>NC_047051.1:7741452-8070915 GCF_011762595.2 Tursiops truncatus
GGAATCGCAGATAGAACTGCTCGGTGTTCATCTGTTCTTCTTGCATTCTAGAAAGCCAACAGGTATGCTGAAAAGCCACACAGCTCCAGTGAGCTACATCCATGTGTCTGCTGAGGATAACAAAATAGTTTCCATGCCCACTGACAACACTATTAAGGTCTTTGCCCTCTTATGTTCTGATGCATTATCCAATGCGGTTTCAGACAGAGAAGGTGTTCCCTTCATGTTTTCCTTCCCCTCTCTGTAGCCTTTGGGGCCTCTGGATTAGCAGATACTCAAGTGTTATTTACTTTTGTGGATTCGCTTTGGAAAAGGAGAATATGTAGGCGGTGGAAGGGCAGCCTCTTAGAGAACTTTCTATACCTGGTGTTTTGTTGGGAGGAGTTAACATTATTGCATTGAAGGCCCCTGCTTGCGTTCTGTCCAGAGACTCCCTTTGTCTTTGGAGAGTGCAGGTTGGGGGATGCAGAAGGGGATCTGGGGACAGAATGGGGACATAGGGAGGCACAGTCCCTTGCCACTAGAGGTTATCACCTTATCTTGTAACACACTAGGGCGAGTGGGCCCTTTCTGAAACGTTGTCTATAAAGCTTCGAATTTAAACCTTTCTGACCCTGGCAGAGGTAGTGACATTACCACCTTCATTCTGTTTGCCTTCACACCTCTTTTTCTAGCGAGGGTCCTGTCTACCTCTAAAACTCTGTCACTCTGTTATCTTTGGAATACACTATTTTTCATATAAAAGAACAAAAACAAAAAAACCTCACTGATTTATTTCATCCATTACCTCATATGCTTTTCCAGTGAATATGACACGTTTTCATGACTCATCCACCTTCTTTTCTGGACTGTCACAGGGCCAGAGGGTGGGGATTTAGAGCAGCATGAGTCAGAGGAATGCTGGAACCTTGGGAAGGAGATCAGATTCACTGCTTTGTACAGATGCATAAAACAGCTCACTCACCACTCCCATAAGAAAGGACTGATAGATGTTAAGGGCTGAATCGTGTCCCTTCAAAATTCCTATGTTGAGGTCTTAACCCCCAGTACCTTAGAATGTGACTGTACCTAGAGACAGTGCCTATAAAGAAGTACTGAAGGTTAAATGAGGTCATACTGGTGGGCCCTAATCCAATGTGACCGGTGTCCTTCCAAGAAGAGGAAGTCAGGGCACTTAGACTGAGAGGCAACCATGCAAAGACACAGCAAGAAGGTGGTTATCTGCAAGCCAAGGAGAGAGGCCTCTGAAGGAACCAAACTTACCCACACCTTGACTTTGGAGCTGAATATCTTGCTTCACGCTATATAAAAAGGTTAACTCCAAATGCATCACAGACCTCAAGGTAATAAGACTACATCTACAAAACTCTTAGAAGAAAACATAGGAGTAAATCTTCATGACTTTGGACTAGGCAATGATTTCTTAGACATGATATCAAAAGCACAGGAGACTAAAGGGGGGAAAAATGAGCTGGACTTTCTCAAAAATAAAAACTTGTGCTTCAAAGGACACTATTAAGAAAGTGATTAGACAACTTACAGAATGGGATAAAGTATTTTCAAATCATATTTCGGATGACGGACTTGCATTTAGCATACAAAACTCAGCAATAAAAGCACAAATAGCTTCATTTTAAAATGGGCAAAGGACCTGGACAGAAGTTTCTTCAAAGAAAATATTCAAATGGCCAATAAACACAGGCCAAGATGCACAGCATCATTAGTCCCTATGAAAATGCAAACTAAAACCACAGTGAAATACCACTTCACACCCATCAGAGTGGCTAAAATCAAGAGAGACGATAACAAGTATTGGCAAGGTTGTAGAGAAATCGGAGCCCTCATGCGTCGCTGGTGGGAATTTAAAATGATGCAGCCACTTTGGAAAATATCTGGCAGTTCCTCAGACGTTAACCAGAGTTAACATATGACCTAGCAATTCCACTCCTAGGTTTACACCCAAGAGAATTGAAAACATCTGTTCACACAAACACTTGCATATGAATATTCATAGGAGCATTATTCATGATAGCCAAAAAGTAGAAATAAACCAAATGTCCATGAACTGAGGAATGGATAAATGAAATCAGGTACATCCATACAATGAAATATTATTCAGCAAGAAAAAAAAACGAAGCACTATCACACGCTACAACACGGAAAAGCTTGAGAAGCTTCACGTGTTAAGTGAAAGCCAGTCACAAAGGGCCGTGTATTGTATGATTCCATTTATATAAAGTGTCCAGAACGGGCAAATCCACAGAGACGGAAGTGAGTTTAGTACTTGCCAGGGGATGGGGTGAGGTGGGAACAGGGAGCGGCTGCTAATGGGCATGGCGTTTCTTTTTGGAGGAATGAAAACTTTTTGAAATTAGATAGTGGTAAAGGTTGCACAACTCTGTGAATATGCTAAAAGCCACTGAATTGTACGCTTAAAAATACAAATTTTGTAGAATGTGGGTTAAATAGCAATAAAGCTGTTATTTTTTTTTTTAAAGGAGAGAGGGGAGAGAGAGGGAGAGGGGAGTCAAGGATGGCACCAAGAGTTTAGGCCTCAGCCCAACACCGCAGTGAGGAAGATGGTGGGTGAGAGGAGCACAGGGTCAGAAGCCCAGCTGTGGATGTGCTGGAGAGAGTCATCCTGAGTTGAGGGGAGATGTCAGGGCTGGAGATATAAATGTGGGAAGAACCAGCATTTAGATGGAATTTTAAACCATGAAGTGGATGAGATCATAAAGGGAGCCAAAGTGGGCAAAGGAGAGAAAAGCCCCCAGGACTGAGCACAGGGACCCTGTGACGCTCTGGGATTTTACTGTCTGTAGGGTCCAACATGGCTCCTGTGTAGTGAACATAGAGTCTATCTCGTGGCAATGAAGAGGTTATTTTATACACAACTAGGTGTTGAGATCACAGTCAGGGGTACAACAGGACCCAAACTCAATTCAGTTCTCCAAGAACATTTGATTAAAATGGTAAGATTTATGGACTTTAGTTTCTGATTTATTTTGAAAATCAAATTTATGCAAAGACATCCACCAAGGCCACAAAGTCGGAGATTTCACTTTTTTTTTTGAAATTTGCCACCATTGGATAATCACAATTCTGTATGTGAGGACATGTTTTCTATCCTATTTTCTTTTCCTAGTGCCTCTCCATTTTCTCCCAATCTAAACTCATGATTACAAGATTAGCATCTTGCCTGTGATGATTCAGGCATATTGAATCACTTCCCAAAGTGTGTTTAAAATATATTGAAATCCTATCTTGGAAATAGGGTGTGTAATTTATTTCAGAATATATTATTTCTATCAAATAAAAACTAATCAACTAGGAACCAAACAGCTAAATTGCCAGCATGCCTGATCAAATAGTCTTCGTTCTTTGATTTATTTTTTTAGCCCAAATATTTCATGTCTCTAAATCATGGGGACACACGAAACGTTTCAGGAGTCTGCTGGTTTCTGGCATTCTCTAAAGAGTAAAGTGACAGATTGAGATTTCCATTTTCACTTGTTATTTTCTGTGAATTTAATATTGCACACCACAAAGAGAGCTGTTTTGTGTCAACAGGAATTAGGACAGAAAGAAAGTTATTTCTTGGAAGGAAGATAGCATGGTGTATTAGTTAAGGTAAGGCTTGCCACTGTAACAAATAAACTCTATATTTTCCATAGGTTGAAACAACAGAAGTTTATTTCTGTCTACTGAGGGGCACTTTTTCTCCCTTCAAGAACAGGGCTGTCTCCATATGGGGGTCCCACCTTACTTAGGTTCTCAGATTCCTCTGAATCCAGGTGCAATGGGTGTGAGAATAGAGAAGGCATATCTGCCTCTTAAAAAAATCCCAGCCATAAATGATACATCACTTTCTCTCACATTCTATTGCTGAGTTCATGACTCTGGGTGAATGGGAAGCTGGGAAATGCCTTAGTCCAGTAGCTGCTTCCCAGTAACTTTACTGGGACAGACAGATTTGAGTTTAAATTCTGAAATTACCACAAACTGTACGACCTCGGGTGAAGTACTCAATCCTTCTGAACTAAGTTACTGAATTCTTTGAGACATTGGTTTACTCTTCTGCAATATGGGAGAAAGGGTCGTCTTGTAGATTAGTTGTGTTCATAAAAGATAATTTATGGGGCTTCCCTGGTGGCGCAGTGGTTGGGAGTCCGCCTGCCGATGCGGGGGACGCGGGTTCGAGCCCCGGTCCGGGAGGATCCCACATGCTGTGGAGCGGCTGGGCCCGTGAGCCATGGCCGCTGAGCCTGCACGTCTGGAGCCTGTGCTCCGCAACGGGAGAGGTCGCAATGGTGAGAGGCCCGTGTATCGAAAAAAAAAAAAAAAAAAAAAAAGATAATTTATGAACTGTGCTCACCACAGAGTAGTTTTACTTGGTAAGATTCTTTTTTTTTTTTTTTTTAATTTACTTTTGGCTGCGTTGGGTCTTCGTTGCTGCGCATGGGCTTCTCTAGTTACGGCGAGCCAGGTCTACTCTTCGTTGTGGTGCACAGGCTTCTCATTGCGGTGGCTTCTCTTGTTGTGGAGCACGGGCTCTAAATGCACGGGCTTCAGCAGTTGGGGCACGTGGGCTCAGTAGTTGTGGTGCACAGGCTTAGCTGCTCCTCGGCATATGGGATCTTCCCAGACCAGGGATCCAACCCATGTCCCCTGCATTGGCGGGTGGATTCTTAACCACTGTGCCACCAGGGAAGTCCCTTACCTGGTAAGATTCTTTTGAGTCAAAGGGGACAAAAATCTAACTGAAACAATTTAAGCTGAAAAGGGAGAATTTGAAGGACTCAGTGCACTATTGCTGGTTTAAAGACAGAGGAGGCAACAGGATGAGGGATGTAAGTGTGTAAGAAGCTGAGAGAGAGAGGCCAACAACTAGCAAACAGACAGGAACCCATCCCTCCAAACACAAGCAAGAGGGTTGAAGACGGCAGCACAGGAATATCCTGAACTTATGTCCTCCCACAGACACAAACCTACAACTGCAAATGGAACAATTCCCTCAGAAAGAGATCTGAAAACTGGATGAACAGAGCCTCGCGAGAAAAGGTGAAAGGACAGCACTGAGACACGTGGGAGAGACAGAGATACGGGCTCACCAGGGAAAACCACACCCCAGCTGCACAATTGGGAGGGACCCCAAAGAGGTGGAGCTTTTCCCTGAGGAGTGAGGGATTCGAGCTCCACATCAGGCACCCCAGCCCCCAGATCCTGCAGAGGAGAGATAAGCTCCCAAATCACCCGGCTTTGAAAACCAATGGAGAATAAACCCAGGGAAACTATAGAACTGCAGGCAACGAAAACCCCGCTCTTAAAAGGCTCATGCCCGGGGGGGCTTCCGTGGCACAGTGGTTGAGAATCTGCCTGCCAATGTGGGGGACACGGGTTCGAGCCCTGGTCCGGGAAGATCCCACATGCCGCAGAGCAACTAAGCCCGTGTGCCACAACTGCTGAGCCTGCGCTCTAGAGCCCGCGAGCCACAACTACTGAGCCCGCATGCCACAACTTCTGAAGCCTGCGTGCCTAGAGCCCATGCTCCGCAACAAGAGAAGCCACCGCAGTGAGAAGCCTGCACAACGCAATGAAGAGTAGCCCCCGATTACCACAACTAGAGAAAGCCCACTCACAGTAACTAAGAGCCAACAACGAAGACCCAATGCAGCCAAAAATAAGTAAATACATAAATAAATTTATAAAAAAAGGCTCACGCACGGACTCACCCAACCTGAAAACCAGCACAAAAACACCAGGTTGAAAAGTGTATGTTTCATAGGTGAAGGGCACCCATTTACTAATCTTCAAGTGTCTGCTGAAGAAGCAGGAGTCATTTGGGATGCTTCCTGGGGATAGAGTCACTGGCAGGAGGCATTTACGCGACTTCAGGCTTCCTCGCTAATGCCAGTGCTGGTGGGCACCATTTTGGAATTCTCCATGTGACCCGGTATCGCCAATGGGCACGTCCCACTGACAGCCCCACCCACCCTGCATCCTGGCAGCCTCTCACAGCCAGGTGAATGACAGCCAGCCCACCAGCACTCCAAGGCAGCCACAGCCCCATGACAACAGGAGGGCACACACAGCCCACGTAGGGGACACCCCTTAAGCACCTGGCTGTAGTGGCCAGGCAGGATTGCACTTCTGAGCCCCACAGGACAGCTCCTAAATAAGACCATGCCTTCACGACTGGGAGAGACAGCTAATTCTTAATACGTATATATATACTTAATACACAGAGAATTAGGCAAAATGAGGAGACAAAAGAATATGTTCCAATTGAAAGAACGAGACAAAACCTCAGAAAAGATGTTCAGCATCTCTAACTATTAGAGAAAGGCAAATCAAAACCACAATGAGATATCACTTCACACCTGTTGAAATGGCTATTATCAAAAGGACAAGAAATGACTAATGCTGGAGAAGATGTGGGGAAAAGGGAACACTTGCACACTGTTGGTGGGACTGTAAATTGGTGCAGCCACTATGCAGGATGGTATAGAGACTCCTCACAACAACTAAGAATAGAACTACTATATGACACAGCTATTTCACTTCTGGGTATTTATCCAAAAATCATGAAAAAATTAATTCAAAGAGATATATGCACCCCTACGTTCACTGCAGCATTATTTACAATAACCAAGACATGGAAACAACATAAGTGTCCATTAACTTCTTTAATGGATAAAGAAGATGCCACACACACACACACACACACACACACACACGGAATACTACTCTGCCATAAAAAATAACAAAATCCTGCCATTTTTAATAACATGCATGGATGCAGAGGATGTTATGCTAAGTGAAATAAGTCAGGTGGAGAAAGACGAATACCATATGATTCCACTCATATGTGGAATCTAAAAGAAAATGAAACAAAAACAAAATAAAACAAAAGCAAACTCATAGACACAGAGAACAGATTAGTGGTTACCAGAGGGGAAGGAGGTTGGGAGGTGGGTGAAATGCAAAGGGTCAACTGCATGGTGATGGATGGCAATTAGGCTTGTGCTGGAGATCACTCTGTAGTGTACACAGATGTCAAATTGTAATACTATATACCTGAAACTTATATAATGAAAGGGGGGAGAAATTACTGGTTATTGAAACCAGATCCTAGGACAGATGGACTCATGGGCAGCTGAGCTCACAGATGGCACTGTTGTTCCCATGCTGTATGCCTGCACTTTGCATTTCTGCTCCTTGGTTCACATTGGTCTCATCAACACCTACTGCTGAATGGCTTTCTCCTTCCAAATGGCCAGGACCCATCCAAGCCCAGAGCCTGAACTCACATCCCAACTCTACTCTTCCTAGCAGCTCCAGCCAGAAAAACCTAAAGGAAGGACACAGACTGACCAGGCTCAGATCCTTTGTCCAGGTCTTACAGTCAGAGAAGCAGTTCTCTTCACAGAAGATAGGAGTGTGCTGGACAGACAGTAGCTACATCCGGGGTGCTTAATTTATTGTAGCTGTTTTTATTTGGGGGACATCACTATGAAGAGCTTCTCCCTACCTTTTCCTTTCACTGACCTTGTCAGGGTCCCTCCATAGCATCCCAACTGAGATCACTCTTCCCAGGCTCCAGAATTCCCTCTGTCCTCCCCTCATCAAAACCCTCTTTCTCTCAGTAATGTTAGCTCATGAACTGAGAAGAAATTAACATGTAAGTGGATTCCCATTGTGGTACAAGTGACTGATAAGAAGGATGTGTGTTACGTTTCTACCAGTAGGAAATTGTCCTAGAAGCCCCAGGGTCTGCTTATTCAGTCCTAAGGCACCAGCCTACTTGCAGTCCGTCAGCTGCAGTGGTGCTCACATCCAAGACCCCATCCCCCAAGCAGGGCAGCCACCCAGGGACACACAGGGGCACTGCCAGGCCATCATTACAGCCAGGCCTGGAGGCAGGCTCCTCACTCAAGATGCCAAAGCAGCCAGCTGAAAACCGGGAACGTCAGTCAATCAAACTTCTCTTTGTTCTACGTGATATCGCCGTGTAGGACAAACAGCCCGTTGGATTCATTCTCTTTCTTTCTTTTTTTTGGACCCAAGTATCTGAAATTCCACCTCATGGAAAAAAACAGCCGCATTTCTAGCGCCAGCACTTAGGTGCCAGATACCGTCTGCCGATCCCCGCTCTGTCACTCGGGAGCCCGTGATCTTGACCAAGTGAGCCGACCCTCCTCAGCCTCCTGCTGTTTCCTCATCTGTGAAGTGGGCAGACTGTGGTCCCGAAAGTTCTAATCGTCCTCATGCCAAGTCCTGTTCTTCCTTGAAGAGGATTCACCCACACCAAGAACCTTCTGGCACTCAGTCTGAGGTTTCAGAGCTCCCAGATGTCGACTAGTGGCCCAGGCTATGGCTGACCGTCGCAGGGCACTACAGAGAGCGAAGCCTGACCACCAACGTTCGGTTAGTCGGTGCCTACTGCATGCCAGCCTCCTCCAGACATTCTACGTCCTTTCTCACACTTCCTCTTCGCAAAATTTCCATAAAGGATTCCATTTTACAGATGAGGAAATGAGTTCGAAGGACTTGGGTGGCTTCACTCCAAGGGCTGTCCGTTCTGTGTGCTGACCTCCCAGACGTGGCTCAGGGGACAAAGTCCAAGGGCACAGGTGGGTCCTTTGCACCTGGGTACTCATAGGAGGCATGCTGCAGGGCCCCCCCCAGGACCTGGCCTGGCCTCGTCCCTGCTGTGAGGGAGAAGCGCTGCCATTCAGGCTTGAGCACTGCCATTCAGAATGGGATGATATGGTCTGTGTTTGTTGGGGGGAAGATAGACATTAATAGGGAAGAAGGTCCACTCTGCAATCTCACGAAATCACACTCCTCCTACCCCAACAAGGAGGTATCAGTTTTCACGGTTAGTGGCTACTCTTCATTGCACGTCCATTATGTTATGTGAAGTTCTGTGCTAAGGACGTTACATCAGCCCTCCCTATCCATGGGTTCTGCATCAGCACATTCAACCAACCATGGATGGAAAAAAAATTATTTTTGATTCCAGAAGTTTCCAAAAAGCTGAAGTTGAATTTGCCACATACTGGCAACTATATACATAGCATTTAAATTGTAGTGGACATTATAAGTAATCTGGAGATGTACATGAAAGGATGTGCATAGGTTATATGCAAATACTATGCCATTTTATATAAGGGACTGGAGCATCCGTGGATTTTGGTATTCTAGGGGTTCCTCAAACCAATCCCCCATAGATATGGAGGTACCACTGTATATATGTTTTCTCATCTAATCCTCAAAACAATGCTTTAAAGTAGATACCATTATCCCCATTTAACAGATAAGAAAATTACAGTTTTGAGCAGCTAGTGACTTGCCCAAGGTCACAGACCCATCATTTGAACTCAAGACTACCCTCTTAACCATTCTTTAATAAAGCAATCGATGCCTCATCCTGGGTATACGTGTCACATACTCAGTTTGGGTTTTCATTCTCTCTCTCTCTCTGTTTCTCACAAGCAAGGTCTCCCCTTGAGCCTCACCCAGTGGTTTCCCACAAAGAGCCCATGGTGTGCTGCCAGTACAACCCCACCTTCAGGCAGGTGGTCAGCTACTCGGAAGCATCTGTAAGTGTCAAATCTTGGTCTCTTTAGCAATGATGTATTTGCAAGTGGGGTCCCACTGTCTTCACCTCGGTGGGGAGCAGAGTGTTCTGGGGACCTTCTGTCCCTGGAAGTAGAGAATGGGTGGTTCAGTTCTACTTTGCTGATCACCTAGTAGTGTTCGGACACTCTCATGTGAACGCCACATGGAAGAGCTCACAGATTCTGCGGGGGCTTGTGGTGTGAGTAATTTGGAAGGACCGTCTGGTCCTGTGGAAAGGTATTATTTCAAGGTGATTTTCTTGTGTGGTGTAGGATGATCAATTCAACGACCCTAATCCACTGTAACTCTAATCCAGGAAGGAGGGTTCAGAGCATGCCACGTCCACTTCCCTCTCACCGGGGCTCGTGAGGACCATGCTGGCCCCAGCCTAGAGGACCGGCACAGTGTCTAGTTCACAGGAGGGACCATAATCAGTAATCACTGCTCCTTGAATAAGGAAATAGAGCAGGCAAACACGCACATCCCATAACTCATGTTCTCCTGTCCTTGTGGTAACGGGAGGGCACATCCCAAATACACCCACGATGCTGAAAAGTTCTGAAAGCTTCTAATATTCAGTTCAGTTACTTCCTGCATCAGTGGCCTAGGTTCCAGCATCGCAAGTGAGTGTCCTGGGCCATGTGGCCGCGCCCTCTTTCCTTTTTCCTGCCAGAGCCTGACACACCCTGTCTTTAGGATTTACAGCATCGGGGACATCACAGCCCAGACACGTCCTCTTCACGTGCACACTTACTTGAGCTGCACTCCCAGTGACACTCGACTGTCTTTGCATCTGTCCTTGTCTAGTTTCTGCTCCAGAAATTAGCGGTCACCCATGGTTAAATACCAAAAGAAGTAGATCAAACATTTTTTATGATGACTCAGTCTCAATTCATCTCAAAGAAGGCGGGTTCCTGCATAGTTTGGGTTCAAACTTGTAAAGAAGCATTTATCCTCCAAATTTATCAGAGTCACCTCTGAGTCCAAGGAAGCCAACCTCCTCACCTACTCAGCATCCTGCACATTCCTGCCCCTGGCTCTGTGCAACCTTTTCTCATCTCCACCCCAGAATTTCCTGCTTCCTCCTTTCTTTTTTCTATTTTTTTTTTTTTACATCTTTATTGGAGTATAATTGCTTTACAATGGTGTGTTAGTTTCTGCTTTATAACAAAGTGAATCAGTTATACATATATGTATGTTCCCGTATCTCTTCCCTCTTGCATCTCCCTCCCTCCCACCCTCCATATCCCACCCCTCTAGGGGGTCACAAAGCACCGAGCTGATCTCCCTGTGCTATGCGGCTGCTTCCCACTAGCTATCTATTTTATGTTTGGTAGTGTATATATGTCCATGCCACTCTCTCGCTTTGTCACAGCTTACCCTTCCCCCTCCCCATTCCTCCTCTTTTCTTACATACACCTGAGCAATCCTTCAAGGTCAAACTCAAGTCCTCTCTGTGCCAGGAAACACTTGCCTTCACCGCCCTGACTCATGCAGGCACCTCCCACTTCCTGATGACTCACAGTTAGTGCCTCCCATGGCTGCTGGGGTGTGTTCTTACCTGCCCTGCTCTGTTTCACCTGTGTGAGCCTCGCCTCTAAACAATTTCTGCAGGCACTTGAGAGCAGGGATCAGAGCATCTATGTTTCCCTCTTCTTGATCTCTCAAAACCGTTCTTATTCTTTAAGGCACAACTCAGATACCAGCTCCTCTAAGAAAGCATCCTAGATCCCCTCCCACACCCAGGCAGAATGAATGGCTCCGTTAGCATCTGGGCTCCTAATTCCATGGTAACACAGTCTGTCTCCCTCAATAGCATTATTTTGATATGCACGTCTCCCCCAGCGGTGGGTGGTAGGTAGGTGTTGAATTGAGATATAAACACCCTCACAGCTATTACACTGTATTAGGCACATGCTGGTAATAAACTCTCCAATACTTACTGAATTAAATTATTGATTTGAGTGTTCGCTCACCTTGCAGATCTGTTGCTGTGTGAAATCTCTGGATCATCATCATGCCGGCCGTCACAATTCATGACATCCAAACCACATTACACTTGATATTTGTGGAGGAGAGAATATAGTCCAAGATCTCGATGAAGCCTGAATTTACGAATACCACTATACCACACTGTGTTCATTCAGTTGTATAAGCAGAGTGCTAGGGACCACCGACTTTGCCTCTGAAAATCCTTGTAAACTGTAAAATGAAAATTAATAAATGCTCAATTAAATGTTTACAGCACATTACTTATGAGCTGCAACTTAACACACACATAGTTATATGTAATACCAAAGTTTATAAGAATAACAATTTTTTATCAACTGAGCTTAAAACTGTATTCTTTAAATTATTTTAAAATTTGCTAGCAAAATTCTATTATATTTAATTGGGGACATGGTTGCATTTTAATATATTTAAATAGATGGGATCTCCAAAAGGAAGAACAACATGGGGCAGTGAAATTCTTTTTTTCTTTTTTTTAATATTTATTTATTTATTTGGCTCCGCTGGGTCTTAGTTGCGGCATGCGGGATCTAGTTCCCTAACCAGGGATAGAACCCGGGCCCCCTGCACTGGGAGCACGGAGTCTTAACCACTGGACCACCAGGGAAGTCCCTGGGACAGTGAAATTCTTAAAGGAGCCCTGCTGTGGTATGAAATTCCCTCCACAAAATGTAAGTGAGGTAGGTATACCTGGAAAGTATACACAGCACCTCTAGACTTTTCTTGATTCTGTACATAGAACCCTAAAGTCATTTTCAGAGAGGTTTCCCTTGCTGACTTCAGTCTTCAATCTTTTCACTTCCATTACCAGCAGTAGCAAGTGGCTTTCTTGGGGAAATTAAAAAAAAAAATTTTAAAAAAAGCTGTGTTTAATCACACAGCAGCAAGGCAGGTCCTCCCTCAGGTGTTGATCCTTTGCTGTCCGCCCAGCTCATGCTCTGTCTGCTCATTCGTCCACGCCATCAGGTACTTAAATCAATTCTGGATCTCAACCATATCACAAATCACTGCATGTTATGGAACTTTGGGATATTTGCAAAGATTGAAACCACTAAAGTAAAGTAAAGATTAAAACCACTAAAGTAACACTAAGGGTTTATTGAAATACTCAGAAGAACAGATGAACGCCCCTGAGCTGTACACACCCCTGGGAACGCTGGCCTTACAGAAGGACAGAGGAAAGGAAGCAAAGTGCACCCTACTGATCTCAGCAACTTGCAGCCAACAACAGTGCTGTCTGGTTTTTGGCTTGGAGACCCAGAAGTTTCTCTGATGTCAATGGGGCAGTCCTTTTTACAAAGTGGCAGGCTAGAAGGACCGTTCAATAGTCCTGAGAAAGAGTGCTGTCCTCAAGCGTTTCTCCTCTGACACTGTCACTGCCTCTGGGTGCAGGATCCAGAAAGTCTGCCCCAGAGGACGTCCTTCCTGGGGGGGCAGGGGGCACCTACCCCAACCAGTCATGACAGATGCTATTCACGTCCCTTTAAAGATGATTCTCATTCAAAAGCTGCTCAAAGGTTGGAGCTAAAAGAAAGTAACTACAAGACTGGAACGAGTTGGACCGAGCGAAGTCTTAAAGCTGAGGGTTTAAATAGCCTCCCCAGAAAATGGGTCATCTATCCATTCAGCTTTGCTTTGATGGTGAATAAATTTTGCTGCTCAAAATTCAATCCACACCTATCTTCTCTGAGTCTAGGTGGCCAGGAGATTTTCATCCAATATTTCTAAATTTTCTAATCTTCTCAGAGAGTGCTATAGACTGAATTGTGTTTCCCCCAAATTCATGTGTTGAAGTCCTAACGCCCAGTACCTCAGAATGTGTCTGTATTTGGAGATGGAGTCTTTAAAGAGGTCATCAACTTAAAATGAAGCTGTTAGGGTGGGCCCTAATCCAGTCTGACTGGTTTTGTTAGAGCCAGAGGAAATGTAGACACATAAAGAGATGCTGGGTTGCACAGGCACAGAGGAAAGAGCTTGTGAGAACACGGTGAGAAGGCGGCCATCCGCAAGCCAAGGAGAGACGCCTCAGAAGAGACCAAACCCTGCTGGCAACTTGATCGTGGACGTCCAGCCTCCAGAACTATGAGAAAATCAATGTGTGTTGTTTGAGCTCCCCAGTCTATGGTATTTTCTTATTGCAGCCCTAGCTAATGAATACACTCAGGTAACCAACTTGTATTCAAAGTACGGAAACTTCTGGGGTAAACTTTCATCTTTCATATCTATGACACTAGACCTCTAAATGCAAATTCTCTTTAATTTGATGGCCAGTGTCTCCAGGCTACTTTTTCCAACTTCCTGATACAGGTGGTGAAAGTATGGGACGTTGAAACAGGAATACTGTTGTCCGATTTTATTGAGGCTCATGGCAATGCTGGAATCCGTTGTCTGACCTTTGACTCCAGTGGAAGAGGGTATGTGCCTTCTCCAGAATCTTTTTTTTTTAATTTTATTTATTTATTTTATTTATTTATTTTTGGCTGCATTGGGTCTTCGTTGCTGTGCGCGGGCTTTCTCTAGTTGTGGCGAGTGAGGGCTTCTCCTCGTTGTGGTGTGCGGGCTTCTCATTGTGGTGGCTTCTCTTGTTGCGGAGTGTGGGCTCTAGGTGTGTGGGCTTCAGTAGTTGTGGCACGCGGGCTCAGTAGTTGTGGTGCACGGGCTTAGTTGCTCTGCGGCACGTGGGATCTTCCCCGATCAGGGCTCGAACCCGTGTCCCCTGCATTGGCAGGTGGATTCTTAACCACTGTGCCACCATGGAAGTCCCGCCAGAATCTTTTACCATTAGGCAGGGTGACCCCTGACATGCAGTCGTGACGAGGGTCTCTGTTTCCTAGTCTAGTTACTGGAGGCAGAGATGGCTGTCTGAAAATATGGGAGCTACAACAACGGACCTTGTCTTCACACCTTGAAACATGGTGAGTCACCTCCTACCAAAGGTCCCCATAAAATAATAATGCAAGATTAGGCATTTGTAGTAAGTGTAGAAGAAATCAAATGAGATAAAATCTAGGATGCATGTAACAGTCCTACATCCTTTTTCTCTGGCATTTCATTGCCAGTGACTCTAAACTTCTATGTAGGAAGGACACACATTATATACATGTTTGTTCTCCCATCTATAGCCCATGCATTTGTTCCCTCACTGCGTGGTATAGGCCTCATTTCTTAAAAGAGTTTAGCTTTTTAAAACATTTTAAAAATCACATAAGTCAAACATCACAAAGTCTGGATGAACTAAAAGCTACTCTCTTTTGTGTGTCATTGTGATTTTTTTCAAGGCTGCTTATTCCATTTGTTCATGTGCTGTGTCTGTTCTTGGTAAAATTTCCGCAGTTCTGGCCTGTGAAACTATGGAGAAGATCAGAGGCAAACTTTCTTCAACTATCAGTACAAATGAAGTCCAAGTAAATAAGATAAAAATTACTCAGAGTAGGTGGGCTTCCCTGGTGGCGCGGTGGTTGGGAGTCTGCCTGCCAATGCAGGGGACACAGGTTCGAGCCCTGGTGTGGGAGGATCCCACATGCCGCGAAGCAACTAGGCCCGTGAGCCACAACTACTGAGCCTGCGCGTCTGGAGCCTGTGCTCCGCGACAGGAGAGGCCACGATAGTGAGAGGCCCGCGCACCGCGATGAAGAGTGGCCCCCGCTTGCCACAACTAGAGAAGGCCCTCGCGCAGAAACGAAGACCCAACACAGCCAAAAATAAATAAATAAAATAATGAATACATAACTACTTAAAAAACAAATTACTCAGAGTAGGGACTTCCCTGGTGGTCCAGTGGTTAAGACTCCATGCTTCCACTGCAGGGGGCACGGGTTGGATCCCTGGTCTGGTAACTAAGATCCCGCACGCCTAACGGCTCTGCCAAAAAAAAAAAAAAATGACGCAGAGTAATGAGTGTGTGATTCCTAGTTCTGCCTTTGACCTCATGCATTCTTCTGCTCATTCACTCGGTCAGTAAGGGCCAGGAACTGTGCAGGGTCCTGTCAGGAAGAAGGTGAGCCTCTTCCCATAGCTGAGCGAGGGTTTCATCAGCCTTTTAGGGCAGTGAGAGTGGCATCAGCTGTGTTTTGATGGCTTGAAAGACACCTAACTGTGGTCTGAAAACTAAAAAGTAAGTGCTGAAGTTTCTCCAGTCATCAGTTGGGTTAAGTCAATATACGTAAACTGACTCAAGAACTAATAAAGAAAAATGCTTACTCTAAGTTGATAATATTATCTTTCTAGATGAAGAGCAAAGTGAAGTCTATGATTATACCTACTTGAAGTTAAGCCAAAATAAGTGAGTTCTAGTCAGCTTGAATATGAGGGTCATCTTGGAGATTTAGTGGGACATATTTTTTGATACGAACTTTGTCCTGGAAGAGGACACCAAGATACTAAAGGGAATTTTCCAGAAGCAAATGTGTCAAAGAATTCCCCAAACTGTGGCTGCTCCCTGATGGTAATTTAGGCAACTAGCCTCTTCCAGAATATTGGAAACAATTCTCTGCACATTTTGATAATGGTTTAGAGGTAGAGATAGGAAACAGGGTATCTCTCCACCGAATGCTTTATTAGGGATAAATCACAAGCTAGGGTAGTTAAATTCAGCAGCCGTAAGTCAAAGAATAAAAATCCAATAAATTCTCTCCTGAACATGAAAATGTTAAAAACAATCCTTGATCAGTTTCTGTTTGTGCCCTTGCCTCCGTGGTTCAGCCATGCTCTCGGGATCAAATAATCCTCCGGAAGGCAAGCTGCTCTGAGCAGACCATGAAAACAAACCAGGGTATCCTGTTTCTGCTCCCTAATCCTTTAAGAACCACTTAAAAAACTGAGCCTAGTTTATCAAATCACATTTTATCTTGCTCTTCCTAAAAAACAGAAGCGGTGATTTTCTTGTTCTCTTCATTTATCACACCGACACAGCAAAATGAGGCCACAGTACTGATTCTATGCAAAAATTAAACAGATGATAAGCTAAAGTAAATGTAAAAAGCTAAAATGTAATAGTCTGTATTGTTCTAGGTGTATCATAGCTGTTGGATGGGATAGAAGAATAAATGTGTACTTTGTAAGTGAAATGTACAAAATTATGATATTTCAAAACCCTGCTTCAGACTGACATGCTTCTCCCCACCCCCATGCCCTGTTGACTCTTTTCTCACTAAAAACAGATTTTGGAGAAATTCTTTATACCTCTATCTGGTATAAGCTAAGCAATGATATGGGCAAAAGAGTTTCCTCCTTCCCTCTCTCCCCCTTTCCCTCCCATCTTTCTTTCCTCCCCCCCCTTTAAAAAACCTTTTTAGTATTTGTTTCAGTTTTTTAAATTCTTTTCTATGGGAAGAAGTGTAATGACTCTGTACCCAATTCCGACACGTGGAGGTTTTTCCCACACCAACAAGCAATTCTCCGACACCAGCTGGTACCCTACAATTCCACTCAATTCTGACTCTATCTACCTGGAGAGAGCATCAGATTCCATGGGGTCAGGGTTCAGTTCTACAAGACACAAGACTCCTGCCCCCCTCCCCTCTGCCCTGCCCCGCAGACACCATTTGCAAGTCCTGTCCAACTGGCTATAGATCAGAGGTTCCAACAACGCCCTCCTTGGGTTATATTAATTTTCTAGAGCATCTCACAGAACTTAGAGAAATATTTCACTTACTGGATTTTCCTCCCACCTTGTCTTTATGCCGTAGTCCCTGTCTAAATGGGAAGAGGAGATGAAATGCCATCCATAAGCATCTCTGTGGAAAAAAGAAATCTTTTTTTACGGCTTAGAGATGGGAAAAGGGATTAAGAGACAGGGGAAGATGAAAATGCTGACTACAACTACGTTTTAAATCTACCTGTGGCATTTTATGTTCCCTGCTTGCTCTGCTGGGTGGTCCTGGATTTCCAAAGCCTTTAAACATGGTAGGTTCGTTATTCATTTGAAAGTATGCTGTATGTCAGAGCCTAAGCCTAGCACCCTCAGATGATTTGAGACATGACTGCCTGAGAGGTCCTGGCGTTGAATTTGTCCTTTGGTATTACAGGTTCCTGGGCTGACGGCTTTTGTTTTAGCTCATGCATCGCTACGGGTCTTATTACAGAGGCGAAACTACGCAGACCATCCGCGAAGAGCTTGTCAGCTGGCATATGATTTGCTGAAACGCAATCACCCAAACGTCAGGAGTGGACTGCTGTTTATTCCCACTGGCACTCGGGGAATTTGCTTTGACATTTCAAAAATCTGCATCACGGATGGGGTGAGGGGTAGGGCTGTAAAATGTGCCAGCGCCTCTCTCTGAAATTGTGAGTGTGTTGGCAGCTCATTTTACTGCTTGTACAACATCTCCTGTTTGGCTTTGGATACAGGACACACCTTGTGACTTTCACCACTTCCGGAAGCCATAGCCACACTGGCAGGATGACGTGGTGAGCCCTGGTCCACTGTCCGACTCTCCACCCAAACAGTGACACTTGATGGGGATGTCCTTCACTCCTGGGGCTCACCCCTATTCTTCTGGGCCTGCCTAGGGTGGTCACAGCATCTCAAGAGCCTCTGCTGTGGGGGGATTCATGATTGGGGTCCAGGTAGAGTAAGGAGCACTGAGCTCCAGGCAGCTGCCTCTGCTCCAGGAAGAGTGATGGCCTTTGTTCAGGCTGGGGCAGGAGGCCGAGGAGGAAATCCCCACAGTTCTCCTTGAGCTCAGCCTGGAGCCCTGTAGTGTAGGAATGGCAGCCCAGGATGTGACGCATGTGACTTTCTTCAAAGAAGCATCCACTTCCTCTTCTGCTTGGCATGCAAAACTGTATGTATTCACTCTGCCATCCTTGGGTGGCCAGGGAACCTAGCAGATGACATTCCTGCTGCCCTGTGGCTTGTTAGGGGCTCATAACCAGGGGACTTCTTGCGATTCTTATTAGCCCCCAAATTTCTACAGCTTCCCAGGGTTGAATGATCTCCCTCAAAACTGTCTGGATGTCAAGCCATGAAGACAAGCAGTAAGAAAGGAAGGTCATTGTGCACAACCATTTCCCACCACCTAGCCGTACCTTATGCCTCTGTAAATATTCCAAAAGCCACAAGTCACTAGAATACAAACTCAATGAAGACAGACCTTGTCTGTTTTCTCCACTGTATTCCTGGGATGTAGCTCAGGGCCTGGTTTATAGTAGCTGCCCAACTAATACGCTTCCATTCAACCAGCATGTGTCAAATATGGGCCCAGCCTGTGCTGTTCACTGAACATCAGTGACGAGCAAAGTGGTCATCACACGATCCCTGCCTTCATGGAGTTTGCAGATGAGTGATTGTTTTTTTGTTTTTTTGCGGTACGCGGGCCTCTCACTGTTGCGGCCTCTCCTGTTGTGGAGCACAGGCTCCGGACGCGCAGGCTCAGTGGCCACAGCTCACGGGCCCAGTCGCTCCACGGCATGTGGGATCCTCCCAGACTGGGGCACGAACCCGTGTCCCCTGCATCGGCAGGCGGACTGTCAACCACTGCGCCACCAGGGAAGCCCTGGATGAGTGATTGTTGAGTGAAAGAACAGAATTTGCAGAAAATGTCCCCAGGAAAGCCATGGCCATTGCAAGGGCAGAAGTCATGCAAGAGTCAGTGAAGTGTTAGTTCATTCAAATGTTTTTTCAGTCACTTATCAATTCTTTCAACCCCCTATTTATCAAGCACTGACATAGTGCCATCCTTAGTGGGTAGGCACAGAAAATACAAACATGAATAAAATGTGATTCCCGGCCCAGAATCTCACAGACTGGCAAGGAGATAAACTAAGGAAGTAATCATCATACGATGCAACAGATGATATAATAATGTATTAGTTAATGTAATAATGTTTTAATAATAATATAAAATGCTGGAGAAACCTAGAGGTGGGAACTACTAACTTTTGCTCTAACACTGTACAGGATATTAAAAGATTACTAGGATTTTTCTGGGAGGCCAAGGTAGGGAAAGGCAGTCTAGATGAGGGGAAAGGAGGAGAGCGTGAACCAAGTCTGAGAAGCATGTTGTTTGGAAGGACTATGAATATTTTGAGGGGCTGGAGGACCACGTACAGGAGGGAAGTGAGCTTGGAAAGCTAATCAGAACCTGAAAGCCATGCCAAGGCACGTAAACTTCATTCCGCAGGCAGTGGGGCCAGGGAAGGAGAAGCCCAGACACAAGCGCTCACAGATTTCAGAAGGAGGCAGAAGATCGTGGGGAGGAGAGGGCCACTGACCTGCTCTTTTCCAACTGTCCTACCCACCGTCCTCCCAGCTGCTTTCAAGCAGAAGGGGCTTCTTAGGTGACCACGGATAGGTCCTCAAGGGACTCTCTGTGGGAAGTACCTGAGGGCAAGGGAGAAAGATCTTTACAGCCCTGGGAAAAACCAATTCTTTTCACAAAGAAACTGTACCCCGGTGAGAAAGTTGAAAGGATAATGGCCAGGGACTCTTTGAACTCTGCAGCACTGGTCTCAAAAACAAAAACATTTTCATTTCGTTTCTTATCTTTCTTAAGGATCCATATTCCTAAATCCTCCTTTCAAGGAGAATAGGCAATTCCAATTCCTAACAGCACTTGTAAGCCACAGTGCGGGGCAGCCCTGGAGGAATTGAGTTGAGGGACTCCACACCCTGGAATTTAGACCTGGGGCTCTTGGGAGGCCAGACCCCCTTGGCCAATGCTTGGGTTCCATTGTCACATTACCATCAAGATTTCAGCCCCGAAGAGGGTTCCTTGTGAATAACCTCCTTGCCAGCATTATGGGGAGGTAAGGAAGCTGCTAGGAGTAACACCTCCCTGGGGAAGGTGATAAAACTGACCCAAGGAGATGCAGCACCTCTCTGGCTGACCTGCAAGCAGACTCCTACCTGGAGGGATGCCCCTGACCCCCAGGACTGGGCCGGGCCACCAGGTTCCGCAAGAGTCCTTAATGGGGGGCAGCCACAGGAGGGGCCCCTCTGTCTCCTCTGTCTTAGGCATCCAATGAAGGGGAGCGAGCTGTGGGTGACTGGGGACTGGATTTCTTACTCTGTCCCTCTCTGTCCCTCTCTCTCTCTCTTTCCCAGAACCACGGGCAAAAGGAGGACATCCTCTGTGTAGCTCAATGCCCGCCTATTCTCCTTGCCACCTCCAGCTACGACGGGGAGATTATCATTTGGAATGTCATCTCAGGGCACATGCACTGCAAGCTGAATACCCCCAGCCCCTGTAATGGCACAGAATATAGAGAACGTAGGGGCAGCGCGGCCTCCACAGCCACTCTGCCCAGGCCCGCAGCCTCTGACTCCTGGCATGTTGTCTAAAGGAAACTCAGTTCTGGACTGCTTCCCGGTTATAAGGGATTGGCCTAGTTTCAGGCATAACTTGTCAGATGGAGATTGCCAGAGCTGGGGGGGGGGGGGGGGGGGGGGGGGCGCTTGAGGGTTCAACTAGCTCAGTCCACATCTCCAGGCACCCATCCATCAAAGCCCATCTCACATTCACCTGAAACTAACACAACACTGTAAATCAACTATACTCCAACACACTATGGAGAACAGTATGGAGTTCCTTAAAAAAATAAAAATAGAACTACCGTATGACCCAGCAATCCCACTACTGGGCATATACCCTGAGAAAACCATAATTCAAAAAGAGTCATGTACCACAATATTCATTGCAGCTCTATTTACAATAGCCAGGACATGGAAGCAACCTAAATGTCCATCAACAGATGAATGGATGAAGAAGATGTGGCACATACACACAATGGAATATTACTCAGGTATAAAAAGAAACGAAATTGAGTTATCTGCAGTGAGTTGGATGGACATAGAGTCTGTCATACAGAATGAAGTAAGTCAGAAAGAGAAAAACAGAGGCTTCCGGGAAGATGGCGGAAGAGTAAGACGCGGAGATCACCTTCCTCCCCACAGATACACCAGAAATACATCTACACGTGGAACAACTCCTACAGAACACCTACTGAACGCTGGCAGAAGACCTCAGACCTCCCAAAAGGCAAGAAACCCCCCACGTACCTGGGTAGGGCAAAAGAAAAATGAATAAACAGAGACAAGAGAACAGGGATGGGACCTGCACCAGTGGGAGGGAGCCGTGAAGGAGGAAACGTTCCCACACACTAGAAGCCCCTTCGCGGGCGGAGACTGCGGGTGGCGGAGGGGGGAAGCTTCGGAGCCGCGGAGGAGAGCACAGCAACAGGGGTGCGGTGGGCAAAGCAGAGAGATTCCCGCACAGAGGATCGTGCCGACCGGCACTCACCAGCCCGAGAGGCTTGTCTGCTCCCCCGCCGGGGCGGGCGGGGCTGGGAGCTGAGGCTCGGGCATCGGTCGGATCGCAGGGAGAGGACTGGGGTTCGCGGCGTGAACACAGCCTGAAGGGGGCTAGTGCGCCACGGCTAGCCGGGAGGGAGTCCGGGGAAAAGTCAGGACCTGCCGAAGAGGCAAGAGACTTTTTCTTACCTCTTTGTTTCCTGCTGCGCGAGGAGAGGGGATTCAGAGCGCTGCTTAAAGGAGCTCCAGAGACGGGCGCGTGCTGCGGCTAAAAGCGTGGAACCCAGACACGGGCGGGAGACGCTAAGGCTGCTGCTGCCGCCGCCAGAAGCCTGTGTGCGAGCGCAGGTCCCTATCCACATCCCCCCTCCAGGGAGCCTGTGCAGCCCGCCACTGCCAGGGTCCCGGGATCCAGGGACAACTTCCCCGGAAGGACGCACGGTGCGCCTCAGGCTGGTGCAACGTCACGACGGCGCAGCGTCACGCCGGCGCAACGTCACGCTGCCTCTGCCGCCAAAGGCTCGCCCCGCCCTCCATGCCCCTCCCTCTCTGCAGCCTGAGTGAGCCAGAGCCCCCAATCACCTGCTCCTTTAACCCCATCCTGTCTGAGCGAAGAACAGACGCCCTCCAGAGACCTACACGCAGAGGCGGGGCCAAATCCAAAGCTGAGCCCCTGAGAGCTGTGAGAACAAAGAAGAGAAAGGGAAATATCTCCCTGCAGCCTCAGAAGCAGCGAATTAAAGCTCCACAATCAACTTGATGTCCCTGCATCGGTGGAATACCTGAATAGACAACTAATCATCCCAAATTGAGGAGGTGGACTTTGAGAGCAAGATTTATGATTTTTTCCCCTTTTCCTCTTTTTGTGAGTGTGTATGCGGATGCTTCTGTGTGAGATTTTGTCTGTATAGCTTTTCTTCCACCATTTGTCCTAGGGTTCTATCCATCCAGTTTTTTTTTTGTTTTTTTAATTTTTTTCTCTTAATAATTACTTTTTTATTTTAATAACTTTATTATATTTTTACCTTACTTTATTTTATTTTACTTTATCTTCTTTCTCTCTTTTTTCCTTCCTTCTCTCCTTCCTTCCTTCCTCCCTCCCTCCCTCCCTCCCTCCTTTCTTTCTTTCTTTCTCTCTTTCTACTTCTACTAATTCTTTCTTTCTGCTTTTTCTCCCTTTTATTCTGAGCCGTGTGGATGAAAGGCTCTTGGTGCAGCAGCCAGGAGTCAGGGCTGTGCCTCTGAGGTGGGAGACCCAAGCTCAGGACACTGGTCCACAAGAGACCTCCCAGCTCCACATAATATCAAACGGTGAAAATATCCCAGAGATCTCCATCTCAACACCAGCACCCAGCTTCACTCAACGACCAGCAAACTACAGTGCTGGACATCCTATGCCAAACAACTAGCAAGACAGGAACACAACCCCACCCATTAGCAGAGAGTCTGCCTAAAATCATAATAAGTCCACAGGCACTCCAAAACACACCACCAGACGTGGACCTGCCCACCAGAAAGACAAGATCCAGCCTCATCCACCAGAACACAGGCACTAGTCCCCTCCACCAGGAAGCCTACACAACCCACTGAACCAGCCTTAACCACTGGGGACAGACACCAAAAACAACGGGAACTACGAACCTGCAACCTGCAAAAAGGAGACCCCAAACACAGTAAGATAAGCAAAATGAAAAGACAGAAAAACGCACAGCAGATGAAGGAGCAATATAAAAACCCACCAGACCTAACAAATGAAGAGGAAATAGGAAGTCTACCTGAAAAAGAATTCAGAATAATGATAGTAAAGATGATCCAAAATCTTGGAAATAGAGTAGAAAAAATGCAAGAAACATTTAACAAGGACCTAGAAGAACTAAAGAGCAAACAAACAATGATGAGCAACACAATAAATGAAATTAAAAATTCTCTAGAAGGAATCAATAACAGAATAACTGAGGCAGAAGAATGGATAAGTGACTTGGAAGATAAAACAGTGGAAATAACTACTGCAGAGCAGAATAAAGAAAAAAGAATGAAAAGAACTGAGGACAGTCTCAGAACTTCTGGAACAACATCAAATGCACCAACATTCGAATTATAGGGGTGCCAGAAGAAGAGAAAAAGAAAGGGACTGAGAAAATATTTGAAGAGATTATAGTTGAAAACTTCCCTAATATGGAAAAGGACATAGTCTATCAAGTCCAGGAAGCGCACACAGAGAGTCCTATACAAGTAAAAACCAAGGAGAAACACGCCAAGACTCATATTAATCAAACTATCAAAACTTAGATTCAAAGAAAAAATATTAAAAGCAGCAAGGGAAAAACAACAACATACAAGGGAATCCCCAAAAGGTTAACAGCTGATCTTTCAGCAGAAACTCTGCAAGCCAGAAGGGACTGGCAGGACATATTTAAAGTGATGAAGGAGAAAAACCTGCAACCAAATTACTCTACCCAGCAAGGATCTCATTCAGATTTGATGGAGAAATTAAAACCTTTACAGACAAGCAAAAGCTGAGAGAGTTCAGCACCACCAAACCAGCTTTACAACAACTGCTAAAGGAACTTCTCTAGGCAAGAAACACAAGAGGAGGAAAAGACCTACAATAACAAACCCAAAACAATTAAGAAAATGGGAATAGGAACATACATATCGATAATTACCTTAAATGTAAATGGACTAAATGCTCCCACCAAAAGACACAGATTGGCTGAATGGATATAAAAACAAGACCCATATATTTGCTGTCTACAAGAGACCCACTTCGGACCTAGAGACACATACAGACTGAAAGTGAGGGGATGGAAAAAGATATTTCATGCAAATGGAAACCAAAAGAAAGCTGGAGTAGCAATTCTCATATCAGACAAAATAGACTTTAAAATAAAGACTATTAGAAAAGACAAAGAAGGACACTACATAATGATCAAGGGATCAATCCAAGAAGAAGATATAACAATTGTAAATATTTATGCACCCAACATAGGAGCAGCTCAATACATAAGGCAAGTACTAACAGCCATAAAAGGCAAAATCGACAGTAACACATTCATAGTAGGGGACTTTAACACCCCACTTTCACCAATGGACACATCATCCAAAATGAAAATAAATAAGGAGACACAAGCTTTAAATGATACATTAAACAAGATGGACTTAATTGATATTTATAGGACATTCCATCCAAAAACAACAGAATACACATTTTTCTCAAGTGCTCATGGAACATTCTCCAGGATAGATCATATCTTGGGTCACAAATCAAGCCTTGGTAAATTTAAGAAAATTGAAATGGTATCAAGTATCTTTTCCAAGCACAACACTATAAGACTAGATATCAATTATAGGAAAAGATCTGCAAAAAATACAAACACATGGAGGCTAAACAATACACTACTTAATAGCGAAGTGATCACTGAAGAAATCAAAGAAGAAATAAAAAGATACCTAGAAACAAATGACAATGGAGACATGACGACCCAAAATCTATGGGATGCAGCAAAAGCAGTTCTAAGAGGGAAGTTTATAGCAATACAATCCTACCTTATGAAACAGGAAACATCTCGAATAAACAACCTAACCTTGTACCTAAAGCAATTAGAGAAAGAAGAACAAAAAAACCCCAAAGTTAGCAGAAGGAAAGAAATCATAAAAATCAGATCAGAAATAAATGAAAAAGAAATGAAGGAAACGATAGCAAAGATCAATAAAACTAAAAGCTGGTTCTTTGAGAAGGTAAACAAAATTGATAAACCATTAGCCAGACTCATCAATAAAAAAAGGGAGAAGACTCAAATCAATAGAATTAGAAGTGAAAAAGGAGAAGTAACAACTGACACTGCAGAAATACAAAAGATCATGAGAGATTACTACAAGCAGCTCTATGCCAATAAAATGGACAACCTGGAAGAAATGGACAAATTCTTAGAAATGCACAACGTGCCCAGGCTGAATCAGGAAGAAATAGAAAATATGAACAGACCAATCACAAGCACTGAAATTGAAACTGTGATTAAAAATCTTCCAACAAACAAAAGCCCAGGACCAGATGGCTTCACAGGTGACTTCTATCAAACATTTAGAGAAGAGCTAACACCTATCCTTCTCAAACTATTCCAAACTATAGCAGAGGGAGGAACACTCCCAAACTCATTCTACGAGGCCACCATAACCCTGAAACCAAAACCAGACAGAGATGTCACAAAGAAAGAAAACTACAGGCCAATATCACTGATGAACATAGGTACAAAAATCCTCAACAAAATACTAGCAAACAGAATCCAACAGCACATTAAATGGATCATACATGACGATCAAGTGGGGTTTATTCCAGGAATGCAAGGATTCTTCAATATACGCAAATCAATCAACGTGATACACCATATTAACAAATTGAAGGAGAAAAACCATAGGATCATCTCAATAGATGCAGAGAAAGCTTTCGACAAAATTCAACACCCATTTATGATAAAAACCCTGCAGAATGTAGGCATAGAGGGAACTTTCCTCAACATAATAAAGGCCATATATGACAAACCCACAGCCAACATCGTCCTCAATGGTGAAAAACTGAAAGCATTTCCACTAAGATCAGGAAAAAGACAAGGTTGCCCACTCTCACCACTCTTATTCAACATAGTTTTGCAAGTTTTAGCCACAGCAGTCAGAGTAGAAAAGGAAATAAAAGGAATCCAAATCGGAAAAGAAGAAGTAAAGCTGTCACTGTTTGCAGATGACATGATACTCTACATAGAGAATCCTAAAGATGCTACCAGAAAACTACTAGAGCTAATCAATGAATTTGGTAAAGTAGCAGGATACAAAATTAATGCACAGAAATCTCTGGCATTCCTATACACTAATGATGAAAAATCTGAAAGTGAAATCAAGAAAACACTCCCATTTACCATTGCAACAAAAAGAATAAAATATCTAGGAATAAACGTACCTAAGGAGACAAAAGACCTGTATGCAGAAAACTATAAGACCCTGATGAAAGAAATTAAATATGATACAAATAGATGGAGAGATATACCATATTCTTGGATTGAAAGAATCAACATTGTGAAAATGACTCTACTACCCAAAGCAATCTACAGATTCAATGCAATCCCTATCAAACTACCACTGGCATTTTTCACAGAACTAGAACAAAAACTTTCACAATTTGTATGGAAACACAAAAGACCCTGAATAGCCAAAGTAATCTTGAGAACGAAATGTTCCTAGAGAAAGAAATTTTCCTAGAGAAATGGAAATAAAAACAAAAATAAACAAATGGGACCTAATGAAACTTCAAAGCTTTTGCACAGCAAAGCAAACCATAAACAAGACCAAAAGACAACCCTCAGAATGGGAGAAAATATTTGCAAATGAAGCAGCTGACAAAGGATTAATCTGCAAAATTTATAAGCAGCTCATGCAGCTCAATAACAAAAAAACAAACAACCCAATCCAAAAGTGGGCAGAAGACCTAAATAGACATTTTTCCAAAGAAGATATACAGACTGCCAACAAACACACGAAAGAATGCTCAATGTCATTAATCATTAGAGAAATGCAAATCAAAACTTGAATGAGACACCATCTCACACCAGTCAGAATGGCCATCACCAAACACTCTAGAAACAATAAATGCTGGAGAGGGTGTGGAGAGAAGGGCACACTCTTGCACTGCTGGTGGGAATGGGAATTGGTACAGCCACTATGGAGAACAGTATGGAGGTTCCTTAAAAAACTACAAATAGAACTACCATATGACCCAGCAATCCCACTACTGGGCATATACCCTGAGAAAACCATAATTCAAAAAGAATCATGTACCGAAATGTTCGTTGCAGCTCTATTTACAATAGCCGGCAGATGGAAACAACCTAAGTGTCCATCATCGGATGAATGGATAAAGAAGATGTGGCACATATATACAATGGAATATTACTCAGCCATAAAAAGAAACGAAATTGAGCTATTTGTAATGCAGTGGATAGACCTAGAGTCTGTCATACAGAGTGAAGTAAGTCAGAAAGAGAAAGACAAATACCATATGCTAACACATATATATGGAATTTAAGGGGAAAAAATGTCATGAAGAACCTAGGAGTAAGACAGGAATAAAGACACAGACCTACTAGAGAATGGACTTGAGGATATGGGGAGGGGGAAGGGTAAGCTGTGACAAAGCAAGAGAGAGGCATGGACATATATACACTACCAAAGGTAAAATAGATAGCTAGTGGGAAGCAGCCGCATAGCACAGGGAGATCAGCTTGGTGCTTTGTGACCGCCTGGAGGGGTGGAATAGGGAGGGTGGGAGGGAGGGAGATGCAAGAGGGAAGAGATATGGGAACATACATATATGTATAACTGATTCACTTTGTTATAAAGCAGAAACTAACACACCATTGTAAAGCAATTATACTCCAATAAAGATGTAAAAAAAAAAGTTCACAATGAAATTATTTTAATATCATCTTAGCCTCCATAAACACTTCAGTAGACTAGTTAGGGGCAAAATAATTATCAGATTAACAGTGTCCACCGGGGATTAGAAAATACATGTTATTTTTGTTAAGTTATATGCTCTGCAAAGAATTATTGGCTATATAAGGGAATAATTCGGCCCTTATTTGTTAGTATTTCTGGTATTTTGTTTCTGTTCTCTAAAGCAGCCTTTTGGGAATATCTCTTGTTCTTTCAATACCATGACATGGTTGGATAAAAGAAAAAAAAGAGAAAAACAAATATCGTATGCTAATGCATATATATGGAATCTAAGAAAAAAAAAAAAGGTTCTGAAGAACCTAGGGGCAGGGCAGGAATAAAGACCCAGATGTAGAGAATGGACTTGAGGACAAGGGGAGAGGGAAGGGTAAGCTGGGACGAAGTGAGAGAGTAGCATGAACATATATACACTACCAAACGTAAAATAGATAGCTAGTGGGAAGCAGCCGCATAGCACAGGGAGATCAGCTCGGTGCTTTGTGATGACTTAGCGGGGTGGGACAGGGAGGGTGGGAGGGAGGCTCCAGAGGGAGGGGACATGGGGATATATGTACACATATAGCTGATTCACTCTGTCGTACAGCAGAAACTAACACAACATTGCAAAGCAATTATACTCCAATAAAGATATAAAAAAAAATACTCCAATAAAAATTTTTTAAATAAAATGCTGGGGAAAAAAAAGCGCCCATCTCCCAGGCCAGCCCATCACCTCCAGGACCACTTTTCTCACCCACTGTCCACCTAGAAGACTCTCTCCCCTGCTGAGCCCCTTGGGCTTTGTTGGTACAGCTCTTCCAGCACTGATTTTACTCCTCTACCTTCAAGACCACCCTCCCCGTGCTTCTTTCACCCAGCTAGCAAGCTGGCTGCCCCGCCTGGCTCAGACATCATCGCCTGGTCACTCATCTGTGTGGCCTCAGGCTTTATGTGCCCCTCCCCATCAGCCCCCTCTGGTGGCCTCAGGCTGCCAGGTCCTCCCATTGCCCATGGCCTCCCCGCCTCCGCTGAGGCCTGTCCTTATTAACTTGTATACAGTATTGCAAAACTTTACCCCACTGTACCACTGCACTCTTCCCAATTCTTCTGCCCTGGCTCCAGTTCTTCATGGCCCTCTCTCTCTGCTGGTGTGACCATGGGTCCGTTCATTCCCTTATTCATTCAAAGAATATTAATGAGCTCCTGCTGTGTGCCAGGCCCAGTGCTAGGTCTTGGGGCTGGTAATCACATCCCTCTCCCTGCAAGTCCTGAGCCATGTGGAAAATACACGTGAGAGGGTCCACTTATCTGTCAGTTTCATTGCTGGTGGTGCTGGATTGGAACACCGGCGGGGACCCACAGCCAAATGGGCTTCCTACCGCGGCTCTCCCCACATACAGAGTCAAGCCTCATCCTTCCCAAGTGGCCATTCTGCCGACAGCCAGAGGACCCACTCCTCATATTCATGGAGCCCCAACAGGGGAGACACAGAGCGCTGGGCATTTTTGCATAAAACCGGGGGGTTCCTGCCTCTCCTGAAGCCCAACAGCCAGCCCTTAGAGAGCCATGAGCCCGGGACGACAGTCCCTGCTTTAGGCATTTGATGACTTAGTAGCCAAGGAAAAGCTCCCATGACTCACTGGATCAGAAAATATCTTTGAGCCGCTCCCAAGAGCATAACCCCATGGGAGATGCATAGAGAAGGCTAGAGAGAGATGTGAGGCTTGTTGCTGCCCCCAAGGGGCTCAGGGTCTAAATCCAGAGACAAGATGTTCCTGCCCAACAGGTAAAATAAGGATAAAGCAGCGCCGTCAGCCTCGCTGTGCTTAAAAGACGCTCTGGAGGGCAGTGGTTAGAAACTGAAACCTCTGGACACCACGAGATTAAAAAGAAATTCTTACCTGTAGATTTATTATCCAGTCTATTCCTATCCCCTTTACTGCATATAAAGAAGACGGTTCTGGGAAGCTCTTTCTGAATGTGCCTAAGAGCTTTCAGAATCTTTGGGGGAAAAGTGGTGGCATTTCCTTCTAAAGGTTTATTTTCATTGCATTAAAGTGAAAATTAAGTCACTGGCCAAGAATGCAATGTTGACCTTTCAGCCAGCAGTTCTAATTTAAAACCCTGTTTGCTGCAGCATTTATTGCTTAAAGTTATGTGACCGTTGGGTTTTGAAAAACTCCTCTTTACTCCAAAAATGCAAAGCCAGCCCTAGTTCCCAATTATGCACATTTCAACATTACAAAAGTTGTACAAATTAGGTGGAAAGATGTGAAAGTTCCCCTGGCCTTCCGGGAAGAGCAGTACTGGCTCATCTTGAAGGTCAAAACAAAATATGGTGGTCTTTTTCACAAGGGATTTGGCTGGGAGGCTGCCATCTTCTTTGGAAAACCATGTGGACAATTCTTCTGAAGTCATTCTCTGTAGAGAGGAGCTAAGAGAGAAAGGCAATTGTGTGAGCAAAGCTGAATGAGCTGAAAACATATTCCTTCTGCCAACTTTGCAACACTTTAGCTTCATTATTCCTTATACATATTGAGAATTATTATATCTTCCCTCATATCAAACAGAAAGAATTTGAGAGTGAAAGGGAGAGACCAAGAGATTTCAACCAGGCTAAAATCTAGGAAATTAGTCAGCTCACTGGGAGGCTTTTTCTTTTCTTCTTCTTCTTTTATTAAAAAATTATTTATTTTTTTGGCTGTGTTGGGTCTTCGTTGCTGTGCACGGGCTTTCTCTAGTTGCGGCGAGCAGGGGGCTACTCTTCATTGTGGTGCGTGGGCTTCTCATTGCGGTGGCTTCTCTTGTTGCAGAGCACGGGCTCTAGGCGCACGGGCTTCAGTAGTTGTGGCTCGCGGGCTCTAGAGCGCAGGCTCAGTAGTTGTGGCGCATGGGCTTAGCTGCTCTGTGGCATGTGGGATCTTCCCGGACCAGGGCTCAAACCCATGTTCCCCGCATCGGCAGGCAGATTCTTAACCACTGTGCCACCAGGGAAACCCTCTTCTTTTTTTTAAATTGTGGTAAAATACACATAATGTGATATTTACCATCTTAATTATTTTTAACTGTACCGTTCAGTGGTATTAAACACATTCACATTGTTGTGCAACCATCACCATCATCAATCTCCGTAACTTTTCTTGAAACTGAAACTCTGTACCTAGTAAACAATACCTCCCCATTCTCCCCTCCCCCCAGCCCCTGGCAACCACCATTACACTTTATGATTCTGATCACTCATGGAAATGGAATCATACAGTATTTGTCTTTTTGTGACTGGCTTATTTCACTTAGCATAACATCCTCAAAGTTCATCCATGTTGTAGCATATTGCAGAATTTCCTTCCTTTTTAAGGCCGAATAATATTCCATCACATATATATACCACAGTTTGCTTATCCATTTGTCCATTGACGGGTAGTTGGGTTGCTTCTACCTTTTAACTATTGTGAATAGTGTTGCTATGAACATGGCTGTAGAAATATCTCTTCAAGACCCTGCTTTCAATTCTTTTGGGTATATACCCAGAAGTGGAATTGCTGGATCATATGGTAATTCTATTTTTAATTTTTTGAGGAACCACCATACTGTTTTCCACAGTGGCTCTGCCATTCCACATTTTCACCAACAGTGCACAGGGTTCCAATTTCTCCATATCCTGACCAACACTTTTTATTTTCTCTTTTTTTGATAGTAGTTATCCTAATGGGTGTGAGGTGATATCTCATGGTGGTTTTGATTTGCATTTCCCTAATGATTAGTGATGTTGAGCAACTTTTCACCTGCTTATGGCCATTTGTATATTTTCTTTGGAAAGATGTCTGTTCAAGTCTTTTGCCCATTTTTGAATCTGGTTTTCTTGTTGTTGCATCTTAGAAGTTTTCTACTTACTCTGGATATTAATTCATTATCAGATAAATGATTTGCAAATATTTTCCCCATTCTGTAGGTTGCCTTTTTACTCTATGGATGGTGTCTTTTGATGCACAAAAAAATTTAGTTTTCATGAAGTCCAATTGTCTATTTTTTCTTTTGTTACCTGTGCTTTTGGTGTCATATCCAAAAAATCATTGCCAAATCCAATGTCATGAAGCTTTTTCCTATGTTTCCTTCTAAGAGCTATATTGCTTTATGTCTTACATTTAGGTCTTTCATCCATTCTGAGTTAATTTTCGTACATGGTATTAGATAAGAGTCCAACTTTTTTCTTTTGTAGAGAGATATCCAATATTCTTAGCACCATTTGTTGAAAAGACTGTCCTTTCCCCATTGAAAAGGGTCTTGGACCCCTTGTCAAAAATCATTTGACCTTAAATGGGAAGGTTTATTTGGGGGCTCTCTATTCTATTCCATTGTTCTATCTATCTGGCTTTATACCAGGTACCACACTGTTTTGATGACTGTTACCTTTGTACAGTCAGTTTTGAAATCAGGAGGTGTGAGTCTCCCAGCTTTATTCTTCTTTTTGAAGATTGTTTTGGCCATTTGGGGTCCCTTGAAATTCCATATGAATTTTAAAATGGGTTTTTCTATTTCTGCTAAAAATGTCCTTGGGATTTTGATAGAGATTGCATTAAGTCTGTAGATCACTTTGGGTAGTATTGACATTTTAACAATACCGTCTTCCAATCCACGAACATGGGATGTGTTTCCATTTATTTATGTCTTAATTTCTTTCAACAATATTTTGTAGTTTTCATTGTACAGGTATTTCACCTCCTTGGTTAAGTTAATTTCTAAGTACGTTATTATTTTTAATGCTATTGTAAATGACATTTTTTTCTTTATTTATTTACTTTTCAGATTGTTTCTTGGTCATGTATAGAAATGCAACTGATTTTTGTGTGTTGACTTTGTATCCTGCTTCTTTGCTGAATTCATTTATTGGTTCTAAGAGACTAAGCCTTTTTATCTAGGGAAACAATATAAGAATGTTTACTTCATTTGTAAATAATAATATCTAGTTATTATAACAAACTAATATTTAATATAATTTTAATAAAATAATATTTAATAGTATTTAATAATATAATTATAATGAACAAAATAACAATATGTTAATAATTGTTTCAGTAACATATTTAATCTTATATGTCATTTTCCTGAGTGCTTTTAATGTTTTATCTCACTTAGTGCTCACATCAACCCAGAAAGATAGGTGCTATTGGACCCATTTTCATAGATGAGGAAACTGAGGCTAGAGACTTAACTAAAAGTAATTATAACGGTTACCATTGATCGAGTGTCTCTGTGCTCTGAGTACCTTAGATTCAGTATCTCCATTCAGCCTTCACAGCAAAGCCATGGAGCATGAGTCCCATATAGTCTCCAATCTTCACTGAAACTGTGAAACAGGAGATATTGTCTCCCTATTACTGATGAAGAAACCTGAGGTTTAAGGAAGTGAAATGCTTCCCCAGACCACACATGGGTAAGAGGGGAAGCAGCACACACACCCATTTTCCAGGACTCCACAGCCCCTCCCCCAGGATGAAGTGGGCAAGTGAAGGGGGGTTATCTTTGCTCCCCCTCCCCCCTTATCTTCACCCTCCCTCCCGCCGCCCCCTAAGTCAACACCCCAAGAGCCGGATAACCTGAGAGTAAGGTGACACTTAGCCCAGTCACTGACTGTGCATCCCAGACGTCAGGGAGGACACCATGTAGGTGACCCTCCATCTGCCCCTGAGAACCCTCAGCCCCCCAAAGACAACCACAAAGCCCAATGTCAAGGGCATGGGCTTTGGATGCAAACACATCTGGGTTTGAATCTCAGCCCCTCCATGTATTAGTTGTGTGACCTCAGGCAATGCAGTTCTTTCTAAATCGCGCTCTCACTGCTGGTAAAGTCAAGAGCATAATGTCTACCTAGGACTACTGTGATTGAATGTGCTGGCGTCGAGAAGCACGTAGCTCAGTGTCTGGTACAGCAAGTGTCCACTAAATGGATAATCCTCACTGTGGTCATCATCCACTCGAGGGCAGGGCCCGAGTCCGCCACATCCTCTGTGGCTTCCCAAGGGCATAGCACACCGCCGAGCTCAGAGTCAGGCCCAAATAAATGCTGTCAGTGACTAATAGCTTGAGTCGTGGGTGGCCCCCCGGTGCTGAGACAAGAGAGCAGCACCTCTCCTATTTAACTTGGGCACCGACCTCTTTGTTGACACGAGACCTTTCCTTTCACCTCCAGTCTGCGCGAGGCATCCCTGGCGCCCAGACTCAGGGAGGGTAAGATGAAGGGACTCCTCGCCCCCTCCTAACACCCAAGTAGCTACATTCTCTGTGGCTCTTGGAGGTTTGCATCTAAGTAAGTTTGTAGGATTTTTATTCAACAGCAAATATTTGAGTTCTATATACTAAAAGGTTAGAGATAAATGGTAAAAAAAAAAAAAAAAAAAGAAAAAGACAGAGGTGGCCCCTGTGTTGATGATGCTTCAAGTTCAGCAGGAGAAGTGGCAGGTGGGGAAGTAGGGAGATGGGTTCAGAGGTTATGCCAACACTTCGACGTGTTGTGAAGATCAGAGCTTGACGTCTTCCCCTCCCTGGACCTCCCCTGGCCCTGCGCTGCCCAGGGCCCAATTCATCTTTCGAGGTTCCAGACCCAAAGCCGCTTCCCCTGAGAGGCCTACTCTGACCCGTCCCTTCTCCACACGCAATAACCCCGCCCTCCTCCATGTGCCAATAAGACCTTGCTCATTTCTCCGGGTAGTTCTTTTTGGTTTGCTTCAGCTCTCTGCTTCCCCAGATTTCCACAGCACACAGCATGATGCCTAGTCCCTTCTAGGGATGAAACAGACTTGGGGAAAAAAAAGGGGTGGGGGGAGGAAGGAAGGAATTTTTTATGGTTTTGAGCAAAGCTTTTAACTGTACTAAGTTCCATTGCCTCATCTGACCCTGGGACAAATAATCCAGTTCCATGTGATTTCACATGGTTTTATGTAAAAAGTGACATAAAGGTTAATTAGTATTATTCCACTCCAGGAATTCCAGGGAGTGGGGACCTCTTGGGAAGTGCCCATCGAGAGTTCCAGGCAAAGCCCCTGACCGCCCTACCAACTCTCTCAGCCCCGTCCCTCCAGCCCAAACCAAGTTCCCAATCCCTGTCACTCTGCAGAAGTCCTGGGGTCCTGGGGCAGCCCCGGGGTGCCCTGGGCCACAGGGGCCCTTAGGCTTCACATCACACCTTACCCCCCAAAAAGGCGGGGCTGGCTCTGAACCAGGAGGGCCACCTTTGCGCCTGTGTGCTCCTCACCTGTTCCAGCCCAGGGCCGGGGGCAGCTCTGCGACCCCGGGGCCAGGGGCGGCCACAGGAGAGGTTGAGAGGAGAGCTGGGAGCTGCATGCGGAGCGCAGCCGAAACTCTCTCCTCGTCTCCAGGCCCACACAGAAGCGTCTTCTGCCTCACCTTCCTGAACACTCAATACCAGTTGGGCAGCCAGCTTGGAGTCAGCCGCCACTTCCCTAATGGCCAACGGGCCCCGAGGTGAGAAAGGAGCCCACAGGGGCCGTGCAGCTCTTCTCTAAGACGTGGCCACTGCAGGCCCGGGGCCCAAGAGGCAGAGTCCCCAGGCATGCAGGACCCCCCTGGGGCTCCCGGGCTGCCGAGCCCCGCCTACCCCCCTGCCAGCTGGGAGAGGATGACTCCCTCCCAGTCAAGTATCCCTGCCCTGCCGCCTCCCCAGAGGCCCTGGAAGGGCATGGGGCTCACAGGATGTCGTTAGTGGGGTTAGATAAATGTCAAGCATAGCCTGTGAGGGACAGACCGTCACAGCCCCTGCAGGCGGCTGACAGAAGAGCCGAGAATTACGTAACGGGGCTCAGCCGTGGAAGCCAGGCCGCTGAGAGCTAGAAGACGGCTTCTGGGTCCACCTCCGCCACTAGCTAGCTCAGTGACGTCACACAGATGACGGGACCTCCCAGCTTCGGTGAAATGTAAAGGGTGGGCCAGCGCCCCGCTGCAAAGCGCTAGGGTTTTATTTTAAATGGCAACGTAAAAGCAGCCCCCTGTGTGGTTCTGGCTGTAAGAGCAGGTGGAGCCGTGAGCGCGGAGCCCAGGGCGGGGGGGGGGGGGGGGGGGGGGGGGGGGGCGTCTGCATTCTCCTCGCTAGAGAGGCGGACGCCCTCCTCTGTCTGTTCGCACTCCCAAGGGGGACACCTCCTCCTGCAGCCCGGCCCGGCCCAGCCCTGAAGCCTCAGGCCTGTCGGCACCGGGCGCCCTCGGATGCCTCTGTCCACCCTCCACCCTGGGCGTTCCTCGCCTCTGCTTTCCCTGGTGGGAGAACAGGGCCGCCTCCCCTGGGAGTAGAAGAGGATCCCCGAGTCTGGAGATTTCGGGAGCTCCCAAGAGGAAGAGGTACACATGGGGCCCCTACTTCACAGGCTTGCTGTGAACACCCACATGCCAACATGTCAAGAACTGTGACTGACAGGCCAAAAGGAAGTCCCAGAGAATTCCTTTGACTAGGCAAGTTCCCCAGTGGGTTTAAAGGAAGTGCTTACACACACACACACACACACACACACATTAAGTATCACCACAGCACAAACTTCCATACCTTCCCTCTACAGCCCAAGGAAGCCTCCTCCGTTACGAAGGCTGCCCAGAATAGTGGAGAAGGGAGAAGCTATTGAGCCATTTAATCCAAAACCCACCATGAGGACCCCCGTCCCCAATATACACCAATTGGTGGTTCTAACTGGTCAGATTAAGCCAAAGGACACAGCAGCAGCCCTGGAGTTCTGAGGCTGCCGGGCCTCTGAGCGGAGGCTCCCAGACTCAACCCCAGGGAGCTCAGGAACCACAAAACGCAAAGGCCCAGGGACCCTTCCTCCTGCTTCCCTCCTTCCAGGTTCTGTCACCTTCTGGAGGCTATTGGGCGGGGCCTGTCCCTTTGCAAACTTTACTCCTGGAAGTTGGGCTGTGGATTGGAAATAAGTTCCATGCTTCAGGTTTGGGGTTTCGTTTTATTTTTTGACACTAGCCTATGTGACACAGCAGCTGGGCTGGGCCCTAAGCCCTCAGCTTTATTGTCTGTATTTCTACCTCGCTGGAAGTTTAATACAGGCACGGTGACTAGTTCTGTCTCCCATTTATAGTTCTACTATAAATAGAACTATAAACGGAAGACAGCATTTCACTTGCCATTGTCTGACACATAAGCTTTATCTGTGATGGGCCGTGTGTGTGTGTGTGTGTGTGTGTGTGCGCGCCTGTCTGTCTGTGATGGGCCCTATGTGCGTGTGTGATGGACCCTGTGTGTGTGTATGTAACAGGCCCTCTGTGTGTGTGTAATGATCCCTGTGCGTGTGTCTTTCAGTCCAGAGACAAAGCCTGGGTCAGCAGCATGGCGGTGACAACAGGGGATGCCTGGGCCTACGTGGCTGACCAGGACGGCTCTGTACCCGTCTACGACATCGAGGAGTATGGTCTGCAGGGACCGGAGCCACAGCCTCCCAGGAGTGGGTAATGAGCTCTCCACGTGAGACACTATGATGAGCACAGCTTCAGTTTTAGTTAAATATTCTGGTTGATAAAATTAAATTGTACCAGTGAGGAAGGGGTCTCTTAAAACCCTTTAAGAACGGATCAGAGAAGAATATTTTCATGAAAGTATTCAGTGTTGGCAAGGCAACAGGAAAATGGCACTCATACCCTCTTGGATGGAGGGTAGATTGGTGTATACTCTCTGAAGGGCAAGTTGCCCACGTGCACTAAAGCTTTGAACCAGCAATTCTACTACTAAGGATTTGGCCTAAAGAAAGAATAGGAAACGTGCACAAAGATTTAGTTGTAAGCTTGTGAATTAACATATTGTTTATGAGAGAGAGGAAAATAATAGAGAAACCTAGATGTCCCACATAAGGGGAACTGATTAAATACATGATGGTATAATACACTGGAATATCATTTAGTCATTAAATACGGAAGCTGTATATGAAAATGTATTCACAGGGAAGATATTCATGATAAAATTGTTAAATGAAAAAAAATCAGATCACAAAACAATATTGCAATACGATTCTTCCCTTGTTAAAATGAAGAAGTATATGGAAGATTGAAACCCTGGGAAGATATACATCAAGGATTTAACAAATGTTATCTCTTTATACATGAGGTTATAGATATGTTTTATTTTCTTCTTTTGAGAAATCTGTCTTTTCTAATTTTTCGCGATATATAGTGCTTTGGTAATAACAAAAATACATTTAAAATGTTAAAACCCTTTCATACAATTATAGAAGCGTTCATGTTTAGAAAAAATCTAACAGCATGAAAGAATGTAAAATGAAAAGCAGTAGTTGTTTCTCTGACCTCCTCTACCACCCTAACCTGCCTTTTCTGCATCCTAGCAACACTGTTAATGAATTTCAACTTCCTTCCAGAAAGTTTCTATGCATGTATATATGCATACGGGAACACATACACACACACCTACAATACATCATTTTCAGGACTTGTTTTTTCCTTTGTATCTCTTGGCCAGCTTTCCATAGAAGCATATTTAGGTCTATTTAGCATATTTAACATTTAACATATTTAAATGGCTATGTAATAGTTCATTACATTTCTGTGAAGCCAATTTAGAAGTAAATATTCACATACATCCCCCCGCCCTTTTTTTTTCTTTTTTTGCCACACCGCACAGCTTGTGGGGTCTTAGTTCTCCAAACCAGGGATGGAACCTGGGCCCTCGGCAGTGAAAGCACGGAGTCCTAACCACTGGGCCACCAGGGAATTCCCTCACATACCTCCCTTTATTCAGTTTTTCCTGTTCCACCACAGGAGAAGTTTAGCTAAAGTATGAGAAATGGGAATTTAGAAGTAAGCGTGATCAGCCTTGCATTGGTCTTTACTCCAAGTACTGGGAACGTAGCTTTCACCAAGCTATTTTAAACATCATGTTTGATTACTTACATACTCCTGCGTGCTTACCAAACCCTAAGTGCTGAAGGAAGCCATAGGGTAAGGACCTGGCACAGGCCCCATTTCATGTCTTTGGAGCTGGCATGGGGTCTTGCATATAGTAGGTGCTTGACAAACGTGTATCAAATTAATGTAGCAAGACAAATGACTTGCTACACCAGGACCTCTCTCCCTGCTGGACGCTCAACCAGATCTGACCCCATCCTGTAGGGACTGTTACACGGCATCTAGCATGAGGGTGGTACCTCTCCTACCATACTCAGGTGTGCTCTTTCCTCTGAGTTAGATGTGATGTTCTGGGGGGCCCATATCAGCATGGTGACATTGTGAGTACCATCCGTTTTAGAGCTCAAGAATGTGTAAAAGAGTTCAAATACTTCTCACAGCTTGGATCAAATGGATTCTCTCCGAAGCCCTCCGAATTAGTCAAAGGAGGAGAGCAGTGTTATAATTCTGCTCCTGATGAGGACAGGATGTGTATGCTACCTACACAGGGTAAAGAAGAGACTGAAGTCTTCATTTTCTTGTAAATGGAGGATTGCTCCCCTTGAATTGATCCGGTATTTTAGGGTAAGTTTCGAAGCTTAGTAAGTTTTAGATTTTTTTCACTGGAGTTAAAAGGAGTCAGTGCTGGAGCAGGACCTGAACCCTGGTCGGAAGTTTCTTTCCAACCTCTTGATCTTCCCCGCATCGTCCATAAGATGTTTCCAGTATATCTCGTCTGATGTCTTGGGTCTGGAGTTGGGGGATTTGGAGGGGGAGTGGCATGGTAGGAGACAGGGAGGAGATGCTGCCAAGGATAATTCTGGAGATTAACCTGGCTTCTTTCTATATTCCAACTTTAATTACTGGAGTATTGACGTACTGAGCCGATGTCCCTTTCACGCTGGAGCAGCCTTGGGGCAGCTCTCCTCTCCTTTATCTCATTAGTTTGGAGCTGATAGAAGAAGAAAAGTTTCTGCTGTCATCCTCCCTGGACCGTACCGTGCACCTGTGGAGCACAGACGGGGAGTACATCGGTAAGCACAGTCCTACCTGGCCAGCTGCTCAGTCCTGGTTCAGGGCCTCAGGTGGAGTCTCCATTGGGTCGTGGATTCTCTGAGGTCAGGTGTATCAGTCACCTCAGGCTGCCATAACAAAATACCTATCATAGACTGGGCAGCTTAAGCCACAGAACTGTATTTCTCATGTGTGTTCTCACGTGCGTGTTTCTCATGTGTTCTTGCAGAGGGACTCCTTTAATGGACACCAATTGTTGAGTCCTTATATGGCCCAGGGAGTAGGGGGAGGGGTGGAGAAAAAGAGAGAGAGAGAAAATGCAAATACTCTGGTGTCCCTCCTTCTAAGAACACTCATCTTATTGGATCAAGGTCCTTCTCTTATGACCTCATTTAACCTTAATTACTTCCATAAAAGCCTGATCTCCAAATACAGTCACACTAGGGTTTAGGGTTTCCACATAAGCATTTGGGGGAGGGGGACAAAATCCAGTGTATACCTTAAAGTCAGTTTACTTTCACAGAAACTATCAAAATCAGAGACATTTAAATTTAGAGAACTCGGCGAGACTGGAGGCTGTGAATTTGGTATGGAAGCATGTGATCACGTTTTGCTAGGAAAGATTCAGGACCGGGTGAGCTGTGTAATGGGAAAGGCCTGGCCTGAGTGAGCTGGGGTGATGAAATGAACCCGATTTACTGCTCAGAGAGACTCTGTACCTGTTTCAGCAGGTTCTCGTCTCCCTAGCTGATATTTCTTGAAAGTGCCAGAATGATTTTGGATTTATCCTGCAAATTCTTAGTACATGCTGAGTTGCTTGTGCCCCGATGTGATACATGCTGTAGGAGGCGTTCTGGCTTGAGTCTCCAGGGCCAATGGCCGTGGAATCGTTTCTTATGAAACTACAGGAGCAGAACTGAATTTGATTAAGTGGACCTAGCAAGGGTTAAGGAGACCTAGCCAAGCTTCACTCTGATGAGAAGACAGGTTACCTCCCATCCTATGCTCACTATCTATTAATTTATCTCTGTTCTTCCAGGGACATTTGGGCAGGGTAGCCCCTGGGATATATTCACTCGTGTCTCCTGGAGATACCCTGGAGTGCCCTGTGAAGTTCCGACAGATCCCCAGAGCATGCCTGCTCACCCAGTGCTGGAAGGAGATGCTCCTGTCACGCACACAGGAGAAGAGAAGCAAGACAAAGTGGTGGAAGGCAAGGCCAGTGCTAAGGTGGGTCCTGGCACATCCAGTTCCCCTGCGCTTACTTTGTGGCTTCCAAGCAGATCAGCACGGGTTATAAAGTGCACCAAGGCATGGCCCAGAGAACCAAGTCAACACAGGAATAAAAATATGTCCCAAGGTCATGCTACTGACCAGGGCCAGGGGGCTTCTTGGTCCCTCGTGGGTGGGTGGGTAGTGGGAGCTGATCTCCCAGCATCACTTGACTTTCTCCTCCTTTTCACCAGCAAAAAGGCTGTTGTCTGTGGCCTTGGAACACAGAGAGACTTGGCATCATGCTCGACCCACTGTCACATCAGAGAGACAGACATGAAAATCCAGCCCGCGGCACACGCTCACCGTTAGGAAATACATTTTAACGCTGGGCTTCCTGGCGAGTGAAAGGAAGGAATGGTGGGTTTAGTGCCTGAGTCTGTGAAAGTCAGTGTCAGGGCAAGAGATGTTGAAAGGGCCCTGGTAGAGGCAGTCTTGATTTAGAGCTCAGTGAAATAGATGGATTTCCAAGAAAGGCTTGCCCTTTAATAAATTGAAAAGAAGGTCATTTCATGAGCTACTGCTCACTGGTTATGTTACAACTCAAAGCAGGACACCTGCTTTGCCAGCAAAATCATGTGTCTTAGATGTTGGCTTGGCAGCCCCTTGGAATACTGACCACACAGTGTATCCGCATCACTGACATCCTCGTGGAGCCCCAGACATGCTCAGAATGGGGAATAAAGGGACCAGGCAAGCATCGGGCAAGAAAACCTTCTGTCTTGTCAGGGGTCTCTCACATTTCCCCATCTTGTCCTCACAAGGGTTCCCAAGGTTGTAACACGGTGCTTTGGTAGCTCCCAGGAGGCTCAGATGCACCCACGTGGCGCCATGGGCCTATTCAGAAATATAATGGGTCTTGGTGTGCATTCAATAGAGAGAAAACAAATGAGTTCATTAATTTTCACAGGCCCACAATTTGGAAAACAAAAGCACAGGGGGAGGTGGGAAGAGAGGAAGGAAGGAGCAAATGGGGGAAATGTGCTGATCTGCCCCAAAGCCCAGATCCAATGCTAGGCTCCACACCAGACCGGGAGAAAAATCAGACTGTGATTCAGATGCAGGAAGGAGGGGGCAGAGGGAGGGTGGGATGGAAGGAGGGGGGAGGGGGAGGGAGGGGGAGGGGAGGGGGAGGGGAGGGGAGGGGAGGGGGAGGGGAGGGGAGGGGAGGGGGAGGGGAGGGGAGGGGAGGGGAGGGGGAGGGGAGGGGAGGGGAGGGGGAGGGAGGGGAGGGGGAGGGGAGGGGGAGGGGCAGAGGGGAGGGGAGGGGAGGGGGAGGGGGAGGGGAGGAAGGATACTCAGTTCAACACAATCCAAACACCTAACTCATGTGATGTTTGCTCTCCACAGGTAAAAGAGGGTGACGCAACACACTTCATGAGTGACCTTGATCTTCTGTAGGCAAACCATTAGGTGCTTCCATGTTTGTAATTCTGTCCAACTTGATTCCAAATACCCCAGGAAGCAGTCTGTAAATTCTTTCCAAGAAAAATACACACACACACACAGAAACTGAGGAGCCCTTATATAGTGTATCTGGACAGGACTTCCCTGGTGGGCCGGTGCTCAGGACTCTGTGCTTCCACTGCAGGGAGCATGGGTTTGATCCCTGGTCAGGGCACTAAAATCCCACATGCCACGAGGCGCAGCCAAACAAACAAAACAAAACAAACACGCAGACAAACAAAACCTAAAAAACAATGTGTTTGCAGCGCTGTTTACGAGTTAGGGTTGACTGAGGTCTACTCTGAAGTTTGCCTTCATTAGCTGTGTGGCCTCCAGCAATGGCTGCCACTGATTTATAAAATGAGGGGTGGGACTGGCTGATCTTTCAGTTTCATTCCAGCCCTAAAAATGCTATCTTTCGGGCTTCCCTGGTGGCGCAGTGGTTGAGAGTCTGCCTGCCGATGCAGGGGACACGGGTTCGTGCCCTGGTCCGGGAAGATCCCACATGCCACGGAGCGGCTGGGCGTGTGAGCCATGGCCGCTGAGCCTGCGCGTCCGGAGCCTGTGCTCCGCGGCGGGAGAGGCCACAACAGTGAGAGGCCCGCGTACCGCAAAAAAAAAAAATAATAATAATAAAATAAATAAATAAATGCTATCTTTCTCTGCACATCAGTTTTGCACAACTGAACGTGTTGACGGGATTCTGGGTGTCAGGAGTGATTCTTCCAGGATGCTAGCCTACCAAACACAACCACAACTAACATAAGCTGACTGAAGCAGAAAGCCATTCACCTGGAAACCATCACAGATGAGTTGGGAGTTTGAGAGTTGAGTGAAAGCTCAGGGGAAAATGTTCCTGTTATCTAACGGATTCAGCCAGCCTGGGTCTTGTTCTAACACAGAAAATCCACGTAACTGACAGGTTATCCTTGCTCCCTGTCACCAGTGTCATCCTGGGTTCCTCCTCCCGTACCTGCTCCTTCTGCCTCCAGCCTGAAGAGACCTCTAATCCTCTCTCCAGAAGACGCCGTCCCTGAAGTGAAAGAAGACACACATGGATGGGATGCATTTTGCAGTGACAGGTCAGCCTAAAAGAAACACCCAGGTTGAAGCGAGGGCCCTCCTGAACTAAAAGGCAGGCTTTCCTGGCCGAGGTATCCCAGGCCACCCTGTCATCAGCATGACTCCCTTGTCCCTAAGCCCCACAGCCTGTGAGAACGGCGAGCTCACAGCTCAGATCTCACCAGTTTAACGTCCTGCCTGCTTGGCTCGGGACCCTCCGAGGAGCCCCCTTTGTGTCTGGCCATCCCACGTGGTCAAGCGCTACCTCTCAGGTCCTTTCCCTTGAGCTCCGTGGCTGTCATTACTGCCCACCAAGCTGTTTGAGGCAGGACCACCTCGCTGTTCCTCCCACAGGAGTCCAGGGCAGCCCCTGTGACCTCCTGAGGGGCTGAGCTGGGGGCCAGGGCCTGGCTCCCAAAGCTGGGAGCGTCTGGGGCACCGCCGTCTCCCTGCACTGGGGCTTGGGTTCTACAGAGAAGTAGGGCGAGTGAATACTGCCTCTCGCTCCAGTTCTGTGAGGAGTTTTGTCCCCCGGACCCCGACACCAGCTTTCCTGAGTCCCGGTCACCAAGACAATTATAGACACGGCCCCTTCAGTGTCCCCTGCCCCTCCTCTCATCAGGGGACGTAGATCTAGGGTGTGGGGCTGCATGAGCAATGACGCTCCCTCACCCCAACTTCCCCAGTTTCTCGGTTCAGCAGCTCCATGGCCACGAGCCCAGGCCGCTTGTGCACACTTCTACCCCATCTCAGCTCTGGCTTCTGTCTTCACGGTGCCTGGAGGTACAGACGGCTGCTGGGGCCTCCTGCTTCCACCCGCACTCCAGGCAGCGTGGATAAACAGGGGCGTGCAGAACAGGGGTCCAGGACAAACGGGGTGCACCTTCCAGCCAGATCATCTCCCTTTATGGACTTTTCCAGGAGGTCCTGCACACTTCTGCTCACATCTTGGTGGCCAGAAGTTAGTCACACGGCCACACCTCCCTGCAAGAGAGGCTGGGAGTTCTGTAACTAAGGAGGAAGGTAGGAATGGATTGGGGGTGGACAACTAGCAATCTCTGTTCCGGGAGGTCGGATAGTAAAATGCTTCAGAGGCCATCAAAGTCAGAGGGTATCACACATAGAAACACCATGCGTCATGCATTTCATGCAAGAAAGTGGCAGAGAGCCATGCATCTGAAGTTTGGTTTGGGAGAGCACTAGGCTTATTAGAACGTGTCGTGGGCTTTGGTTACGGTCAGAGGTCTGTCTTTGAAAACAGTGTGGGGGACTTCCCTGGCGGTCCAGAGGTTAAGATCCCACGCTTCCACTGCAGGGGGCGCGGGTCCGATCCCTGGTCAGGGAACTAAGATCCCGCACGCCGCATGGTGCGGCCAAAATAAAAAGAAAGCAGTGTGACCTCAGGCGAGTCATGTAAACTCCCTGTCTGTACCCCTGGAGATCTCCCAGGTGGGTCTGCAATCTCATGAGATGGTGAATGTGTCAGTGTGTTAGACTCTGAGACTGGGGATGGAGGGGGCTCCTCTGTCCACCCCGGCTGGTGTCGGGGTCTGGGGTTTGAGGGTTTGACATCATCCGCATCTTCCTGGTTGGCGGCAGCAGAATGAGCGCCATCCTCTATACACCTTCCCAGGACCTGCTGTGGTCTTAGTTGCCTCAGAGTGTGAGTCTGCCCAGGCTGCTGTGACAGAACACCATAGACTAGATGACTCAAGCAACAGACATTTATTCCTCACAGTCCTGGAGGCTGGAAGTCCACGATCAAGGTCTCCACCAATTCAGTTCCAAGCACAGGTGGGCCTTCATCCTGGCTTGCAGTCCGACACTTTCTCTCTGTGTCCTCATGGGGTAGAGAGCAAACTCTATCCCCTCCTCTTCCTATAAAGCCACTAATCCTATCCGAAGGGCCCTACCCTCATGACCTCACCAACACTAATTACCTTCCAAAGGCCCCATCTCTAAAGACCATCACACTGGGGGTAGGGCTTCAACATATGAATTTGGCGGGGGGCAGGGGTGGGGCGGGGTGCAGGGGATACAATTCGATCCAAAGCGCTGAAACTGCTATGGGATGCAAGGTGGGAAAAGGCTTCCCAACAACATAAACACACAGCTCCCACACAGCGGGAGGGGCCACAGCATATGCTTGTACTCTCTTGCTTTCATCCGCTCCAAGTAGAGGCAGCACAGGAAGTCATCTCTGAACGCAGAGATGGTTCTGATTCTTATTCACTTTTTGGTGAGTGGCTAAATGAGTGGAACAGAAAGGAGAAGATGTGAGCAGTGAACGAGACCAGAATGGGGCTGCTTAGAGGGTCCCAAACAGGAGGTTGAACAGCAGAAGCCCTCTCATCCAGCTGGATCAATACCAGTGGTCGTTGGGTTAATTTAAAAATGTACATTTGGGGCTTCCCTGGTAGCGCAGTGGTTGAGAGTCCGCCTGCCGATGCAGGGGACGCGGGTTCGTGCCCCGGTCCGGGAAGATCCCACATGCCGCGGAGCGGCTGGGCCCGTGAGCCATGGCCGCTGAGCCTGCGCGTCTGGAACCTGTGCTCTGCAACGGGAGAAGCCACGACAGTGAGAGGCCAGTGTACTGAAAAAAAAAAAATGTACATTTGAAGGCAAGGAACCATTAAAAAATTATATGTACACCCTATAAACATTTCAGTTCAATTCTCAAGAGTAGAATTCATCCCCAATCTTTTGATGTCGGGCCAAGGCTTTTTCTTCAAGTCAGAAGCAAGTTCAGCCCAGTCTGCCATAAATGCATTATTCATCATGTTCAGTTTCTGCCTTTTTAAAGTAGGGCAAGAACTTAGAGGTATTTGCAAAGCAATGAGACAGTACTTATACCTTTAGTTCTTTTATAATTTCCCCCAAGCTTTAACAGTTGTCTCAGGTGTCCTCAATTCAACATGACCCTTAATCTAGTCTTTTCCAAGTACCCATCTTAGTTTTCACAAAGTTCTTTCACACTAATTTTATCAATTTTCATTTTGTTTCAATACATTTATAATCACAATAAAATGTACAACTGGCACACACAAGTTTGGGAACAAATACAGCTGATTCTTGTTAATTATACGACCCAACCCCTCAGCCACTGGGAGCAGACGTGCCATCTACCAGACATGAACGTCTAGAACATTCTGTGGACATTTGGCAGGGTGTTTACAGACAGTCAGTCAATCCATCAGTTCAGTTAAGAGAGTGTCTACCACATGTGATTCTTGGAGCAACACAGATTCCCTGGAAATCAGATCGGTACTTTCCCTGGCAGCTTGGCTGTAGCACCGAGGACGGGAAGGGAGAAAGTGTGAAGGAGGAAGGTGATGCGCTTGGCATTCGTCTACCCAGGTTAGTGTTACGTCACCTGCATCACCTCAGTGGGGCCCATCCTCCTGCAATAGCACAGGCCTCATTCAATGTCAACCACTCTCGAGGGTCTTCCACCGAGGGCCACTGCTGACGCTGAGGTAGGGAATGGCTACGTTACTTTGTTCGTTCTCACAGCCTCCTGGGGACGCCCTCCTTGTTATCTCCACATACAGATGAGGAAAATGAGGCTTAGGGGGATTTGTGATTTGCCCAAAGTCAAGCCACTGGTCAGTGGTAAGGCAGGAACCTGGTCCCGCCCTCTGTCCATTCCCCAACAGTGAAAGGACCGGGCCTTGGAGAAGGGCTTTTGTTTGAGCATCGGAAGGAAAGAAGTGGAAGCTATTGGCAATGGGCAGATCATTGTGGAATCAGGAATCCTCCCCAGAACGCAGACCTGAGTGATGGCGCCCGTGTTACTTGCTGAGACACACAATGGCTGAGGTTCCTTAAGTGGAAAGGGGTGGAGAGGTGGCCAGGAGTAGGCACTCCTCAGGCTGTGCAGGGTGAAGTGAGTCCGGGACAGGCAGACTGGGAAACCACGTCCAGAGACATGGCGCCAGGAGGCCAGAGGATGGCGGGGTCTGTGCATGGAGCACAGGGGCTGGAGACACCGCTGGGCTCCCCAAGAGACAGCGGGTGCTGACCTGATGGAGTGGGGTTGCAGGAGAGGCCAGAGGGTCGGCAGTCGGATGGAGAGCCACACCTCAGAGACAAGCCCCATGCTCCAGCAAAGGTTAAGATTCCTCGTACCCCTGACAGATCAAGTACGTGCAGATCTGGGCTCAAGGTTTGTGCCGGAAATTGTCAGCAAAAGTTTGTTCAACATTTATGCTGCACTATGTGTTGAGTCCTCTCTGCTGGGCGTGGGGCTGGGATGCAACACTGGGATACAGCTGGGAATGAGGGGGAGTCTGTACCCCAAGGAGCTGTGCTCGGTGGGGGCACAGGGGTCTCTGGGCTCGGTCCCTTCTCTGCCTGGCTCTCCCCTGAAAGGTGCCAAGCACTGTGGAAGCACCAGCAGCGGGGGTCGATGCAGAGCTTCCTGGAGGACAGGAATTCATACTCAGACCTGGAAGATGGATAGGACACAGCCGTTTCAAAGGGAACGTTAATAGGAGGAAGGGCCGCTACAACACAGATGAGCCATGAGGACATTATGCTCAGTGAAATAAGCTAATTGTAAAAGGACAAATGCTGTGATTCCACTTACATGAGGTTCCTAGAATCGTCAAATTCATAGAAAGTAGAACGGTGGTTGCCAGAGGCTGGGGGAGAGGGGAAGGAGGAGATCTTTTTGTTCTGTTTTGTTTTGTTTTGTTTTTTTGCGGTACGCGGGCCTCTCAGTGCTGTGGCCTCTCCCGTTGCGGAGCACAGGCTCCGGACGCGCAGGCTCAGCGGCCATGGCTCACAGGCCCAGCCGCTCCGCGGCACGTGGGATCTTCCCCGACCAGGGCACGAACCCGTGTCCCCTGCATCGGCAGGCGGACTCTCAGCCACTGCGCCACCAGGGAAGCCTGGAGGAGATCTTTTTTTATCCGGTACAGAGTTTCAGTTCTGCAAGATGACAAGACTTCCAGGGATGGACAGTGGTGATGGTTGCCCAACGATGTGAACGGACTTCATGTCACAGAGCTGTTCACTTAAAGTGGCTAAGATGGTAAACTTTATGTTATGTGTGTTTTACCACAATTGAAAATTAAAGAGAGCAAGAGAGGGAATTCCCTGGTGGTCCGGTGGTTGGGACTCCGCGCTTTCACTGCCAAGGGCACGGGTTCAATCCCTGGTTGGGGAACTAAGATCCCGCAAGCTGCACAGCGCAGCAAAAATAATAAGAATAATAATTAATAATAATAAAGAGAGACAGAAAGAGGGAAATAAAGGAGGAGAAATAAAAGAGGGAAATAAAGGAGGCAAGGCCCCAGGAAAGGCAGAAAAGGGAGGTTGTGGGAACTGTTGAGTCTGGTGAGCACAGAGCTGGGGGGAGGTGACAGTGGCAATGACTCGGCCATGAAAGGAAGGCGTTTGAGGGATGGAAGTAGCTGGCTTTCCAAGGTGTTCAGAAATGAACAGGAGGACAGAGGTGGTGACAGAGGGTCAAGTAGAAAGGATGAGCGTATACATGTCTCTGCTAGTGGACCACGTGCTGTGATGACAGGGCTCCCTCCGGGGCTTACATGTAAACAGGAGGTAGCAGTGAGCCACCAGGTGCCCAAGGAATCCACACTCACCTGGTTCTTTTCTTCCAGGCCGCCCTTGGAGCAGAGCAAGCCTGCCCGGGGGGCACCTGCGCTGGGGGGTGCCCAGCATCACCAGATCCTCTGGTGCCACAAGGTTGCCCGCGTGTCAGCTGTCAGGGAGAAGCCGCGTTTGTCCATCCTTGGCACAGGTTGGTTTCATTTAGATTTTCTTACACAAGAAAAAGAAGGACGTGAAGCCGCGCGAAAGGAATCCTGATCACACAGCACTTTCCTTGTCTGAGTTCTGAACAAATCTGCCTGCTATTTTCTTTTCTTGGCAAATGCTTCTTCCCCGGTTAATCAAAAAGTCTGACTGAGATTAAGCTTTGCCCCGCAAGAAAAGAACGAAACAAGAAATGATTTCAGCCAACGTGGGCTACTTCCCAAAGCAGTTAGAGCTTGGATTTAAGAAAACAAATCGGATTTGAGGTTTTTCTTCCTCGGAAGCCATTATTCCATTGAGTGAAGATCGCACGGGGCCGATGGGTCCTACAGTAGCTCCACAGAAGCCCAAATATCACAACAGCGGCTGCCCACGGCTGGGCCTAGGACCGCAGGAGAGAGAAGGGAGGTGTTGGTAAAAAAGAGCGGGCAGTTTTGAAAGTTTGCTTTGTGCCGGGCAAGCTTTGGTTAAGCTCTTAGACGGATCATCTCACTCGCTCCTAATAGCATCCCTAGGAACGGACGCTGTTAAGAGTCCCATTCCGCCAACAAGGACTGAGCCTCCAGGAAGCTAAGTGACTCGCCGATGGTTCACAGTTAAGTAAGGGCACGAGGAAATCGGAGCCCACACTCCTAACTACCAACAGCAGTGACTCTCAGAAAAGAGGGAATAAAATAAATCAGAAGGCCAGTGGGCCTCTCCCCTCCAAGCGTGGCCCTAGAGCAGTCATTTAAAAGCTGTAGGCCATCTCAGAGGTCCCAACAATAGCAGAAAAAGAATAAGAATGCAGCTGCTGGTTACAGAGCACCTACTACGCTCATCTCTTCTTAAATGGACGTCATTTAATCCTCAAAGCATCCTAGAGACGGTACATCCCTACTTTACAGATGAGAAAACCGGTTCTCAGAGAAATTAAATATTTTGCCCAAAGTCATACGGCAAATGGGAGAAAACCCCTCAAAATTCGAACCTCACTTTGGCCCCAAACACTGGGTTATTAATCTCTGCCTCTGACTCAGAGCCATCATTTTACAAAGACCTTGCGGTAAAGAGAGCCCACGTTGCAAAGCTAGGAAGTCTCCTGACACCCCCAGTCCAGCACTTTCTAAGAACAGCTCACCCCTTCTCAAGTCAGCCCATGACCAGTATCCTTCCCAGAGGGGCGAGAGGGCGCTGTCCTGGTCATGCCCCTCCCACGGGGCTGGGGGTCTGCAGGACCAAGGAGAAGGCGTCCCCCCAAAGGCTGCACCCCCTTCTAGACCACGCTGCAGGTCCCAGGACCTGGAGATCCTGTGCCCAGGTGGCCACGGGTCCAGGTTCAGAGCCTGTGCAGCTTCCCTGGGATCTGTTCATCCACAGGGGGGACCACACGGTCCCAGCCCCGCAGGGTCCCAGGTCCCAGGTGGCTGCGCGGCGGTGTTTGCTGGGCGCAGACAGATATGGGACATGCTGGCTGGGGGAACATGCATAAGCACGTTGAGGACCTTGGGGTGCAGGGAGAAGGAGGGCAAGCCAGGGGCTGGGAACCAGGGGCTGGGAGCCAGGGGCTGGGAGCCAGGGGCTGGCTCTCCCCACATTGGCACATTCACCACCGATCTACGAGGACGCCAAGAATTCTACATCCAAACCGGCCTTGCAGGGCCTTGTGGAGTGGCCAAGGTAGGAAGACAGTCACCATGTGTTAAATATTGTATTTCACAGTTTGTTAACTTGATACTTAACTTTTAAAAACTGGGCCTCCATTTGCACTCTTGCCCTGGACCCCCCAAATATTAGGGGTGAGGCTGCCCTGACTTCCTTTTCACTTCTCGGACTCCTCTAACCCCGCATGTCGAGGCCCCAGGGGCCTCGATCCCTCTTCACAGACCATCCTTGCCAAAATGGCTGGATCCTCACCAGGCACTTTTCAGGAGCCCTGCCCTCACCTCCACCATGACTGACATTCCACACGTGTCTGAACTGCCAGTAGCTCCGTGGAAGAGGCTGCTCTGCTACCTAGTTAAATTGTCTGATTCCCCCCCAGGATTCCTCTGACCTAGCTAGCCAGAAACCCAGACCTGGGCACCTCCAGCTCGTGCTTGTGCAGAATGCTTGCATCAGTGAGGACTTACCCATGAGGAAATCAAAGTTAAACAAGCTTAGGAAAAAAAAGTTTATTGGCTCCTAGAACTGTGGGGAAAACTATGACCAGGAACCTAAAAACCCCATCAGGACTGTCCTTCCAGCTCTTGCCCCTGCAGTGCTACCTGTTGTCTCTCGGCAGACCAGTTTCCTCTGTGTTGCAGGAAGCATGGCCACAACAGTCTTCAGGTTTAATCTGCAGCTTTAGCTCCAGAGAGAGATGGACTTAGAGTTCTCTTGGGTTCCAAGTCCCAAATCCCTAGCAGGGGGACTTGCTGACAAATCTTGGGTCAGCACTTACCTTGGCCCAACCAACTCAAGTCTGGGGCTGGGTCCTTCAAAAATGACTGTTCTCCTAGAGCCACAGAGATGCAAAGGCCCTGTGGTCACTGTCACCGGGAGAAGAGGAGGACGCTAGGCACACAGACAATCCTCTGCATGTCCCGTAAGGTCTACGATCGAGTCCCATTGCCTCAAACTCTCAGACTGTGCCTGTCTGTCTGCCTGCCTTCGCCTTCCCCCACCCCTCGTCCCTCCCCACTTCTCCTTCCTTCCTTCCTGACCTGGGTCTGATCCCTGAGTTTTCTCCTTCCCACTGAATCCAGGCTCCAGTGGCAGAGAGGGAACCCGGTCCCAGCTCTGCCGCCAACTTGCTGACGGGCCAGAGCATATCATTGCTTTATTCTCTGGGCCTTTATTTCCTCAGCTGTTAAAAAGGGAGTGGGGGGCACTTTGCTCCCCAAACAGGCTTCCCACCTCTGTTTCTAGACCTTTGAGCAGTCAGCCTAACTTGTCCGGACCTCTTTTGCCACCGTGCTTTCTATAAACCTTTCAACAGTGGATTTCTCTCTATTTTAATTAAGTATTCATTTTTAATCCTTGATTTTCGGACCAAACATTTAGAGTTTAATCCTCGGGGTCCCAGCCTGCCTACCTGGTACTGTTTTAAGCTGGGAGCTCTGCATGAGCGTTGCGTTGCTGAGAGCAGTGTTCTCTCTATTAACTAATCCCTTGAGGAAATGATGCCATTATAGGAAGTCAGCAGTGTTGAGAACAAAACCCATCTTATAAATCAAGCCTGCAGGGTTCCAGATACTTCCAGGTGCCACCTTCCAATTGGTCTGGCCTGGTTAGAAGAAAATGGGGCCAAGTCATGAAACGAAGGAGTGAAACATCTGGCTCTTCTCTGACCTGGTTTCTGAACCCATTCTTCCCTCCTCCTACTCAGAGCTGACCAACGGGGTCTGTGAGCCTGACGACCCTGGTGTGAGTGACCTGCCATTACTAATGAAGTCTAGTCAGGACCCCGGTCTCTAATCAGTGGATTAGAGGATGAGGCTCTCTTCTCTCCTCTTGCCTGGACAACCCACAGGAGCACGGCTTGGCTAAGCCTCCGGACACAAGTTGTTTGTTTTCTTAGGATGACTTGGTAGAAAATAGGGGCCCATCAAGGAGGGATTGTGGTCTTTTCTCCACTCCAGGTGCTCAGGGGGAGGCTGGCTACAGCTCCTGGAAGCTTGGTCAGGTCCCTCTGAGATTCCGGGTGGAGCCAGGATCATTCTTCTAGACCCTGGAGGCCACTTTTTTTTTATATAAGTGGATACAAGTACTGTCTAACAAAAATTACTTGACTGATAAGAAGCCATCTTCCAATTCCTCTAAAAAAGCTATCCTTTAGGCAAAACGCTTATGTATAGTATTGCTGTAAAATGCCCAAAATTCTCAAACAAAACTTATACCATTTAAAAAGTGTTGGGCAGATTATGACAACCTAAGGAAGCATATAATCCTTGATTGTATCTTGAATCTGAAAAATAGCTGTAAAGGACATTTTGGGGACGTTGGACCTGATAATACTATCATGCCCACAGGAGGGTTCTTGGATGTGATGACAGACTTGCCGCTGGGAAGAGGAGGTCCCTGTGCTGAGAAGCGTCGTGGTGAAGATGTAGGGGTGTTGCAGCGACTGGTCCTGTATTCATTGCACTGTGCTTTCAACTTTTCTAAATTAAAAGGTGGGGCATTAAAAAAAAAATGCTACTCTGGGATTGTTGTCGTTTGAAGGGAAAAGGATATTATTAAAACGACTCTTGCAGAGAGGCTTTCTATGTTAGTAAACAAGACAATTCATCAATTCTGAAAATCACCACATTTTTGGAACTGGGAAGATAGTGTTCTCTGCTTATGGACTGTCAAGTCGAGATTCTCCAGAGATGTTTCTGGCCCCATCTGGCTTTCAGAACATTCCCCGGCCTGGAAGTGGTTAGCAAAGAGGTAGCCCTGGGCAATAAAAGCAGACGCGGAGTTTCCATTAAACCAATAGTGGCTGGTTCATTCACCGAGCTGGAAGAAAGGCATGATCTGACTTCCTGCGTCTATTTAAAAAGCCACACTTCCCACAGAAAACATGAAAGGGAAGACATTTTTTAAAAAAATCAGTGTGTTTGTGTGTGTGTAGTGTTGGGAGGTGAGGATTAAACAGGATACGCTGACGGCAGAGAAGAAAACTTGCAAGAAGGAGACAGACGATGGAGCCCTTCAGTCATCGTTAACGGTGGCCTTCACTGGGTGTCTGCTCTGCGCCAGCATCACCAAACAACACTTCCTGGATACATAGTCCTTTAATCCTCACAACTACTTCGTGGAGGGACAAACCCATCTTAACGGAGGAAACTGGCCAGGGGAGGTCAATGCCAAAGCCATGCCGATTGTAAAACGTGGAGCTGGAATGTAAACCCACATATGTTTGACGGAAAAGCCACGCAAGCACTTACTTTACTATCAGTAAAGCCCCCAACTCAGCTGAAGCCAGGACTCAGTACAGAGGGGGTTGTTCCCCAATTCTCTATACTTTACTTATTTTTAATAATAAAAGACAAAAGCACGTTTGTGGAAACCTCTGGGATGGAGATGTGCTTGTGCAGAGGTTGTTGAGGTGAGGGGTGGTGAACATCTATAGCCAGTGAGAAAAGGCTAAGTACAGAAACATGTAAATGGGTGAGCATGTATCAGTTTATCTACAGAATACAGCATCATTGCTCAGAAAGTGGAACTGCAAGTTCTTAAGGCTGAGATAACAAAGTTATCACATAGGACAGTTCACATATAGTCAACAGTCCAGTGGTTCTTCAGTTTATACATTACACTCACCTGGGAAGCTTTCCTGATGCCCGGGTCCCATCAGGACCTGGGGGGGGGGGGGTGTATATTTTTAAAAGCCCCTGAGAAATGTAGCCAGTGTTCTAAATCATTGTTTCTAACCCAGCGCTCAAAGAAAAGCCAAGCTTGTTTCTTGTTTTTTAAATGAACAATTTCAACTGTCTAACAAAAGCATCGGGAAATAATACCTTGGGCTTCCCTGGTGGCACAGTGGTTGAGAGTCCGCCTGCCGATGCAGGGGACACGGGTTTGTGCCCCGGTCTGGGAGGATCCCACATGCCGCGGAGCGGCTGGGCCTGTGAGTCATGGCCGCTGAGCCTGTGCGTCCGGAGCCTGTGCTCCGCAACGGGAGAGGCCACAGCAGTGAGAGGCCCGCGTACTGCAAGAACAAAAAAAAAAAAAGAAATAATACCTCACCTGCTTCTGATGCACTATTTTGTTTTACTCTCTTTCTGTTTTTAAAGAAAAATTGTGGTCTTGACCAGGTTTGAAAACACTGGATTAAGAATGTGTATTTGGTAAAGAAAACCTTTGGTGTTTCATATAAGCATGGGGTTAGAAAACTGGATACAGCCTGGTGAAAACACTGCAAATCCTACCATGATCGAACTTTATGGAGAATTTCAGAGAACAGATTTTGAGTCCTCCCATTATGAGTTTTCAGCGAGGATGAAAGTGTTTCGACAGTGCTGACCAACTTCTACGCCTGGCTAAGTGCGTGCTGTGGTCACTTTACTACCACGGGGAGAACACGGGCTTCGGAGTCAGATCGAAGTTCTGATTAACCTTTTAACTTGGTCAGATGGTCTTTCGCCTCATTCTGCCATCTATAAAACAATGAGAGGATTATTGTGAACCTAAGAGCATAGAGCACAGCCAAGCTCACTAGAAGGCATTCAGTTAAGTGCCGGTTTACTTCTTTCTGTTTGAAGTTCAAAGTCACTTTTCCTACAGCAGAAGTCCTCAAGGGGCAGGGGTCATTTCTGGTTGTTACAACAAGGCCTTCCAGTGGGTAGTGGTCATAGATGCTGGTAAACATTCTTCAGTGTACAGGGTGGCCCACCACAATTACCCAGCCCATACAAACTACTATGTATAAAAGAAATAAGCCACAAGGATACCTTGTACAGCACAGGGAATACAGCCAAAATGTTACAGTAACTTTAAATGGAGTATAATCTATAAAAATTTTTGAATCACTATGTTGTACACCTGAAACTAATATAATATTGTAAATCAACTATACTTTAATTAAAAAATTCAAGTAGGGACTTCCCTGGTGGTCCAGGGGTTGGGACTCTGCGCTTCCACTGCAGGGGGCACAGGTTTGATCCCTGGATGGGGAACTAAGATCGGTATGCCGCACAGACAAAAAAAAAAAAAATTCAAGTAAAAAATCCATGATGAACAAAATATCCAATTTTTACATAGAAACAATCTGTGTTAAATTAAAAAAAAAAATTATCCAGCCCGGAATGTCCACAGAACTAAGGTTGAGAAACCCTGCCTTAGAGGAATCCACAACATCAGACACAGACTCGGTCGGTTATGTTCTATAGATTTGGATAAGAAAATGGAGATTAGAAAAGCTAGGTGATCAGCCTAAAAACTACAGTGCTGGGGCGGAGTGGCGGGGTGCACAGTCTGGACCCTTGGATAAGAAACCAGATCTTCTCCTACCCCAAAATGTGCTCTTTCCACTCTACCGTACTGCCACCCGTCCTTAAGCAGAACAATTCTGGGAAAGTGAAACCACTAGTTACTAGAAAAGCTAAATTTATCCTAAAGTTTTCAGTTATGCTACACATGCTTATATTGTTTAAAAACTATATGCAAATAGACTCAAAAATAACTAATTGTGACTGGCCGTCTTTTAGGAAGTACCCAGAGCTAGCAAAGTTAGACCACTACCACAGAGCCATCGCACATCTGCTGCAACCAAGTGGCAACAGCACAGGGAAAATTCATCATCCTGTTCACAAGAGCTTAAACAAACCAAACCTACTCAATACGTTGAGAAAAGGAATCTTTCTCCAAATAGTAAGACTCAGTCTCCCCCATAAAAGTATGACACAACGGTTTTGTGCCAGGATTACATAGAGTGAGACATCCCTCCACAGCAAATACCACAGGCAAGACAGAAGTCTGGGTATACATAAACTGTCAAGTGGTAACAGGGGAAAATACCCTGAAAGCTGCTGATAAAAGTGTGTGGTCATTGCTCACATTAACTGAATGTGAAATTTATTTTTTGGCCTTTCAGAAAGTAACTCTCCATCAGCTATTTTGGAGACGGGCACATTACACTTCTTTCTGATGAGGAATCAAGGACAAATAGAAATCAAGTCAACTTTGGGGACTTCACCCAAGAAATTAAGTTAATTGCTATTCAGGCTTTACCAGTGTTCATGATGAACTAGACTAAAGGTTTAATTTTCAAAGTTCAATTACTAAAATGACTAGACATTTTTGGAAATATTGTCATAACGTGACAATCTAAGGGAAAATTAAATACAAAATTCAGTCTTTTGTGAAACAGCATTTATCCAAACGGGTCCATGTCCTGAGGATTCTAGGTGATTACTAGGTATGATATTAAAATGTATTGTAAAATAGTCAACATGACAGTGTGTTCTCCCATATCTAAAGTATTCTGAGGGCTGCAAACTATAGTCAGTTGAGCCATTTTTTGAAATTCTGCTTCACCTTTACAGAAAAGTGATGCTATAGAAAATTTCTAACCCTGAATAGGAAACAAACTGATTTAGGCCAGATTGATACTTCTCCCATTATCATCAGGTGCTATTTTGAGGTAGAAGAAAAAACAATGTTTTCCCATTCATACTTTTAAAAATCTTTGGGTTTTATGAGCTTCCTGATTGTACACAGAACACTGTCTTCTCCTCTCTATGGGTAAATGTATACCCATTGAATATATATTAGTGTGCATTAAGAGAACATAAGAAAAACCATAAAAACCCAGAGATAGATTACAGTTAAATGTAAGGCTTCCAGATGGCAAAAGGTCAAAGATATTACAAGGTGGGAAAATGTTGACCACCTGGCAAATAGTTAAGATCCTTATAAGAACGTTTTACACAAAAACCAATATTCAAGCATTACAGACGAGAATGAATAAAATACTCAATTCATGAAACACTACTAGGCAAATTTAAAGTGTTGAAGTACGCACCACACAAATGAAGACACGTTACTTAATGCAGAATGGTTGTCTGTGGGCTTTACACTCTGAGTAACTTGAGCGCCCAGGTTTGTTCCCAACTCTGATAAATGTCTGTGCGATCTTGTAAATTACTTAACCTCGTGGGTGGTTTTGAGAATCAAACTATGTGAAGTACCTGGTACAGAGCAGCTCAACAGTAGTTATTATAATAGACTGGCAACAGGTAAAGGATGAACACCCCTAGCTGGTGAGGGAGGTAACTGCTGCACAGTGGTGGGTGGTAACCGTTACTCGTTATCCAACCTAAGCATGCAGGCCTTCTCCCCAACACTGCTTCAGTTTTGTCCTGAGACAAGATTCATTGCAGCATTATTTAGAATATGAGAAACACCTAAAGCCCACCAACATGGGGACTGGCCGAAGTGTTTTTATGTATTAACAGGTATGTCTTTATAATGGGACTGAGTACAGCAGTGAAGTTATAAAACCTGATATTTACTGATATCCCTGATACACAGAGCTTTAAAAAACAGCCTACACTACACTAACACACACACACACACACACACACACACACACACCCCACACACACCCCACCCCCCCGTGCTGACACACACCACCGTCAGGAGAGAAAGGCTGGAAGAGTTGTTTTTTTCTGGGTGGTAGATAAGTTACACTTAACTCTGTAGTTTTAAAAAAGTGCACTGTAATCAACATATGCTACTTTTCTATCAGGAGAAAGTCATTCTCATTTAGAACAGTGATAGCATATATAAGAAACAGCAAAGAAGGAAAGTTGGATTCTCACAGTTTACACCATGCTGCTCCAATCCCATTTTTAAATCAGTGACAAAACTGTTTAGAAATGACACCATAAGATGAACTTTATTTTAAAGCTCTTAAGAGGCTTCACAATATCAGTTACAAACAGAATCAACGTTTCCTCCACGTTACACCTTCACATGACACTGCACTGGGTAAGGAGAGAGAAATTGTAAAGGTTTTGTTCTGCATGCTGCTAACACATTTCACTAGCTTTTGCTTTTAGTCACTGGATTTTTAATAATATCAAAGCAAAAAGTGATATTCTATTGGACAGAATTAATTTTAGAAAGCCCTTATGAAGTCAGACTTAGTCTTGTTTATAAACACCCACACCCACACGCATGCTGAAACGGAGAGCAAAATGCAAGAAAACTACCTTGGCGGAGCAATGCTTGAAGAGTTTAACCACAGCCCTCTTGAATACACTTTATTTTCTCCAAAGACAAAAGTCAGTTTCATCCTCAGTGATGCAAATGGTAATACTGCACAGAAGCTTAGTATGAATTCACAATTCCACAGGAATCTGAAGTTACCAAGGCAATTTTCCCTTTTAGGATCATAAAGACTACAGACTTAAGCTTTTTCTTTTTCCATATAATACACAAAATTTCTAAACATCTTTAAAAAAGAAAATATAAATAGTCTCAGTATGTCATGTAGAATCACATACCATGGCAAAAATATTTTATTAATTGAAGCACTAAGTCAGTTTAATGTCACCTAGTCCAAGTCCATATTGATGGAACTCTTCTCGTTAGGGTAACATTCTCCATTCTGATGTGGAGGTTCAGCACTGAAATTGTTTTTGCCTTCTAAGTCCTCTTCCTTTTTATCAGTACTCGGGCCGTTTGGAGTTCTTTCCAGTTTGGGTGATTCAATTTTTGGTTTGGGTTGTGTTACAACAGGTTCACACGTGTTATTCAACTCCTAAGAAAGGCAAACAAAACTAATAATCAGACTAACTCCAGTTCATTTTCAATTACTTTCCTACATACCCGGACCAGTATTTTTAACCACCTCTCAAATAACTCCATTTGCTCAACGCATTTGCCCAAACTATAGCTTGAAGCCTGATCAAAAGAGATGTGAATATTCTTCTATGGTATGTCAGGGACTTACTAACTACTCACATATTATTAACCCATTTAATCTCACAGCAGTTATTAAAAGGTAGGAATTATCATCCCCACCTACGGAGGAGAGGTTAAGTAACTTAACCTCAGGAACAGAAAAAGTAGTGAGCAAAGAGCTGGAATTCAAGCTTATAGCCCATGACCTCAAAGGCTCATGTTAACCTTCACTGTGTTTGAATATTCTTCCAGGCAGAAAGCAGTTCCTTGGTTTTCTTCCCAACTTCCTTCAAGCCTCATGCGCTCAGCAAGGCCTGCCCTGATGAATACTGACCTGGGTCCCTCTCCACCGCCCCGAGTTTCCTAATCCCTTTTGACTGTTTTCCCCTCGGCACTTAACACAGTCTGATATCCTTCCACGCTTGTTTATTGTCAAGTCCTCCTCACACCGGCAGGTGACTTCCATTCTTTGTACACTGACAGTTAAACTCCTAGAACAGTAACTGGCACATGGTAGGGGCTCAACAAATGTATTTGTTGAACTAAATGAACAAATGAAGAAACAGAAGTTTAACAGAACTTACAAGGTATTCCACATTTTGTAATGTCAATAACAAACTCAGAAATCTGGTCCTGGGATGAGGTAAAAAGATTTAAGCAAAAACGGCTACGTTCAAGGTTCAAAGGATTGCAACCAGAAGCCCTAAGAAAACCCAGCAGTACACACCAGACAATGCCACGCACCTTTATTTTCGCTCTAATTTCCTGAGCACGCACGACGGGATCCTGATCGAGACTCTTTTTAGCCTGAGCGTTCATGATGTTATTCATCCACTCCATCACTTCATTAACAGACTTCTCCACCTTTTTCATTTCAGACTCATCAATATGGTTATATTTCTCATCCTAAATGGAAAAACTTGGTCATTCTGTAGAATTAAGTGTATTTAACAGTAACATCTAACTTGACCCGATTTTCCATGAAGTTCACGTGTACCTCTGGTCTCACACACCAAAACCCAATTTCTCACTTAGGAACGAACATCTGTTCACAATGAAGGTTCCTCAACTTAAACACGAGCTTGTAAATCGAGGGTGGCGTCCTCGCGCTTTACAGAGACTTACGTTGCTCCTGAAGTCAGCTGCTATCTTGGCGTAGTGCTGCAGCCTCTGTCCTAGTTCTTCAAATATTTTGGGCCGTTCTTCAGCTTCTTGAAACCGGACTTTAATTGGAGTGCCAATTTTCTAAACCCGAATGTAATAAATTAGTATTTGTCATAATTGTATTTTAGAAGTCTATAATCTGAAACCCAAGTACTGCTTTCTAGGGGGAGAGAAGGGCCTACCATTAATTCCTCCAACTTGTCGACATACGTCTGCTTAGCCTGGTCCTCTCCTTCTTCATAGAGCCAGTTCTCAGTCTCTGTGAGCAGCCTCAGAAAATTTTGATGATCCTACATACGGAACACAAGAATCAGTATCAGTGGCAATCTTACTTTAAAATAGTCAAAATAGTCGTCCTCAGAAGTGTTACACATCAAGTAGCTCATTTCATTTCTAGGAAGGCACTGAGTAGCTGGATTCTCTTCACTGAAAAGTATCAGGGAGCGTTAAACACTGCATTATTAGCGCCATACAATATTTTACAAGAGGGACTGACAGTTATTCTTAGGCCATTCTCTCTTTTACACAGGGATATTTGAAAATTTGTGGTAAAATGCTCTTATTGACTTATAACACTGTATTTCAGTAGTCCGATTTTGGACAATTTGTACACTGAAATGCGGTTATAGAATCATAGGGACTTTCCTGGTGGTCCAGCGGTTAGGACTCCGCGCCTCCACTGCAGGGGGCGTGGGTTCCATCCCTGGTCGGGGAACTAAGATCCCACGTGCCTCGCAGTGCAGCCGAAAAGTAAAAAAAAAAAAAAGAATCATCTTCCTACTCTCCAAAACAATTAGGTCTCAATTAGTAACTTTCTACTCACTTCCACAACTACCAAATACTGAAAGGAAAACTAAACAAGTTGACAATTCAATCACTGAACACACACGAAAGCCATTCCTAACAAACTCACATAAAGTATGCAGTTATACTCTGGCTTTAGGAGGTCTAGCTGGTTTGGGTCATCTCTACCTCAGAATCCCAACCATAAGAAATCCAGCTTCAGAGCTGAGAAAGAAATACAGTACAAAGTAGCCTCAGGATCGTAGGACTAAACAGACTCCCAGTTTACATTCTCCTAAGTCCAGAATTAACTCCAAAGCCACTCGAGATTTCTAACTGGCCAGTTTTTCTCCAAGGCCCATCTTTCACAAATGAGCTTCAGGGATCTGCTTAGAGCCATACTGCTCCTGGGAGCTGACAAAAGCCTAAGGGGAATACTGGTGCCTGATAAACTCTGGAATGACTGGATGAACAAGTCTTATGGGATAAAGCAATGACAGAGAGCAACCAAGGCACCAGAGTCATAAAAAAAAAGTCTGAGGCCTTTGAAAGCAAGGATTTTCTCTTATTTATGTTTCTAGGCCACAGTAACTGTGATGTCACAGACTATGAATAAAAGTGCCGAGCGGTTCTTTCTTTGATGGTAAAAACTCAACTCAGTGGATAAACTAGAATAAAATGGCACATCACTAGTGAGCCTCTCCCTCCATGACTCTGTTTATACAACTTCTATTTCAAGCTGTTTTGTTTTCAAAGAGCTCAAGTTACATAATCTAGTAGAGGTTTAAACGTCAAATTTGATATTAAACACTTCATAATGAGATTATCTGAATAAAAACAGAGCCCTAAACATACCTGCTCACATATAAATTTTTCATATGGTCCACACAGCTTGTCCCTGAACTCGTACACATATTCCTCCACTGCGTTTTTAGCATCATTTCTCTCTTTCTCCAATTTATCCTGCATTATCATCTTACCCTGTCAGGAAAACAGAAGAGGTTAATTCTAGTCTTCTGCTACCTGTAACTATATTTTAACTATTTAGATTCTGGAGTTAACAAAATCAAGGATTATATCCAAAAAAAAAAATCAGTCTTAACAGTTCTAATTTATACCTTATAAAATTCTTCCAACAATTCCTACAAAGTTCTTCATTTTCTAAATACACAGAATGAGTTTTTTTTTAAACATTTTATAATAAATTACATAGCTTTCACATTTCAGATTTAATACTAAGGAAAAAACCAATCTATTGCTTTTATACAATTTTGTTTTCTTTTATGTAGTTGCTTGGTTGTCTCCTACTGGGATTAATACTGACCAATGTGTAACAGCCACACAATTCTGCCACCACATTTTAAAATCAAGGATAAATACATGTACTTAGAGTCTATTTATTTACCAAATATAAACGGAATAGAATTATTAAATTTCTAAATACAATGTTCCCATCTCGGTAAAAGAAAAATGAACCTCAATTATTTCATATCTGTAGACTACAAAGAAGCATAATGTATTTTAACAGAAATATTCGGTGTGGCCTGAGATACCAATTGTATCGCTCTCTGGGCTAGAAGATATTAGCACCCGATTTCTTCATAAAAACTTGGGCAATCAATTTTATACCAAGCAGAATGATCTATGGTATAGATTTCTTTAATAAGGTTACAAAAATATAAACAAAACTTGCTAAAAACAATTTAACTGAAAAAACCATTAGTTTTGGCTTCATCCTATCCCTAAAAATTGTATAGACTTATGAGATATGAGAAAGAATTATAGCCATTTATCTACTAGAAATATGCGTAAAAGGGCCAAACTAAACACATTCCAAAATAAAAATACGTAAATGAAGCACTTACCTCTGTTTCTATGTACATGTTAAGAAGGTCCTTCCCTAACTGCCAGACCAAGTTGGCTTCAACTGGCAGCTCAACATTCACTACCTTTATTTTGGGTTTTTTAGCTTCTGGAGGCTGGTCAACTTTCTTTTCATTAGCCTTGGGAAGAGGGGTAAAAAAAAAAAAAAAAAAGGAGAAATTCTTAAACAGTCCTTGAATAACAAAAATCTCCCTATCATATTTACTGAGGACTCAGGAAAAATTAAAATTCCTAAAATCATAAAATTGGAAGAATGTATAAGAGATCATCTAATTTTCCACCCATGCATTTTAAATCAGGGCTGCAGTTACACTTAAACATGCCACACTTCCCTAAAAGAATTCACCAGGATATTTTTCATTTCCTATTAAATTTAAATTTAAACTCTCCTGCTAAAGCTTTTCTTCATCAGTCCTTGCTTTCTAATCCCTTTAAGCAATGTTTGCGACTCCAAAAAGGCAAACATATTATTATTAAATTACCACATCTTTAAATTATAGCCTACAATCTAATGTTAACACCAGATGGATTTTGACCAACTACTAAGCATGTTAGGATCAACTCTATTCCTGTAATATATATATTTAAGGCCCTATATCCCAGCATTAAATGTGCTTTAATTACAATTATCACTACACTGATGAGTGCCTTTTAAAATTTCCTGAATTTGGAAATCACGTATGCACACGTATATGTCTATATATACACATCTCCTTATTTCTACTATCTGGCTTTGAGTCATACCACTTCTCATTAGCAACTCTGCAAGGTCAAAAGATTTTAAAGTCTTAAAATGGAAGCAAATGGAATGATGTAGCAAATGCTAAGTTTATTGTCAGTTTTTCCAAAATATGTAAATACAGGGCTAAAGAAGTATCTCCTACGGCCTTGAATTTTCCAAGCCTTTCATAGTATTTTCATTTCTGCAGGTTCCTATAAGCACAAATGACAAAGAACGCAATTTAGGAAACTCAGCTGTAGGACAGATTAGAAGATAACCAAGGGTTATGTAACGTGTACCCTGATTGGCTGAGATGGTAAAACAGGGACAAGCCCACGAGGCACAACAAGCACCGACACTGGGGAATTTCGGGGAGTTATGAAGGATGTTAAAATTCTAGGCTCTTTATATAAGAAACTGGGACTTGAAAGAGGTTCAATGGCTTGGCTAAAATTATAAAGACAGAGACGGGACGAGACCGCATGTTCCCCAGACTTCTGTTTCAGCGTTCCTTAGAGATCACATGTCTGTGAAGTGCTGTGAGCTGCATCCCTAGCAATGATCTGGTCAGTCAGCCTGCAATGTCCATGTCTTCTTCTTCCCTCTAGTGCACGAGAACCCCCCGATATTTTGTGCATGCTCTGGGGGCATAAAACACAGAAAGAAAAATGACACCTACACCTGGCAAAACACAGGAGTGCAACAGATATTTGGGAATCAAATGGATGACAGTCACATATATGCAGGTTAAGTCAGGATAAGACTATCTAGCCAAACAAAATTAAACCAACTACTGACAAAACCAACGTATCACAAAACGGCATTCGACGTGGCACAGACGAGGAATCCTCCAAGGGGGTCTGTGGTAATGTTCCAAAGGGTTTGACACTAGTGGTCCCACTGACAACTAAGAACGTAAGACGCTACCCAGTGTCGTGCTCTAGACAGGTACTAAGACCACTGGCCTAAGTCAGTTAATGCTCAACGCTAAGCGGTGAAGGGGAGGGATGCTGAAATTAAGGAGCCAATCACTGCAAAGAAAGCAATGCTGCTACACCATCATCACATGCCTCTTTAACAGGAGAAAAAGGAGGTTTCCAGAAATCAGAACCAGGACCTGCAGCTCATATCAGGGCCCCCAAGGGATCAATCAGGGCATGGGAGATTAAAAACCAGAGCCTTTTACCAAGTGCAACGTGCATTTGGACCCCAAGGGACAATTCTGTAATTCATGTGAGGGTAAAGAATTCTGTCCTCAGAATGAGAGAAAACCAAACTACTAATGAAAGTTAATGATTTACATCCCACCTGCACAAAGAACAAAGTTCTGCAAAAAGTGCCGATCTGGGATAACAATGGAAACTTATTACCAGATCATCATAATTAATTTATATAAATTTGACAGGTAATTTGAGAGGAGAAAAAAAATTTACTAGACTACTATAGCCCGCGTCTTTATCATTGGATGAATCAAATGGAAACTAATCACACAGCACCAGGACGTATCTGTTTCAGGTGCTCGCAACTGCAGATACTCTAGCACTAGAGAAGACAACAAAAGGTATGCATTCGCCTCCTGTTGCTTGGAGCGGCAGTTATCGAAGGGAAGCTTTCAGGTCTAAAAAGCAGGATACTCAATTCCCTCAGCTGAGGTGGAGTACCTCTAACTGGTTTTAGTTGGAAAATATAGAAAATTATCAGGAAAAAAACCCTACATGGAATACGATAACCTGGTGCTTGCTCTTGAAACCGCAGATTGAATGATATCATTAATGATCACATGTTGCAACACTGTCTAACGGAATGAACTGGAAGAGTCACTCACTTTGTCAGCATCTGGGGTTTTGTTTTCTTCTGAGGGAAGTTCAGGTGAAGGGGGAGACTGTGAGGTTTGACGACCACCAGTTTGTACCTGGGGCTGTGTTCCAGCTTCATTGTTGTCTTGCTGGATATTTTTCTGAAATGAAAGCCCAGGCACAAAGGATGTAGAAAGCAGGTGTACTTGTATAAATTTAAAAGGTTATCGGGCACCAAACACAGTACACTCAATTTCTGAAATCTTAATAGGTGGTGGGGGGGAAGATACTGATAAAAGCATACAAACACAAAGTATTTGAAAACCTCTTAGATACTGTAAACCTGTAAGAAATTCTTTGAATGATAACAGTTAATGTAGTTAAACAAGTAGTAAGCGTTTTGATTGATGTGATGACAATCAAGAACTCTCGTTCAAGAAGCTTCCATCTAGCCTTGTACAGACATTAACTCTCAAAAGCATAGGAAGCAGATTTCCTCTAGGCCTCTCTCCCAGAAACAAGCTCCCAAAAACCTAATTGCACAGCGGCCATCACACATCTCGACACATCTCCATTTCAGTGAACTGAACAATTACATAAAACAGCCGACGATCAGTTATCGGGGGGTTCATCACCTCAGTTTAGAGAGACGCAAGACCCTCTCTGTCCCCACTTTCTTTTCGTGATCCAGCTATTTACACCTCAAAAACTCCCAGCATAAAGAACAAATACTACATGTTAATAGACACCTCAATCCCCAGTAAACCAGTGCTTGCTATGATCTTTTCCCACCTTTGGGAGAAGCCTGAAACATTCGAATTTAACTACTTGCTGCCCACCTGAAGTCTCTCCTATTTTTGTTTCAGAGTTTCAAGATCCTAAGGCAGACACTGAGATATCCAGAAGCAAGGCACTCCTGGTGTATGTATATCCAAAAGGTACTAAGAGACTGGAGACAACAGGCATTAGAATAATGGTGTCTGTAGCCTAATGAGAAAGTATGTGGCCCTGGTCATTTAATTCATTACACTGAAGTTCTTCTTGATGAGAACAAAATGAAGGCTCAAATGCTAATGTTCCTTAAATGTTCTAGGAACGATCATAGTTATAATACCTTCTTCACATCTGAACTGAAACACTGTAACTGCCTACACCTCTTCATTTAAACTATTTCTGATTATTACCCAGAAATGAACTATAACGGCTCATCTATTTGAGAGTTTCCTAGAATTCTTCTGTAGACCATGTAAAACCAGCACTCATGCTGCCGCGGTCTATCTACATTAACATCGTGGACGGTAACAACTTCTGTACTCCAGGCGGACACTTCGCCTCCTCCCTCCCTAACACAGCAAACCGTGTAAATAAAAGCAATAGGTTCTAAAACGCCAAAGCCAAATTTTGCCATACGATCAAAAAATAAAACCAAAAAACCCCAAAAACCACAGCATTAATATTTGCTATGTATTTCACTAAATAGCTCTTGTATTTAGTCTTTTTTTTCTTAATCATCAATCGGCATTTGATTTCTCAAATGGCCTGTGTCTTTAAAAGAACAATTCAAAGAACCTTTACCCACTCTAAATTATCACATACCAGTTCAAATAAAGCTATACAGAATTTAGTCACAGTTCACGAACTCCACGCTGTATATTACTGTCCAATTAACCAAAATTTTAGTCACAATTAAGAAAAATATATTTTAACCCTTCCCTACCCATCTCTTAGGGCTTAGAATTAAGTCAACTATATATTCAAACTCAAAGGCTTACCCACAAACTTACCTCGGCGTCTGGGTTTTCTGATGGCCTCTGATTCTGACACTCCATGTCTGCTTCGACAGAAGACACTTCGTTCTCCTCAGCTGGGACTTTCTCCACCATAGACGCTGTAGATATGGTGAAAATGCCGTGCGTATTGACTCGCACTTTGACTTTCACTCTAGATTTTTCTCCATCCTTCTGTGCCGAAACATTCTGAACTATGAAGCGGCCTAGACCAAAAAGAAATTGACAACTTCAGAACTGAATCTAACTCTATCAAGCAAAGGCTATATATTGCTATTCCAAAATCTCCCCGTTTTCTCTACTGAGTTACATTTAAGCCCTTTAATGTATACTATAAACATAACCTCTTAAAATAGACTCAGATGTACACAGTCTAACTTATCATACTTGGGATTAGTTTTAATATGTCATAAAACCTTCAAAGGCAAGGGCACTCTTGTGACTTTCTGTTGAACACTCCGACACAGACACTGTGTGAAGGCTGATGACAAGCTGTCCCCGCTGCCTCCTACCCTATTTCTCCAGGTGAGCACAACCTCGACATGGAAATCTCAAGTGTAAGGCAGATGATATCGAGCGCTTCCTGCATTCTGATTCTGTAGGGCCTTTCCCGGGAATACTGTTTTTCTGACTGAATGATCCAAACATTTTCCTATGTTTCAAATAGGAGAGGTGAGCTAAAACCTGTATCAAAGCCTGAAATTATCATGCATTATAGAGCAGTTCCAGAGCATTCCTGAGTAGGAGTTCAGAGTGCTGACTCTGACCCAGACTCTCTGGGCTTGAATCCTGGCCGTGTGACCTGCTGTAAGTTACTTTATCTGTGCTTTTGTGGTCTGAGTTGACAAGTGTTTTACACTGAAGCACTTATAACTATGGAACCAAGGGCTAAGTGTTAGTTATCACCTCCACCAATAGTAGTACTGTTACTACAGAAACCAGTAAACAAAATTAAGTAGTTTGAACCTGTTATGTGCAGAGCACTATATGGGATTTAATAGCCTTGTGATTAAGTGCTGTCTACACAAACACACAGAAAGTTAGATTTATTTAGTAGGTCGGTGAAATATACTGGAATAGACCTTCATTAATTATCAAATCACGAGGTTCAGGAAATAATTACCAAAAGATCCAGTTAAAGAAACAGCATTTACTAAAGGGCATCCAAGAAGGCTCACAGGAGAGAGAGGTAAGACGGCTCTCTAAGTCTGTGCAAGCTTCTTGGTTTTGGCGATAAAATGAAAACTGTGATGCCATGCTAAAGAGCTTAGATTTTATCCTCTGCACAATGGGGACTAGAATGCAGCCTGTCAAAATTTTAGTCTATATTCAATGATTTTCTTAAATTATCTATAAATAAATTCATAAAAGCTGTTTTAAAAAATAAAAACTCCCCTGTGTCAGAACACTTTTAGTTTTAAGTACTAAGAAAGAAAACACAACTGGCCAGGTTAGACTCCTTCAAACAATTTCATTATGAAATGGTGTGGGGCAAAGGTGAGCCCTGAAGCGATCTAGCAATATCGGCAAATTTTACCAGTAGCCTGGGAAAGAGACACGCCCATTGAAGAAGATGCCTGTAGCTCTCCCACATTTTCAGAGTTAACTATGGGTCAAAATAGATGGCTAGTGTCAAACCTCCCCAGGAAAAATGTAGCAATAAAGATGTATTTTTTTTTTTAAAAAAAGATTACAGTACAAAGGTACATTTGAGAAGTAGCTTCAATGGTTTCCAAGCCAGGTTTTAAGCAATATTCTGCAAGTAACATTTCACCCAGAGAAAAGGTTAATATTAAAAGTAGGTGATAAGGCTTCCCTGGTGGCGCAGTGGTTGAGAACCTGCCTGCTGATGCAGGGGACACGGGTTCGAGCCCTGGTCTGGGAGGATCCCACATGCCGCGGAGCAACTAGGCCCGTGGGCCACAACTACTGAGCCTGCGCGTCTGGAGCCTGTGCTCCGCAGCGGGAGAGGCCGCCATAGTGAGAGGCCCGCGCACTGCGAAGAAGAGTGGCCCCCGCTTGCCACAACTAGAGAAAGCCCTCGCACAGAAACGAAGACCCAACACAGCCAAAAATAAATAAATTAATTAATAAACTCCTACCCCCAATATCTTCTTTAAAAAAAAAAAAAAGTAGGTGATAAAGTATAGACTGTATCAGAAAAGGAAAAATACTCAAGTGCTCTTATATATATATACACTTGGAAGCACCAGCAGAGCACCAGCAAGTCATTGCATCTCTATAGGCCAGTTTATTCACCAAGAAAACAAAGAGATTTTCCCCATCACCATTATTCCAAAATGAAAATGTCTTCACATGGCATCGTCCCACTCAACATTGCTAAGAACAGAAAAAATGTTTAAGTTTGCACACTGACTAAGTCAAGTCTTCAAAAGAGTAATTACAATGAATTGCTTACCTATTTTTGCTTCTGGATATGGAACTCCTTGAGGATCAGAGTAGAAAGCTTCCAGCTCAAAAGGCCCACTTCTCAAGAAGGTGAGCACTTTGGAGAAAGGAGCAGCATGGTTTCTACTGAACACTTCATGGACGCTAAGAGGAAACAAAGGCATTCAGCTCAAGTGTTCAAGCTCACTGTGCTATGCAAACAGAATAAACACATTCTAAGAGCTGTATCAATCCCATCTCACCATTTATAACTCAGAATGAGAGAAATATTTTGGTAAGTCTGTTGTTGAAAGATCCCAGTTAATCAAACACTCTACCATGAAATTCATTTGCTAATTTTTCTTTATATTAAAATAAAGTAATTTTCTCCTACATACCCTTCGGCATCTTCTGAATCGTGACTCCAGACCAGAGATATTGGAAAAGGAACTGCATCAGTGACGGAAAATTCTCTAACTTTAAATGCTGGGGAAAGGATTGCACACTTCAAAAAAAAAAAAAGAAAAAGAAAAAAATTATCATGAGCACATGAAAAATTTCACTCAGCTTTTAATATAAAAATCAATTCAAGCCCGCCTGCCACAACTAAGGAGCTGGCAAGGCACAACTAAGGAGCCCGCCTGCTGCAACTAACACCCAGCGCAATCAAATAAATAAATATTAAAAAAGAAAAAAAATCAATTCAAATAGAACGGGTAGGTTTAAATTCAAATTCGAAATTGCTTACAGTGTACGTGTCTTAAGCATAAGTGATTTATCTCCTAAATACTACGGCAATCACTAGATATAAAGATAAGCAGTACAATGAATCTTAGGCTAGCAACTGTTAATTAGTAAGTTTCACAGGGGCTGAGGAAAAAGCACTGGTCTTTCCAGAAATGCCCTGCTGACAGCAATTTTAATTACAAGCTGTATCACTTTTGAATGTGTATATACATCCAAACAGCTCTGTCCGCATTGCCTTTCAAATGTCTAAGACTGAAAAAGGGTAAAACCAAAATGTGCCTATTTTCAAGTAATTTTAGGAATGAAGGAAGCGATGGTCAATTCAAATTTAGGGTAGACAACACCCAACAGACCAACCGGTGGATTTCGACTTGTCACATAAAAATGACTGAACAGATGACTAAACTAAAAGTCAGTAAATCTCTGACTCTGTCAATAGCACAGGATTCTTCAGAAGAGAAGCCAAAAGAAGCTCTACTTCTACAGAAACTATAAGCTTCCGAAGTCCTGGGTGATTAAGAGTCAGTGAAGGAGGCGCACGCCACTGTCAAGGAGGAAGCAAAGACAAAACCCCCACAAAACATGAGGAATCTTGATGATGCAACGGATTACAGGCAATAGTCAGCATCTACACGTTCTTTTTTAAAAGTTTTACACAGTAGTCAGTCTAAATACTTTTCTGTAAAGAATCTACTGCTTTGTATTAAAAAAAAAACTGTGCTAACTAGATCAAATTTAAACAAATTAACTTAAAACTTTAGTTAAAACTACTCAGATTTGACTCTAATATCCTACCTATAAACCAATACTAATTTTTTTGTATCAGTAACTTCTAGATTTTGTGCTTTTACTTTGCCCAAACTTCATGCCTCTGAGCTGCCTCCTTATTTGATAAGCTACAATCAGTTTGGAGGGGGAACAGCTATTTCATCAAACCACCTGTTAGCTAATACTCTTAACCCTGCAAACTTTCCCCAAATCAATTCCTCCCTGCACCAGACTGCCGTTCCCCTGCCCTCCTTGGTGCTCTTTAACAACCGTCACCACCACACGGCTACTCTGCGCTCTACAGCCGTGTTTTCTATGATCCCCGCAGAATCATGCCTGTCCCTAATCCCCAGCTTGAGAAACACTAGCTCTGTAGTTCTTTGAATCTTAAACTTCCCAAACCTTCCAATACTTGAAGCAGATCCTGTGTCCCCACGGCCTCACGATTTGTGGAAATGTAAGTAACCCCCTTGTGGTGTCTAACTGGGCACGGGGCTCTGCTTTCTCTGTGACACCACCTCGATGAAGTAAAGCAGAAACGGTTCAAGGAATGAGCCCCCAGAGGGAGAAGGGCTGAGAAGGCAATACCTGTAGTGCACACCCTCTGGCCACTGCTTCATCTGCGTTGAGCGTCGTGCTCGTATCTTTTCCAAAGAATTTGGCAATTTTTTCTTTCACGGCTGGGATTCGTGTAGTGCCTCCAACTACCTCCACAGCACTCACATCTTCTACTTTGAGCTGAGTTTGTTCCAGCAATGAATAAAGGGGAACTTCTATCCTTTGCAGGAGCTCAGCACAGAGTTCTTCAAACTGTGCCCTTGGCAATTAAGAGGAAAACTTTAGAAATCTTTAGAAAACTTATCTTAAGGCCAATATCCTGTCCTATTTTTTAAAAAATAAGTCTTATCAACCCAACATTTTTTTTTTCCCCTCAGACACCCTGAATTCCACATGGGCCAAGTTCAACCATACTGTAATTTGTAACTTTTCTTTTTCAAAAAATATACAAAACAGATGCAGAAAGGGCATGAGGAGAAAATCAATTCGACAGGTATTACTAGAAGAAATCACTTTTATATTAAGATTTCCATTTTATTCCTTAATGTTTTAGATGATCCCGTTTTCATTACTTTGAATATTTCCATTCTCTTCAAAATATTTCTGCAAAATATTCTGTGAAACCATTATTGAATTACTGGCCCAGAAATACTAAAAAGTGAAAATGAGCCAAAAGACTTCACTACGAGGGCACTGAACACAGATCTTCCTAAAACCCTCTTTGCAGAAGCAACCCTAGTTCTAATGACGTTGACAGTCTTTCCAGCAGGTACGGTACAATCCTGAAATGTGGGCCAGGACTCACAACACCACAGCTAGAACTGACACGTGGACTACAGTTGCAGCAAGAAGTTCCTTCTTTAATCTGTCAGAATTCAAGACACACCTGTTCATCTTTCCCGAAACATCTTTGTCATTCATAAAGCACTCGATATTCAGTGGTAGGTCCGTGCTGTTAGAGCTCATCAGCTTTTTCAATTTTTCACACTCCTGATACAGACGAAGGAGTGCTCGAATTTTGGATTTTGCGTCCAACTTGTACTTAGTTTTAAATTCTGCACAAAAATGTTCCACTAACTTTGCATCAAAGTTTTTTCCTCCTAAGAAAGGATCAAAAGCTGTTCCCAGTACCTAATTTAGTTAAAACAACAAATAATCTGGTTATTTCAATCATATTTGCAACTAGAGTCTTAAATATTGCTATTCAAACAACCAAAGACTCCTAGGCTCAAAATTTCTATTTAAACTACAACATGAAATCCAAGTCAGTAAGGAGACGCGTAACTACAAAATCCAAACGAAATGTTAAGTCTCTAAGATGTCTTTAATTTTAATGATTACATGGAAGATAACCTTAAAAAGCTTTTCTTTCCTGAGCAAGAAGCTGAAACGATTACATCATCTTTATGGAGGATCAACCTTAGGAACAACTCTTGGTTAATATCTTTACCCCAAACTTTTCATTACCTCGAAGAGCCTAAAGTAATGACAACTGTCACACATGTAATATTTGGGTCACTTAGTTCTGATTTATGACTTTACCTTCAATTTTCCCTTGTTAAAGGCACAGGCAGACACTTGAAAAGCTGAATGTCCCATATCAACAAAAACCACTACTCGAGGTTTCTCATCCAGGCCTGGGAGATCCTGCTTATAAATTCCATAATTCAAAGCAACTAAAAAAAAATTAGTATGTTTCGATTCTTTGGTTCACATTTTCTTAGGAATTTCATTGTTACCAATGTAATCACACATGCAGGAAACCTGACTGTACTTCCATTAATTAAAAGTGAACATATTTCTTTTATATCTGACTTCATACTTTGTCCCTTTCTGATTTTAGAACAATGTTCTATCACTTTTAAATATATGGAGAGATGTGACAGAGAGGACATACGTAATGCAAAAACAATGGCATGTAAACCACGTGTAACCACACACAAACAATATCAGACTCATTACACAATACTTACATTTTAACCACAACCTGCTAGGAGACTGCTTATCCAAAAAAATTAAGAATTTAATATATAACTACAGCAACTGCAGGTCCTACCAATTAGATTCAAGGCAAATAAATGATCTATCTTAAGTAGTCTGTGTTAGCTTTTTCTGAATTTTGAAACCACTGTATTTCTAAATACGTACACTTAAGAACACACCTTTATCAATACTTTAAGAGTTCTTAAAACATCTATTAAAAACATACTAAACAAAGCCTTATTTGCTTTGCCTGAATACACTACATTGTAACTGACTTTGAGTCCATCTGTAATCACAAGAAGCTGATACAAGGTCTAAGAGGAGATAAGTGAGTGTTTTGCTCCCCACTATATCCATTCCTACCAAGGTGCCTGGCAAATCACACAGCTTAAATTAATATCTGATATAAGATGAATGATCAACTCCTAACCACATACAATCGGAAAGCATATGAGGGAAAAAAAAATTTAAGCTAAATCAATAGTCAAGGTAGTTGTAAAAGCCAAAATCATGAGGTTTTGGGAAAACTTGTCTCTTAACTATAAAAACAATGTAAGGAAATAAAAAACTAAATCCAATACAACTAATTTAAAGGATTAAAAAATTTATATACAAGAATTTCCTAATGAAAACAGATTCATATATTTGAAAAAGTGCCAACTTCTCATTAAAACAAGCATCTGAAAGGCTAGAATTTTTGCTTTCAAATCTAACACATTTTTTAATAGGCTGTGTTTCTACACCTACATGAAAGTGTTTGATAACAGGACTGGTGTGTCTTAACTTTAGTTTCGAAAGTATATTAACTGCTACACAAAAACAGTTTTCTTCTTACCAGCTGTCATGTCATTCATGAGTCTCAAGCAGTTTAAGCCAACAATTTGTGCAGCATCTAAGACAGATCGCCTCTCAGCATCTGTGAAGAAAGAAGGGACCTGCAAACAAGAAGGGAAAGAATCTAACTTACCTAGAACACACAAAATAAAACATACAAATCCCTCACAACCATCTGTAATCAATTCACAATAGTCCAGCTAAATAAGTGCCTAGTCAAGTCACAAAACAGAAAAAGAATAAGTTCTTTAACTTTCAGAAACAGCAACTACTTTTGAAAAGATTGCCCTAAAATTATAAGTATCAAATTTATTAGAACCAAATTTTAACCTGAAATAAAAACTAACCAGGAGTATTCGTAAGACATATTAACAGTTACTTAAATCTAACAAAAAGCTTTAAATTTAAGAGGATGAAATACTATTTCCAAACAAGTCTTAAATTTCTTTTGGAAATTATTCTGCTATGTCAACATTAAATGTAATTAAACTATAAAGACTACAGGAACTTAAAGATAATACAGCTAATCCTAGCCTCTGCCCTTTAGTTTGCTGTTCGTTGGTTTTAAGCATTAATCGTTGGGGTACCTTCTAATTCAGTAAACCTGTTCAGATTACAAAAATGAAACTTTTTTGTCAAAGTCTGTTGATTTTTCTAAGAGGAAGAAGAACAAAATCAGCTCAAGGGATAAAGTTTCTTACGGTGTTGTGTTCTAGCTAGATGAATTCTTCTGATTGCCTTCCAGGGCAGCACTTTAACTAGCACATTCTTCCAGAAGAGCATCTAACAATACATTCATATAATCACTTAACTGGAAAGTACCTAAGAGAAAACTTGGTACAGTGGCTTTCGCATTTTCTCCCCAAGTTACCTATAAATGCTTCAGAAAGAGTGACAAGAGCGAAGGTGGGTCTCTGCTCACCTTTCAAATCAGAACACTTTCAGTTTTCCATATTAGGTTATTTAAAGAGGGGGTGGGAGAGGAAGGAAGGACCACTGACTTATAACTTAATTCTTTAACTTTACCAGAGATTAATAGCATTTCTCCAAGCAATACCCAGACATTCCTTTAGTAGAACACCTTCTGTCTTGCAAGAGAAATTTCAGCCTTTCTGCCTCTCTTCTTGCATATCCCAGGATGCACTGCCATAAAGGCTTCTGACAGGTCTGGACAGGCCACCCTGCCAAATAAAAGATGACTTTTCCCCATAGCACAAATTTGCCACAGAGAATAATAACGTTGTGGAGGGTGAAAATTGGTACATAAGGACAAAAAAATATTTAGCTAGTTACAATGGCTTGTGGCTGTCTAAAGGACCACAGTACAGAAACAGATATACACTAAATCTGTACTACTAAACTTTCATGTGGGAGAGGTGATGAGGTATAAAATGTATGTAAAGGATCCTTGGGGCAGGGGAAGTGACACCCTGTCCTATACAGTCAGTATAGCCTGGTTGCAATCTCCAGCTCACCGTAACAGCTGTTCTGAGACATGGGCTAGGTAGAAAAGAGATAGTGGGAGAGATCAGAGTAGCTCTCTTAATTAACTTTAACTACTTAGAAGAGAAAAACAGAGAACTATGTCTTCAAAAGAAGAAGGAAGGCCTCTCTTTTTCCTTGTTTCTCTAACCTCAATAATGAACACCTAATCTTATTTTAATGTATACACTTTCCCCCAGATCAAATCTTTACCTATAAATCAATTAACATCATATTTCCTAATCCCTTACATAAACGAGGGAGTGTTAATAAATCTTAATGTAAAAAAAAAAAAAAATGACTTCTGTCCATTACAAATACTCTTTAATAACCTAATTATCAACTGTCCCTTGAAAGTAGTGGGTTTGCCAATGCTAAAAAAAAAAACCTAGGTTTTGTCACTACTGGTAGGTTACATTTTAAAACTACTTATCACCAAGAACCAACTCTCTGGTTCTCACGTGTGGATAAAATTCTGAAAAGCTCTCGTGTAAGTATACAATTGCCTCTCAATACATCAACTAACTTTAGAATATCCTCCAATTCGACCAATCAGTCTGTATTTTCAAAAAGCCTGACAGGAGATATTGACATGTAACACCACTCAAAAACCTTTGCAACTTCTGGCTAAAATCACCACCCAAACCTACTATGCAATGCTGCTGAACACTATGGTATAGAATGCAGCAGAATTCTGATCTCTAGTAGTAGGACAGCTTTCACACATTCAATACTAAAAAGTAACATGAAAAAGGCAAATTAAAATAAAACACGTTGCCTTGCCGAACTCTACTTACTGAAATAACACAATCTGTTACTGGCTTCTTGAGGTTGTTTTCAGCAGTTTCCTTTAACTTAGTCAACAGCATGGCTGTTATCTGTTCCACACTAAACAGATGTTCCTCATCCATGTACATTACCTGTATTGAGGAAAGAAAATGCTTTAAATAGTGTAGTGCTAAAAGTTACATGCTAATAATATTAACTTACAAACATGATTACACATTCTCTTCCAGAAAACCTTTACTGTTGTAACTGTTTAGAAAAGAAGAAGGAAAGGAAAGGTAAAAGGAAGAGAAAAAGGGAAAGGAAAGCAAAGCAAAGAAAAAAAGAAAGATTCTTCCCCAGAGATGAAGAGAAAAAAAAGCTGGGGCAGATTTTTCCCCTATCCAAAGTACTAGTCAAAGTATTATAGAAGATAGTAAATTTCCACTCTAACTGAAGAGATGAATCACTGGGATAAATATTATTTTGTGTAGATCATAAGACAGGAATGCCTCTGTAGTTTAAAAAAAGATTTCTGGTTGTATTACACTGTAGCTCTCCAAACAACTGCAAATGAGCTGTATTGGAACAGACTTTTGTTTGATATGACAACACAATTTAGATTTCTTTAAACACCATGAATTCTAAATTTTATAATTGTCAAGACGTTATGAGAAACACAAATTAAGTTACAGCAGTATATACCATTTGAATAATTTTCAAGGATGATTTAAACATAAACCTATAGTTTAAGAGAGACTAGATAAAAAATAAAAGACCATCTTGTCCAAATAAGGAAACTGAGTTACATATTTATTAAGAATTAAGTACTTTTCTCTGTAGATGAATTAAACAGTTTCCTAGTAAGGAATCTAAGATTGCTCGATTGTATTACCTTTATTCCAACTCCACCATTTTTCATTGGAACCAGATCATAACTTAAGTTTTCCTTCTCCTTTTGAATGAAGGGGTCATTGAATGCTCGGCCATGAAACCTCTTGAAATTAGACACTGTATTGTTTGCATGAGTGATTTGCTGCGAAAAAAAAAAAACAAACACTGAGATTTAAATTTTTTTCTAATTTCAACACCTATTGGTACTTACAGCAATTAAAAAGAAAGTCACTTGTACAACTCAAATCAGAGGGATATAAGTAACCTTCCCCAGAGCCCTGACTTTCTCCATCAATGAATGGACTTTATTCTTTCTCCTTTTCCTATAGAAATGCCAGGAGGGAGGCAGTGAGAGGGATACACACAGGCTTCAAAGTCTGCAAGATAAAAACTCAGATAGTGAAACTATCCCTGGAGCTCTGAACAAACCCCAAGAACTGTATGTATCACTTTATTTCATTCCTTTTCTCCCACTACAGTTGTTTTATACCTAATGAATAAATGAAAAAGGATACTTAGAAGCACTATAGTCTGGTCACATTTTTTAAAAAAAGGAGTTAATTGTTACAGTAATCTATTTGTTGAGTCGCTAAGTGGCCAGGGTAAGTACTTTGTGCCACAAAATATATTGATTGCTACTTTTCCTATCAATAGCATGGAATGTTAATTATCTATACCAAGAAGCAGAAAACGCAAAGATAATTCAAAAAGTTTCTCTATGAGGTAATGCTTCCAACTGCACGCACATATTTTTGATGATTAGGCTCTGGATATACAAGTCCCACTTCATAGCATATTTCACTCAAAGATGTCAGCAGTGGGGACCTTATTTAAAACACAAAAATAATTAAAAGATGAAAAACAAAGACTTCTAAAGTTATTAGTTTGAAAATACCAAAACCGTTTACTGTGTACTTCTTTCTCTGATCTACTTCTTTTAAAAAGAAAAATATAGCTTGGCAACACTAGTTTTCAAATAATATGGAATATTTCAAACAATGTTTAAGTACTAAAATTCCTTGCGATTATAAAACCGAGAGGACATATGTCTAGTAATCTACAGGCTAGAGCTAAGCCTCAACAGATTTTCCTCACATAACCACAAAAATGCAGTGGGATCTCAGCTCCGGGACATCAGTCTTCTCAACGGCCACATTTGGGGAGGTTGTTACTTCACTAGTGTCTCTCCCCTTTGAGCAGGTTACTTTGAGTGGGCACGGCCATTTCTCTTCCCTGCTTTGTTTTTTTGCTCTTTTGTTCCTCTCTTCCAACTAGCCATAATATAGTACTCCAAGGTTTAGTTTTCTTTTTTTAGCAATACCATTTTCTGTATTAAGAGAATTTTTTCAACTTTTTTTTAAACTAAATAAATCAACATGTAACACTGTGTAAGCTGAAGGCATACAGTGTATGTTACTTTGATACGTTTACATATTGTAACAGGTCTGCTTTCAGTCCCTTTCTTAAGAACCTCTCACAAAAGGGATTTTCATATTTCATATTTATTTATTTTTCTCCCCGATCCCCAAAGTTCAAATTACAATGTGAGTCCTAAAGGGAGCCACATAGGTAAATTTTCAAGTCCCATTAACATGTAAAATTAATTCCAATAACTTATTTAGCCTAATTCATCTAAAATATTGTCATTTCAGCATGCACTTGATGTAAACAGTTGATGAGATAGTTTATTTCATTTTAGGCCTGCAAAAGCACATGTATTTTATACTTCACATGTTAATTCAGATCAGGCACATTTCAAGTGCTCAAGGGCCACATGTAACAGCGACTCTACAGGCCAGCACAGGCCTAGACAACAAGTTCTCCTCGTACTACCTTAATTATTAAGTAACCTGAAAACACTTTTAAACAGAGCTTCTTAGAAGTTCCTTCCATGAAAGGAAGCTTTTAACTCTTAAATGAGTATCATGAGAAACTTCACATGAAAGAACTTCATGTGTCTTGTTTTTAAGTTTTAAAAATTAGATACATTAGAAGGTAGGAAAGTTATTAAAAATTAAGGTTGGAAAATTAGAAAGTTAAAGGTCTTATTCAATAAAACAAAAGGAAGAGAAAAGAAAAAAAAAGTATCTAAGGGCTCATAAGGAGTATCTGCGTTACAATTCTAAAACTCAAAAATAGATAGGCTTAGGTATTTCGTATTTTTGTATGTCTCTGAGATTTTACTTTTAAAACTTCTCTCTTAAAAAATGATCAGAATCCTCTTAAAGAACATACCTGATTTTTGGCTGCAACTCCAATTGTTCTGTTTTTTGATCCAAATGATATGACTGATCTAGAAGAAATTTTAAAAAACCATGTTTTACAAATGTTAAAAGCATAAATGTGGAGGTTTTTAACTGACAAGAGGAAAATTCTAACATAAATTTCCTACCCCCAAAAAGGAAAAAAATATCCTACCCATTCTAGGGGAAGGGGGCACAGCACAGCACAACTTTGGACTCCAAAGCTTTCGTCAGCTGCTTAACTCTGAGAATCCAATCTAGGTGGCAGCTGCACCCCACCCTGGCCCCCACTCCCGACTGCTCAAGGCTCAGAGGACACTTTCCAGTACTGCAAGCACCAGCATAATTCTCCAGGCCCCAATTATCAGCAAGTGGACATTAACTGTGAAAATGCTTTGAATAGTTAGAGTACTATTAACTCGGTCCTAGCCACGATTAACAAAACATGGTGTAACTACTTCGCAGTTACCAACTCCATACAAATCTAAGCGTCACTATCATAGCTATTGCTGTCCTGATATATCATCTGACTCTTTATGATCAAAGGTTTTTAGATAAACGGAAACAAGTGGGCCTAAGCTATGCTTCCGGAGTTTAAACGCACAAAAGAGGGTCCTATACAGAAGACTCTACTTGAGGAAGCCAAGCAAAAATGATGCTGAGCAAGTACCACGACAGAACCAAGTATAAATGCTGAGCAAAAGGACTGAATAATCAGTTACATTTTAAGTCAGCTCTGAAGAGATGAAGTGACTTGTAACTGTTAAACAGCCTTCTGAGCAATGGAAATGGAATGGTAGCACAGAGCAATAAAGTCTTGTCAGAAGGATGAAAGTGAATTAGGTTTCAGATTACAGGGCAGGTAGGAATAATGGTGTGATATGAGCAAAATGGGAACACACTGAAGGCATTAAATATCAAGCTGAATCAAATTTAAACTTGCTATAACAGAGACACCTTAGACCTAGATTATCTGAGCAGGTGCTAAATAGCATCTTAACAGCCAGAGAACTGCTGGAGCAAAGGCTAGAGCTTTAAAATACCTTCCAAAAACAGAACAGCACTCCGAGCTCAGAGTAAACATACAGTTGCGGAACGAATTTACTCATTTTCCAAGAAGAGAATCAAACTAATTATACTAAACAGAAATTAATAGTAGCCAATGCAGTTGAGTCAAACATCTATTATATAAAAAACATTAAGGGAAACTCCAGTACTGCCCTTGGTTTACATTTTTGAGACACACCTGTCAGCTTTAGTTTCACAGTGGTCACTATAGCCACATACGTAATTTTTCTCTACTCTCCCTTGAACAACTCTTCTTCCTTTTACTGGACCAAAGAGAACAAAGATGTAAACTGCACCTAAGCATGAAATCCTGAGATACTATCTTCTTTCTTACTATACTCCTATCAGAGCCCTTCACACAGCTAAACTAAAACACTGTAGCTTTATAAAGAGGTTGATGCACGACATGCTCTGTGAATAGCAGTCTTCCCAACGCTACTGATACTGTCAATGTCTGGTTATCTTCTCACTTCCCTTCACTTTCATAAATGTTCATCTCCACTCAAATAGTGATATAAGCCCAGTCATTTCACCTTTGGGCTCGATGTTTCATTCTATGATTTTTATCTTGGGATTAAGGCACTAAAATACCTACACCATTTTCCCTGAGAAGTAAGCAGTTGTTTTTATCAATGTACATGCAGGCATGTTTGCATACAACATATTCAGAAATTAAGACTCCCCTCCAAAAAAGTTGCTTATTAAAATGTTACCCTTTGCCCACCCCATGCTGCTGTAGAATATACCATTTAATTCAGTGACAACATCCATCCTCTAGAGGAGTTCTAGCACCAAAGTGTGCAATTTTTCTTTTCTCTCATTTAAGCCGTTCAAAATTAAAGAAATTGGAACACGATTTAGGATTCCTCTTTAACGGCTTTCATAAAACGAGAAAAAAGGACGTTTACATCTTTCACAAATGATCCAAGAGTGAGCCAGAAAAGGTAGATTCATCATCAAAGGAGTGATTCTGTGGTCGCTAACTACAATCCGCCCGCTCCCTGCACAAGAAGCAGCAGACGAGCTCTGGAAGCTTCCAGCTCATTTCGAGATTCACAATGCGGAAGAAAAAGCTCGGCAGCCCCAGCTCTGCGGTGCGCAAAGACATGCTCGGAGGGAGGGGGACGAGCTGGGGGCGGCTCGGCCAGCTCAGAGAAGCCGGGTGGGGAAACGGGGGCGGCCGCGCAAGGAGCTGGCTGAAGCTTCTTGCCAAGAAAAAGGAGCGAAGTCTCGGGCTTGCCCGCAGACCGGCCCCCAGGAGGGAGCCCGCCAGAAGGGACGACCCCGGGGGACTCGACTCCCGGGCTTCTCTTGGCCCCTCGAATCCCGGAGACCCTTCTATCCGATTCGCGGCCGCAAGCCCCCTCCCCTACCCGGCGGCTAGGCCGCCGGCATCCCGACCCTACGGAGGGCGCACCGCTCCCCACATCGCCCTTCCTTCGCCCCGGCGCTCCGCGGCCAGCCGCAAACGTGGGGTCCCCGGGATCCGCAGCCCCCGCCGGCTTGCTGCCCTCGCCCCAGAACCTCCCCCCAGCGCCCCCGCAAGCTCCCACTTACGGGGTGCACCGGTCGCTGAACTCGTTGGCGATGGTCTCGATGCCCCCGGCCCGGGCCACCGCGATGTAGCAGCTCTGCGAGCCCACGTCCAGCCCCACCACCGACATGGCCGGCTCTCGGTCCGCCTCCGCTTCGGGTTGGTCTGTGTCCTCCGGCCGCCGCTTCCTGCCCCGGCTGCGCGCGGCTCCCGCGGGGTCCGGTCCTGTCACGCGGACGGACACACGGACGATCTGCCGGTCTGGCACCGCCGGATTCCCGGGGACAGTGGCGGCTCACAGAGGAGTAACCACGGGAGAAAGCTGCGCTCGGTCTCCGCAAGTCGTTCCGCAGTTCGGGCTGCCTGCCTGGATATTCACCGGCTCGCTCACCGGCTCGCTCACCAGCGTGCCGCTTAACTACCGACCCGAAAGAGAAGATCCCAGCGTCTCAGCCTTATGTATCGTACTGATCGGAACTTTCCAGAATCTGCGGCATTTACTCACCGGCGCCTCCACCGGCCCCTCCACGTGCCACTTCCGCTTCCTTCTTCTCGAGCCTTCTCGAAAGATTCCACCCAATGGGTGGCTGGTCCCTCTGGGGACGGCCGCCGTTGCCATGGCAACAGGACAGCCCTTCCGACGCTATTGGCTCAAACTGGCCAAGCTGACCCGCCTACGCCCCGCCCGCCCTAGCCTGAGGCTCTTTGCTGTCTTAATAAAACGGGCAACGAAGAATGACTCGAAAAATCGTAATCTTCGTTATTTACTAGTGGGCGATGGTATCTGACCCTTAGACTCGAAGGAGAAGCTGGGCGGGCGGAGACACACCCCACTCCTGCAGAGACCCGAGACCCCCCGGACGCCAGAGAGGTCGGCCCGCTGTCAGGAAAGCGTGTCGGGAACCGTAGTTCGACTGGGAGACCGTGTCGCCTTGCATGCTGGGATGTGTAGTCCCGGTCGCAGTGCGGGCTGGGAGCCGGCTTTGTCTTGGGGGACTCGCGGGAGAGGGGGAGCTTCCCTTTATCGCTTTTCGCTCGTTTTCCAGCCACAGCGTTATTTTGTTTGCCTGCTTGTTCGGTATTCGCTTCTATTATTGTCTAGATTACACCACGGCTGGTGAATTATGAATTAGAAAAAGGAATTTACGTTTCAACTTCTAGTAACAAGCATAAGGGTTTGTGTTAAATATTCTTGTATTCATCGGCGGCAGGATATTCTCTTGTGGAATAAAATGTCAGGGTTCTGTGGGTTTTGGGTTTTTTAAGCGAATTTTAGGTGTGGCGTAATTTGGAAAGCTCTCTGTGGTATCACTTTCTGTCTATTTTTGATACAGCTGACTTGAACGGACCTTGTTCTGCCCTGCCACTCCCGAGTCATAAATTACAAGTTTTGCTTCTTGCTTGATCAGAATCAGCTTTTGTTTCTTTCCCTGAAAAGAGGTATCTCTGTTAAATTCTTTTCAGTAATGAGACGAACATAAAAAGAAAAAAAAAAGGAGGGTAACTCTGCTGGTATTGTCAGGTCTTTTCTACCCTTCAGTGTCCTTTTAAGTTTGCTCCTTGCTGACGCTCCCTCAGGGACGTAGGAATACGTATGAAATCCGTAGGAATTTCGACCTGAAGTTAGAAAAATTAAGAGTATGGCAGTCTTTAGGAGGTTAAATCAGAGACAAGGCTAAAAGGCCAGGTTTATATTGCATACAAAATCACTTGTATGTTTGACCCGGCAGTTAGACAAAAGGTACTTAATCCTTACGTGCTTCAGTTAACTCACCTTTAAGGTGGAGAGAATTTAATAAAATAGCCTCTAAAGGTGACTGTATTCATAAATTCGAAAATATAGTTAGCTATAATTATTTTTGGTTTGCTTTACAAAAACTTCTTGACTCCCCCGCCCTCATTTTTTTTTTTTTTTTTTTTTTTTTTTTTGGTATATGAAAACCTTATATTAAAATCCATGGAATCATAGCATTTTCGAACAGAAATAGAACGTTGAGATTTTTTGGTCTGCTTCCCACATTTTTATAGGAAGCTTGTGCAGAAGGGAGGAAGGAACAGTTCTAGGTCTTTGGAGCCAGACAGGTTTGGATCAGATTCAAATCCTGGGGCAATACTGATATGCTTTATAGTACAGCTTGTGAGAGCCCCTGGAGTTAGGCTTCATGGGCGTGAACCTTGCCTATGTGTACTTATGAATTGGCCAGCTCTGTGACCTTGAGCTAATTACCAAGCCTTCCTGTGTGCCGCCTCACAGGATATGTGTAATGACTGAAAGGCTATGTAAAGCACTAAACGTGCGTCGTTATTATCTGATATCCGTTTAATATTCTTTGAATTCTTCCTGGGGCTTCAGTTTCAACATGGGTAAAATGGACATATACCTATCTTGTTGGGAGAATGGAAGGATTAGATATAAATAAAACATCTAGTTTGGTAATAGATATTCAGTAAGTTGTAGTAATAGTAGTAGTAATACTATTCAAGAAGAGCCAGTACCAGAACTTTTAGCTCAACTTGTACTGTCGTGGATGCCGATTTTGTGTAGCCCCCTTTTATATTTAATCAGTCCACTTTAACTATTTATTTACTGGAACAGGTGAATGAGTAGGGGCCATATGAACTACCACATTTATTATCTAATAATGCATTTATGATGTTCTTAGAATCCTTGTCATTTTTATTACTTTATTACATTTTATTTATTTTGATTTATTATGTTTTTAATATATACACAATTTCTCATACTATTTCTACCATAGTGTCAGAAATTTTAGAATAAAACCAGGTAAAAGTAGTCCCAACAAATTGCTATCTTGTTGTAGATCCAGAAGTAAATAGGGAATTAAGGTGACTTTATCCTAAGTCTGCCAGCAGCTACCATTGCAGTTATTGGGTTTTTTCCCCATATTTGTCTTAGAGAACAAAGAGGGTTCTCAAACCTGGAAGCAGAGACAGCTCCCGAAGAACAACAACAAAAAGACAAAATATGCAAATGTAAAGGAAAAAAGCTCAAATAAAAATGCCTCTTAAAGAGAGAATGTGCAGTAGATGTGAAGAGCTGTGACAGGCGCTTGCTTCCTTGAAAGGAAGGAAGAGATGGGCAAAGAGTGGATATATACATAGACTAATATACATGAAAGTGCTTATTACCTTCGACTTCTGGTGTGAGTCAGTATTCTTGTGGTCTCCTCTGTATTCAGCATGGTGCTGGGTGCTGGAGGTTACAGGAGTTAAACTTGTTCTAAATCAGGGTGCCTTTTGTACAGCCTGTCCGTAATGCCAGTACGTCTGAATGCCCAGATATCTGAAATCTTGTCCATTGCAGCCTCTTTCAGTGTTTTCTTTCTAAAGGTTTTTTTTTTTCCTTCTCATATATTAACTTGAAATTTATTCTTTAAAAATTAATTGGTACTGAGACCTCCCTGGTGGTCCAGTGGTAAGACTCTGAGCTCCCAGTGCAGGGGCTCCGGGTTCCATCCCTGGTCAGGGAACTAGATCCTGCATGCATGCCGCAACTAAGAAGTCCACATGCCTCAACTAAGACGCGGCGCAGCCAAAATCAATCAATCAATAAATTTTTTTTTTTAATTTAATTGGTACCCATAAAATCTATTTTGTCTTGTTTTTAAGTTATATTAGAAAGAATGATCACCTAAAAATAGTAATATATGGAAAAATCCTGAAGGAAACAAAGACTATATGTTTTTTTTTCTTCTCACCTACGAAGGATCATAATATTTTACAACAAATGTGGTTAACCAAAACTCACATTATAGGATTAATGTTCACATCTGCCCCTCCAAGCTCACGGAGAGCTACTTGCCTCCTGGAGCACCATGGCCCTTTATCCTACCTCAAGGCTTCTGTGCTTGTCTGGCCTGTCTGCTAAGCTCTTCCTCAGGCTCTTGGCTAGAGCAGCTCCCTCTCGTCCTTCAAGGCTCAGTGTAAATCTCGTCTCCCACAGAGGAAGTTTGCAAATGCCAACCAATAAACACATCATCCTTCCCGAAGGAATACCCAGTGTTTGTTTAGTTATTAAGGTGAGCCTGGCGCCAAGTGTGGTCACTGATTGGCTTGAGCCAATCAGCACGTTCATTTCCCTTGACCACAGTCATTGGTGCAGGGGTGGGCCCGTGACCTACTCAGCCCAACCAGGGGACTCTGAGTACCATCACGTAGAAAGCAGGGATGGGAGGCTTACCTCTCTACCCCACTCCATCTCCATGCCCCCCACCTCCTCCTCCAAGGTCTTGTGAGGTTATGACTATTACAACGCCCTTACTACAGACCTGAGAAGGAAGCTGGCATACAGAGTTGGATAGAAGTGGGAGCCAGTGGCATAAGCCAACCCTGAATCCCACCCTACCTCTGGATTTAAATTGTGTGAACCGTACGTTTCCTTACTGCTTAGGCCGGCTTGAGTTGGGAGTTTGTTAGTTGCTGACAAAAACATCCTAATTTCCTCTGCAAGGTAGGTCTTCCTTGGCTCTATTATCCGAACCATCTCCTGGTTACCCAGTTACCCTGTATTGTTAATCCGTTTATTTCATTTCCAATATATACCACCAACTGCAACTATCTTATTTATGTATGTATTTATGCAGTAACTTCTTTTTTCTCTTTCAGTTGTATGGTTCGGGAAGGCAGTGACCTTGTTTCTCTTATAAACTTATTAGGAAAAAGGGACATCAGCTTTCCCCTAATACAGGGTTTTTCAATCGTTGATATATTAGGGCAGGTGATTCTTGGTTGTGTGGGGACTGTCCTGTGCATTGTAGGGTGTTTAGCAGCACCCCAGGCCTCTACCCACTAGAGACCAGTAACAGCACCCCTCGACCCCAAAGTTGTCCCCGATTGAGAACCATAGCTGTAAGATTTTATTTAAGCTTCACTGGCACAAAAAAGGTACAGTCTTAGGACATGTTTTTGAGAGAAAAAGTATGTTTGATTTCTGAACCACAGAGACTAAGATGGGAAGAACGATGGCCTCATTATGAATGAGTCAGGCAATGCCAGCCTGTATTTGGTCCAATAGGTGTGGAGGGGTACGATGCCTCCCGTTTAGCTACGGGACATGCTGGTTGTGAAAATGTGCCCTACCCGTTCCAAGGAGTTCATTTTGACTGTGGTTGAGAAGTATTTTTGTGATTTTAAACTATTTCCCTCAGACAAGTATGCATAACTCACCACTTTTCTTTGGCTTAGTTTCCTTGCTTGTGAAATAATAATTTGAATGCCTGCACAGTTACTTTAAATTATTAAATAATTCTTACATTTATGGTTACCTTAACCATTCTGTTTTAGTAGAAAAAAGAAAGAAATTTAGTGTTTGGATAACCAGGATCATTGCTGCCTTACATACCATTCTGATTTCTCACCCTGAAAACTAAATTCACATCATGCTATAAATAGATCCCTTTTTCCTCTTCTCTTTGTTTCTTCAGCACATGGGAGAAAAAGCAAAGGGAGAAAGAGGATCCTGTGTCTTCTCTATTCTGAACTATAATGGGGGTAAATTCAAAGTTCTTACACTTAAAGATGAGTCATTTCAGTACAGACCATTTGGATTTGCCCTGTTGAAAGGAAGCATCTTCCTTTCAGAGAGGAAATAACCACCAAAGTGTTGGTTTTTTTTTTTTTTTTTGAACCAGATAGCCTCTGAAACCAGGATGTGTCTGAGCTCCAGAGATGTTAGCATTTATGGTGGATGCCGTTGGTGGGTGGCACATCAAGTTCTTGGAGCTGAGGGTGTGTTCAGTTCCTCCAACAAATTAATAATCCACTCAGGAGGGTGGGAGTGGTAGAATGAATAACATTTTCAAGTTGTGTTTTTATTGGACACGTGGGACCGTTCTTACGTCATTTGTGCCAAGTGAAATGAAATCCCTTCTTCGACACTTGGGGAGAGCTGGCTACCTGATTGCAAAGTGAAATCTTGGCAAGGATGGATAGAACCACAAAGAATCAGTTGTCTCGTGGTGGACAACTAGAGTGGAAAAGAGAGAGACGTGAGAACTGAGAGTCACGCAAATTAAAGTTACTTTAATTCCCCAACACAAAGGGGAAACAGCAAAAAGGGTATTTCTTGCCAATTCTGAAAGACAAGGCACTCCGAAATAATTGCACATGACTTCCAGCTGCTTTCTACATCAGCGAGCATAAGGCTTAAGGTATGTTCGAAGGAATGAGCAAAGCATTGAAGAAGATGTATCCCTCTAACCTCCTAGAGAGGGGAAAACAGTTACTGTTGGGAAGCTGACATTACTGACTAACGACCCTGAAACCAGATATTTAAATTCTGAAATATTAAGTCTTTTTCCTGAGGAAGTTTGTAAACTGTTATTTTTCTTTCTTTCTTTCTTTTTTTTCTTTTTTCTTTTTTTGGTCATGCTGCATGGCTTGAGGGATTTCAGTTCCCTGACCAGGGATTGAACCCCTGCCCTCAGCAGTGAAAGCACTGAGCCCTAACCACTGGACCGCCAGGGAACTCCCTGTAAATTGTTATTTTTCATTTTAAAGAAAGTACACTCCACAAATATGTTATTGCACTTTATTTTATGCTTGCAAAACCTCTCTTCTGAGGAGTTCACAATTTATCAACTCTTTTCATTTTTTGACTATATAAATTCTTCCCCTTCACCAACTAAAGTATGTCACTCGCCATCCAGCTCTACAAGGATTAAGTCACCAGCCGCTGCTGTCACTGACCTTCAACACACCTTGAAAGGAGTTGACGACAGAGATCAGGATGAGGCCCTCTGTGCTCTGGGAGAACTGGCAGACAGGCCTTTAGAAAGATATTTTCAGGAGAAAATTTTATGAACCCAATCCTTACATCTTCCCATACTTAGAAAACACTAAAAGCATTCAGATTTTTGTGCCATGTGACCAGCAGTAACTTGTACCAAGATGTGTGCTTGATTGCACCTGTCCCTTCTCCAAAATCACAGGAGCAGGGCTTCCCTGGTGGCTCAGTGGCTGAGAGTCCGCCTGCCGATGCAGGGGACACGGGTTCGTGCCCCGGTCCGGGAAGATCCCACATGCCGCGGAGCTGCTGGGCCCGTGAGCCATGGCCGCTGAGCCTGCGCGTCCGGAGTCTGTGCTCTGCAACGGGAGAGGCCACAGCAGTGAGAGGCCCGCGTACTGCAAAAAAAAAAAAAAAAAATCACAGGAGCAGGACCCCATGGTCCTCCCCACCTCCCCCCATATCCTCTGCCTGCCTTTTGTCTGTGGAAAATCTTTAGCCAAAGAATAAGTTTAATCAGAGAAGTGAGAAAGTGCAGAAACAAAGGAAAACAGTCCAACAAGACTAAATAATAATCGTTTAGTCATTAAGCATAGCCTAGCCCCTTTAGTTCCTCTTCAAGGGCTATAGAGCTGAGCCATATCCTGTGATCTGTCTTATAGATACTGAAACCCCCAGGTGGAAGAAGTTAACTACCTGATGACCAGGCTGTAGCCATGACATAAGCTGCCACAATTCTGAGGACCGGCCTCAAAGAAATGGGAACAAACTGACCCTGGAACTAAAGACTAACTGCATTTAAAGCAATCGAGATGACGCTGGTCAGACCACTGCATGACTGATTTCAAGAGGCCTGTCAGAGCTGACCGTGACTGTGCTGTTTCTGCAGGTAGCCCCCTCCCTCCAGGTATAGAGCTCTTGCCCCCTGATTGTCTGTGAGGGGAATTGGCCTTTGGATAGGAGTCCGCCCTCCCTCCTTCCCCACCCCCAGTCCGGGTTGCCGACCTCCTCACCCACTGCCCAGGTGCTTAAGCATGCATGTTCTGTTCCTGTCCAGTTTCTTCTTGGCCTTCCAAGGGCTGAGGGGTCTAACGAGCAAAAGGCAGCCCCAGTCCTGTCTTCCATCATCAATTATAAAAAAGTGCCCTTCTCTCCTGCGACAAACCACAACAGACTGTTTTTCCCTCTGTCCCTGCACTGGCCTTGCTTGGTCTTCCAATGGCGAGGACATGTCCTAAGGACGAGCAGAACCAGCCTAGGCTTACCACCACTGGGGCAGCGATGAAAGAAAAGGACTGTTTTGTTTCCTCAGAGTATGGAAGCCCCACTTTCACTACTGAGACCTATGACATGTCGTTGAGGATGGCATTTGTCCTTGAACAGAATCAGAACTCTTCCCTGGGCAGAGTAAAGTGTATCTGTTTGCAAGGGAATGACGGGGTGCTTGGCAGGAAGGGGGGAGGGGGGACCCCAGTACTGAACCCTTCCAGGAACGGTTCCAAGTACCTTGTTGACTTTTTTCAATAGCAGTGGGGCCCCAGGAAATTAATCATGCATGATACAATAAAACCAATAGGGCCAGACCTTTGTGCTTTTAAATATGTCCTTACAGATTACATAATGAAAATGCCTGTTAGCCTTCAGCTGGACGTGTTTTTTCCTAATTAGTCAACTCTGCACGCTTGGCTTCACCTACAATGGATGAGCACCTTTGGTGTGCAAGGCCTTCGCTTTGACTGGAGATGTGGTCAGGAACGGCCCGAGGCCCTACCCTCAGGAAGCTGAAGGGGAAGCAGCTCTTAGGACAAGGTTCAGGGCCTGGCTGGCTGGGCTGTGGATTCGGCGTTAACAGTGAGAGTTTCAAGACGGCACGCTAGGCTCTGTGTCTGGAGTCAGATGGATCTGGGTGTAAGCCCTGGCCCACAACCTCTGGGTGTAAGTCCTGGCATGTACAGCCTCTCGTGGGCATGTTTCTTAACCTCTGTGAAATCGTACCTGTAATGTGGATAGGAAACCTACCACACTGTGGCTTTGTGGAGACCAATTAAATAATACAACATAAGCAATGTGGCTACCAGAAAAAGGAAGCACGACAAACAGCAGCTGCGGGTGTTATTGCCTGATGACTTCCGGCTCACCAAAGACGCCGCCACACTTCCTTCCCCCTGTAATCCCCTCCCAGCACGACAACACGCAACGGCTCACCGTTCATCATCCTCTGCGGGGTGCCACTCCTGTGGCATCGCTGCTCAGACAATCGACAGTCACAGATTTCAAAAAGTTCGGTAGATCTGTGTTAACATCTTCGCTGCTAATTCAAAATCAGAGAACCAAATTCTAGCGGGGAGATTTAAATGCCTCCTTTCTGCTGTGAGAGAGTCTTGAGAATATTATGAATGCCATAGATTTTAACTTTGTCAGGATCCTGGAAAGATTAACTTTATTTTTTTTTAACCTTTATTTCTATTACATTGTTCTTAAAGCCCTTTCCCCAGCGTTGTTTTACAATGCATTACATTTCTGCTTAACAGATCACTATAGTGACACTAGCACATTTTCTAAAGGAATGTTACAACACCATGCACTGCATGGACTCGTCAGCCACCCTTGTTCAGCATGGGAAGTTTCCCCAAGTCTAGCCATTCATCCATTCATCCAACAAATATTTGTGGAATTCCTTCCATAAAAAGCCATTATGTAAGAGTGTTACAGTTGATTCAAAGATTCATCATCAACAGAAAATGTTTGCCTACCTGCCGGGGTGAGGGATGCAGGGAGATATAAGTGAAAAGCTACAGGGAGGTGTAGGTGAAACCAAGGACTTAGGGACCAGAGAGAGCTATGCCCAAACCTTACTCTCTAACTGTGTGACTCTAGGAAGCAGCTTAAGCTCTCTGAGCCTCAGCATCTTCATTTTCAGAATGCGGACCCACCATCATTCATTCAACAAACACGTCCACTGTGCGCTAGGTACGTCTCCTTATTCAATTCATTTACTTATGCTCTCCTGTTAAATACCACAGTGCTCTAAGACATCTAGCCAGTAGATCCTCAACAAATGCTGTTTTATGTTCTCCTGTGCTTCTAACTTATATATTCATTTAATAAACTTTGGGGACTTCCCTGGTGGTCCAGGGGCTAAGACTCTGGGCTCCCAATGCAGGGGGCCCGGGTTCAATCCCTGGTCAGGGAACTAGATCCCACATGCCGCAATTAAGAATTCTCATGCTGCAACTAAAAAAATCCTGTGTGCTGCAACTAAGACCAAGCACAGCCAAATAAATAAATATTTTTATAAGTAAATGAATAAGTAATTTTTGAACCAAGCCCAGTGCTAGGAAGCAAAAAGAGATAAAGACCACACCTCAAGCTTCCCAATCGAGTTGGGGACACAACCCCTAAACAGATAATTATCCAGGAATCATTGTAATGACAGCGCTGTGCATGGAGCATTATTGGAACATTATTGTTGGAACAATAGTTGGAAAAGAAGTGAGAGCCTAGCCCAGCCTGGGGCAAGGGTGTGGGAGGGGGAATAAGTTGTTGACCCCTGAGCTGAGCTGAGCAGGTGGGGGAAGGGTCCCCCATCTCAGGTCCAAATGTGCAAATGCACAGGAGGTGCTGAGAGCTGTGAGGACAAGCAGGTTTCTGAAATAAGGAATGGACAACAATGATGTCAAAACGTAAGCACATCAGAGGGAACACATACTGTGTGTTTCCAGACTGCCTCTGAGTATGAAACTGTAAGCGTTCCAAGTCATAGCACTGGCCCTCCAGGAAATTGATCTACACAAGTAAAACCCATATGCCCAAATCTTTGTGTTTTTATTTTTAACTTTTTAATTAATTAATTAATTTTTTGGCCACACCGCGTGGCATGTGGGATCTTAGTTCCCGGCCGGGGGCGGAACCTGCACCCCCTGCAGTGGAAGCATGGACTGCCAGGGAAGTCCCTTTGTGTTTTTAATATGTCCTCACAAATTACGTAATGGAAATACCTATCCGCTTGACTTTTTTTTTTTTCAATTCTGCACTTTCCTCATTTGGAGTAATCTGGATGAACCCAGTTCACCTGACTGGGACTTTTAAAAAGGCATGATGGGGTCACGTGGTTGGTGAAACCTTCTAATAATATCAAGATGGTGCTTCGTGTCCTGACTGGAGGAGGGTGACCCGCTGCCCTCCTGGCTCGAGCCACTCACTATACCCCTGACCCAAACCCAATGGCCACCCCAAACAGGACCAGTGAGGGAATTCAGTGGGCTTACAGCAGACACAGCGTGACCACAGCCAGGAGAACAGGTGAGCCATGGGAAAAAATCTCTGTTAAAACACTTGTGGGTTAAGAGCAAACCCGAGCGTATCTGAGACCAGAGGAGTCGAAGTGTAAATAAATTGTAGAAATGAGGATGCTTATGCAGAGAGTAGGACTCCTAGAAATGTGAATTTATTCCCTTTGCCACCCAGGGGAGCCAGAGATTCATGAAAATCTTATACAAAGCTGCCTGAGTTAAGAGCCAGGGACTAGAAATGTAGTATTTCAGTCTGGGCTTTTGCAACTTCAGGCAACAAGAAGACAGCCAACCAGCAAAAAAGAACAAAAAAGAATGTATTGATTCACATAACTTGAAAGTTTTGAGGTGCATCTGGTTTGGGCTCCGCCGTATCCAGGGCCCCAGGTGGGCTCATCATGACTTGCCGCATCTTTCTTTATCCACCTCTCATGTGAGCTTTGCCCCGCGGCGCTTTCCCTCCTCCATCGGGGGTGTTGCTCACGTGGGGACGAAGCCAGGCCCAGCCCCAGCTTGACGCAGTACCCACCCTGGGAGGAGGAGAGGGGGTGGGCGTCAGGCACGTTTTCCAGAGAACCTCCAAGGTCTCGCTGAGCTGGGTGCTTTGTATTTCATCCTCGTTTTACAAATAAGGCTCAGCTGGATTAAGTGATTCCCCGATCTGTGAAGTGGTTAAGTGGTGGAGCCGGAACACCCTAGCCTGCGATTGCTCTGCAGGGGAGGGAAGGGATGGGGACGGGCCTGGAGGCTTTGGCTGGCGGGGTGGAGGGTGAGAGGGGTGGACATGGGTGCAGGTGGGTGTGAGGAAACAGAATGTGCTTTTAGGTAATTCTTCCCTTTCTTCAAGCACGGCCTAAGTCATCACATCCCCAACAGATGAGTCCCAAAGACTGGGGCAGAATTTTCTCTCCATTAGGGGCGCAGGGCAGTCTACGGGTATGGAGTGGCGGAGGCTTCAGGAACATTCGCGGGGACAGTGCTCTTGTGTGAGCCCGCACGGAGCGGAGCCCAGCCCTCCCCTGGGGAAGGGGCATGGATGGCTGCTCTCAGGCGGGGAGGCTGGCCCAGGAGGTCCTCCTACCATCTGGAGCCCCGCAGCCTCGAGGCTCCCATGTCCCTGTTAGTTGGGACCGAGCTGCTAAATCTGGTCTGTGTGGAGGGGGGCGCTGCCTTGAGTCCAGAGGGGTGGGAACAGCCCACAGAGATGACGCTGGAGGCCAGTGGGGGCAGAGTAGGGGGCCAAATGGAAGGACTGGGCTTAACTGTGCCTAGAGAGACTAAACTGTGATCTAGAGGCCTCTAGAAAACAAGGGTTTCTCAGCAAGGAAAGCTGACGTTCCAGCTTCTCCTTGAATGGTCGAGAATGTTCAGGAGAACGCTAGGTAATGGGAAATGAGGTAATGTCCAGCGCACAGATGACCTGGAGACAGATGAAAGCCGAAGCCCGAGGAAGCCGGGCCTCGCTCCTGAAAATTCAATCCATCTGTGACTTGGCTCTAGTTATTGCAAGAGCACAGCCCAAGCCTTACAGTAACTGGTTTTATGCTCTTTGGATTTCCTTGCTTTCTTTTGATTTTACCTAAGAATTTTAAAATATTATATTTTGTTTTAGTTGGGAGGACGGAAGGGAGGGAGGAAGGAAGGAAGAAAGAAACAAAGAAAAAGAGAAAACAATCACACACACACACACACACACACACACACACACGACTTGTGAGCTGTGTTAGGGTTGATGATATTTGCATGGCGCCCAGGTCCCGTCTCGCCATAGTCACCTCCTTGGTTTCTGTAGAGACAAGATCAGGCAAAGGGGACCCCGTTGCTGTGAGGCTTTTGCTTCAAACCCCAGTGTAGAAATCTATTGGTAGCGAAGGAGATCCTTTTGCCTCGGCTACCAGCAGACCCGAGGGGCAGCCTGGGCTTTTCCCCCCACCGGATCCACACATATTTAGTGCTCTGATAACCATTCAACAAACATTCATTGAGTGTCTACTACATGCCAGGCACTGTTCTAGGCACTTAGTCTTTAGCAGTAAAGAACACACAGAAATCCTTACCCTCATGTAGCTTACATTCCAAGATAGAGATATGGACAGAAAAATGACAGCTGTGGTAAACACCATGAAGAAAACTAAAACTAAAGCAGAGTAAGGAGGGAACGGGTAGTACAGGGTAATGTGTGTGTGTGTGCGTGTGTGCACATGCACGCACATGTGTATGCATTCCTACTTTAAATAGGATGGTAACAACTGAGCAGAGACCTGAAGGAAAGAGGGAGTGACATAACAAATATCCGGGGAAGGGATTCTGAGCAGAGGGAACAACACGTGCAAAGGCCCTGGGGTAGAAGCCTGGTTGGCAGGTTCAGTGAGTAGCAAGGAGGCCAGTGTGCCCTGAATGGAGTGGCAGAGGCAAGAGTGACAGGCAAGGGGGTCGGAGAGGTATTTGGGATCATCCACGACCATCTGAGGCCTCATAGGCCAAAATAAGATCTTTTATTTGCCCCTGAATGACATGTGAAGCCATTGGAGAGTTTGAGGAGAGAAGTGACGTGAGACTCATGGCTCTCAAAGGATCACTCGAGGTGCTGTGTGGAGTCCAGAGCAACGTTGTTCAATAGAAATATAACATGTGCCACAAATGCAAGTCGTATATGTAATTAAAATTGTTTTTCTAGTAGCCATGTTAACAAGTAAAAAGAAACAGGTGGAAATATTTTAATATATTTAATCTAATATATCTAAATTATTACGAGCACAACCTGTGATCAATCTAAAATTATTGAGCTCGTTAGCACATTTTTTATATACTCAATCTTCAAAACCTGTCGTATATTTCACGCTTACAGCATCTCTTACTGTCGAAGAGTCACATTTCAAGTGCTCAGTAGCCCTTCCTGGCTTGCGGTCGTCCTGGGTAGCACAGGTCTACACTGTAGGGGGCAAGGGTGGAAACAGGGTCGCCAGGTCGGATGTTCTTGCGATGGTGCAGATGAGAGAGAATGGTGAGGAAAGAGGAGGCTGGGGGCAAAAGCACCTCAGGGATGAGCGATCCAGAGAAATACCAGCTGCTCCCTAAGGCAGAGGGTAGAACTCGCTGAATCTCCCACCCCTGCCCGCTGCAGGGAGGAGGGGGAGCCGTGTTGGGAACAACTCCAGGCCTGACCCAGGGCCTCACCTGGGAGGAGGAAACTCCAAAAGGAGACTTTCAGCTCTGGCTGAGCACTGTAATCCCATTCTCATGACACTCCAGCATCGGGAAAGCCCCAGGTTACTATGGCGACTTGACCATCTTATCAGCTCTCTTCCACACAGTGTGCCCTGGGGCGGGGAGTGGGTGGAAACTCTTCTTTTCCCTTTGAGGCCTGAATTTCCTGGTTTGTATTCTTGGCTTGTTAATCTCAAATGCATTCGATACTCAGGTTGGGTCAACCGTATTTCTTTCTTTTTATTCTGTTCAGGATGTGTATTTATTTATTTATTTTTCTTTACTCTTTCTTTTTTTTTAAATAATTTTGATCGGAGTCGAGTTGATTTCCAATGTTCTGTTAGTTTCAGGTGTACAGCAAAGTGAATCAGTTATACATATACATATATCTGCTCTTTTTTAGATCCTTTTCCCATATAGGCCATTACAGAATATGGAGTAGAGCTCCCCGTGTTATGCAGTAGGTCCTTATTGGTTATCTATTTTATATATAGTGGTGTGTATATGTCAATCCCAGTCTCCCAATTATTCCCGCTCTCCCCTAACCTCCCGGTAACAAGTTTGTTTTCTACATCGGTATCTCTGTCTCTGTTTTGTAGATAAGTTAATTTGTACCCTTTTTTGAGATTCCACATATAAACAATATCATATAATATTTGTCTTTCTCTAACTTATTTTACTCAGTATGACAATCTCTAGGTCCATCCATGTTGCTGCAAATGGCATTATTTTGTTCATTTTTATGGCTAATATTCTATTCTATATATGTACCACATCTTTATCCATTCCTCGGTTGATGGACATTTAGGTTGCTTCCACGTCTTGGTTGTTGTAAATAGTGCTGCAGTGAACATTGGGGTGCCTGTATCTTTTCAAATTATGTTTTTTCCGGATATATGCCCAGGAGTGGGATTGCTGGATCATATGGTAGCTACCCCTATTTCTACTGCTCTCCAGAGAGAAAGTTAGGGGACAATCCTGGGTGCCCCTTCTAGCACCAAATTATGACTTTCATGGGTCTTAGGCACTTTTGTCTTCATGAGCCCTTTTTCCCATAAAAAATAAAAACTATATTTTACTAACCCATTGGTAAAAAGATGAGTCTATTAATATTATATATTAAAACATTTTCTTTGACCTAAAGTTATTTTTTTCTTCTGATTTTAAAAGAACATAAAACATTGTCCTGGGCCCCTCAAAGAACCGTGGGCCCCAGACACCGCGCCCCTGTGCCCAGTGTGGGAGTTGACCCTGGGCCCTTCACAGAATTATCCTCTCCGTCCTCCCCCCTCTTCCCTCCCACAGGAATCGATAAGGGCATCTGAGTCCCCCAAGACCTTTATGACGCAGCCTCTAAGCTGGCTCAAGGCAAGACGTTCGCTGCTATAGCCGGGGTCACACTCAACGACAGGCCGAGAACTCGTCAATAATTGATTTCCAAGCCCAACTGGGTTTCCCTCAGTTTCACATAGTGAGCATCAGGTGTGAACCCAGCCTAGCTAACTCAGGGCTAGTATCCAAGATAACTCAAATTTTGCATCAACATATAACAATTTAACCCCTTCATTTTTTTTCCCCACAGAGAAATTAAAGTTGAAGGGACAAACAAAAGATGGATTTTGTTTTCTTTTTTCCCCTATTCTTCAAACTCTGGCCCGAGCAGTCACAGGTGCTGGATTCTTCATTCAATTGCTCAGCCTCGGCCACCTTCAACTGATGTGACCTCTTCAACACCTCCCATGGGTGTCACTGGGGGGTGGTCACCTGTAGTTTGGTTCTCCTCCTTCCAGGCACCTTGTGGGATAAAACTTTCCCTTTAAATTTGGACATGGCCACGTGACCTATTTTGGTCAACAGAATGGGAGCAGGAGTGTCGTGTGTTACCTCTTGGTGAAGGGCTTTGAGACAGCGTGTGTACGTGACCATGTTCTCTTTCCTGCCCTGGGTCCACCGTGTGGCAGAGATGGCATGAAGACTTGTGTCTCTGAGTGAGGACACACCAGAGAGCAGAACGCCCTCATATGGACATGTGTTGTGCACAAAAATAGGCCTATATTTGTTTCTTGTGGGTTTTTTTTTTTTTATTTGACAGTGAAGCAAATCTGAGGCTAGAACACTTCCATAGCTGTATTTCTCCATTTCCGGGTCTTTTTGGGTCTCTCTTTTCTAAAGTTCTCTGAGGTCAGTATAAAACATAAGAATGGGGCTTCCCTGGTGACGCAGTGGTTGAGAGTCCGCCTGCCGATGCAGGGGATGCGGGTTCGTGCCCCGGTCCGGGAAGATCCCACATGCCGCGGAGCGGCTGGGCCCGTGAGCCATGGCCACTGAGCCTGCGCGTCCGGAGCCTGTGCTCTGCAACGGGAGAGGCCACAGCAGTGAGAGGCCCGTGTACTGCAAAAAAAAAACCCACAAAAAAACCCCATAAGAATGTAACATCCTGGTTACACGCTGTAATATGGTTCAACCATGTTCAGTGTTCTGCTTGTGGTAACCTTTTCTAGAAAGGTTGACACATCCCCTCCCTAATGTGTGGCTTCGCAACTTACTTTGCCCAAAGAGGTGTGAACAAAAACGATGTGTAGTTTGTTGTATCTTTCTCTCCTTTTGGTATAACTGCCAAGGTCCCAGGCATAGGCTGCTCTGTCATCTTGGGTCCTAGAATCAGAATGACGTGGAGTAGAACTTCAGCTGACCCTTGATAGACACTTAGTATGAGAGAGAAATAAATCTTTAGTATGTAAGCCTCTGAGAGTTTGGGGGTCATTTGTTACTTCAGTATAACACAGCCTAACCGGACAGATACATAACCTCAAACCCATGAAATTTCAAAAACACCAGTAAATCACAGAACTGAATATTACCATCATTGGAGAAGAGGAATTTTCAGACCTTCTCATCATTTTCAGCCTCCCTCCCCATAGTGGATGGAATACTTTAACCCATATCTATCCTTATTCTCAAGCACTGTAGTGTTTCTGCAGAAGAAGAACTTGATGATCTGAATGATTAGAATTCAAGACATTCCCCAGCCTGGGTTTTGCTAGTGAGCTGTGCTGTTGGTCTTAAAAGTCTAGACTGACAAGACTTACTCCTTTTTTCTATGTTCTGCCTCCTCAGGGCCCTGCTTGTCGTTTCTCACCATTTGATTGTCTGGGCAAATGGATTTGCTCTGCTCTACCGACCCAGGCACCTTAGACTTGGAAGGGAAGGATTGGAAGCAAAAGGCTTCTCTTAGCCTCCTGGCCTCAACCACATTCAGCCATATGCACCCAGCCTAACTCCAGCTCAGCAGTAGAGGTTGACGTTCTAGCAGTTCTTCGGCTACTGTTCCTTGTGTGTAGGACACTTGGGAATCAATCCCAAGGGGGAAGGATGAATGAGTGGTCTATTACCCTAAGTGTCACCTCAAACCCTAAGCAGCTCCTTTAATAACATATACAATCTAATGTTAATTTCCTTATCTGTAGGGTTTCCCAAACAAAAGCAGCATTCCTGATAGCTCACCCATATTATTGTTTCCAAATACCCCTTAACAGAAATGTAATGTTGCCTTGAGGGAGAAGTAAACAGAGAACAAAATAAAGAATAAGTGCTCAGTTAAGACTCTTTATGGACCTATTTCAAGTTAGCTTCTTTTTAACAACAAAAAAACAAAAACTAAAGGGTATGTTTTGGAGGTTTATTTGCAGGATGCTGGGAAATGATGCTATAGAACTTGATGCAGAATCAACACACTCACCAGGCACCTCCCCTCCAGGCAGGTGTGCTCAGGCTCTCCTCAGAGAACTCACACAATTATTAGCACGTTAATACATTGTTGCCTGATTAGCTTGGTCATCAGCCGTATAATTTAAACAACTAGCATGAACATCATGAAGGACCACAACATAAGAGTATTTTTTTAAAGATTCTATTTTTTAACAAGTGTTCACTCTCAGATAATTCTTATAAGAAAAAGCACTGAGGGACTTCTCTGGTGGTCCAGTGGGTAAGACTCCGTGCTTCCAATTCAGGCAGCCTGGGTTCAGTCCCTGGCAGGGAACTTGATCCTGCATGCCACAGCTAAGAAGTCCAAGTGCCACAACTAAAAGATCCCGCATGCTGCAACGAGGATCCCAAATGCCGCAACTAAGACCCGGTGCAGCCAAAATAAATACATATTAAAGAAAAAAAAATAAGAAAAGTTTGAGCCTTGAATGCCCAAACTGAATAGAATTTTCAGAAATGGGAATTGTGACTATTTAAAGTATATTCCTAGTGTTTGTTTGTTTGTTTTCTCCGACTCAAAACTTGTGTGAATAACTGGGCTTTTGGCTTGTTTGGGGAGAGTTTCACACTTGCAAATTAATGACCCAGTCCTAACTGAGATGGTAATATTACTCCAGATACTTGATTTCAAAACAAACTCAGATCTAGAATTTTTAATAGCCCAGACATGGGATTGGATTGTGTTCATTTGTGCCCTAAGGCATACATCCAAGACTGACAGGAGAAAACCCAACTGAGCACGAGTGTTGGGACAGTTTGAATGAAGGAGAGCAATTTGCTTGTGTTTTTTTTTTTTTTTTTTTTTTTGCGGTACGCGGGCCTCTCACTGTTGTGGCCTCTCCCGCTGCGGAGCACAGGCTCCGGACGCACAGGCCCAGCGGCCATGGCCCACGGGCCCAGCCGCTCCGCGGCATGCGGGATCCTCCCAGACCGGGGTACGAACCTGTGTCCCCTGCATCGGCAGGCGGACTCTCAACCACTGCGCCACCAGGGAAGCCCCTGCTTGAGTTTTAAACTGCATTTTTTTCCGTAAGTCATTTAATGCACCAACTTCTACAATCAGCCATTACTGAGAAATTATGGGAACCTTGAAGTATTTATAATAAATGATTTCTAATGTTATATAAGTTAATTCAACAGGTATTTATAAGCACCTACTTTGCGTCAGGCACTGTGTGGATACACAGGCAAATTAGACAGGGTATTGAAACAGAATTATAATAGGATGTGAGAGATGATATGAATATGATAGAATTATGCCCAAAGGGTGTGGTCCCAGGGATGGGGGTGGAGAGGGACAGGAAAAAAATATTAGAACTTGTCTGCATATTTTTTATCTCACACTTTAAATTTGTCTATTTTTGTATTTTTTAGATAGACATCATTGGTCCAGTGACACACATATAATTTATAAACAGACATAGGTAGCTATGGTGTATAATTGGTCGTTTAGAGAACACTGCTAAATGAGATCAGAAACAGGAATTGATTGAGGTGTGATCTGAGGTGTGGAGGACTGAGAATAGCATCCCCTAATAAGCAATACTGGATCTGAATGCCCCAGGAAGCCTGTGATTTTGCCAGGCAGAAAAGTGGAGGGAGCATGTTAGAAGAAAAATACCGCAGTGTTTTTCACATGTGTGAAAGAGTATGACCCTTTTACCAAATGTGGGGAGGCTGGAGGGAGCCCTGCATCCGTGTTGGGATCGGCAAGGGGAAGGAGAGGCGGACCAGGTGGTGGAAAGGTCGAGACCAGGTTGTGAAGGACTTTGTTTGCCAAGTTCTTGGCCCTGTGTTTTACCCTGTGTGAAGGACTGGAGGGGAGGAAAGAGGATGGCTGATCAGACCTTCCCACTGCCCCACTGGACCAATCTGTGGGACCCTCTTCCTAGTTGTGATGCTGAGTGGGTCTATCTCTGCAGGAGGAAGAAGGAATGAGAATCAAAAAACTCTCCTGCCTCACCGAACCTCTAAAATGTAGCCCCGAGCAGGAGAGGGCCTCAGATTTTTAACTCTTGGACCATAATGGTCCTCCAGCTGTCTACAGCCAAATCCATATTGTTGGTGAGCACAGTGTTGACCTCAGACATGGGGTTAGATAAGCATTATCTTTGTACTCACTGTCTTTTCCACTCCTAATATCGTGTTACTAGATACCTGTCTAAAATCACAAATAACCAAATTGTGAAACCAAATGCCCTCTTGAACAGTCTGCAGTACTTAATATTGTTGGCAACATTTTGGTACTAGTTCTGGGTCTTAGTTGCAAGTAGCAGAAATCGCTCAGGCTGATTTAAGGAGAAAAGGAACAGAAGGGTACTGGGTAGCTCAAATAATCTGGGGGGATTGGGGAGTGGACATGGCAGAGGGGCAGGGAACCAAGAATAAGTCCCTAAATCCTGCTGGAGATTGATCCATGGAATCTGCCACTGGCCCTGGGCATTGCTGCTTACACTGTTGGCGGCACCAACACTGGATGACGTGTTGCTGCTGCCACCTGTCACTGCAGTGTCCCCTGCAGCATCCCTAGCCGCTTGTTCAGAGCCTGGGACATGAGTGTCTGATCGGCAGTGTCAAGGTTATGCCCCACTTCCTCCCTAGATGCAAGGGAGGCTGGGAAAGTGATTAGGCTTTGCTCGGTAAGGTGAGGAATTCCCTCAATGTAGCAAAGGGCTGAGGTGCTGGAGAGTCAAAAGGAATTCCCTGGCGGTCCAGCGGTTAGGATTCCACGCTCTCACTGCCGAGGGCACGGGTTCAATCCCAGGTCAGGGAAGTAAGATCCCATAAGCTGCGAGGAAAGTTCCACATTCACTTTCTACCTCCTTCTGAAACGCCTGGTCTGGCTCCCCCCAGCCTGTCGGAGTGCTTTGTCACTCACTTCTCTTCCTTCCCTTGACCCTCACATGAGGACAGCCTCTGTGATATCATGAAAACGTATTTGGTCTTTTCTTTGGCTCCTGGCACAGAGCTCCTAAAACCCTTGGAACTTCCTAAGTGATAAGGGTGACAGGAGTTTCTTTCGTTCTAATGAAGTAACTCTCAGTGGGCCCCTAGATACTCCAGGGTGGGGCTGGTTGCCAGAAAGAACAAGCCTTGATTAGAAGCTTGGAGCTTGCAGCTCCCCTCACCTCCATCACTCACAACCTCCAGGGAAGAGAGAGATTGAGGCTAGAGGTTGGAGATTGAGTTAATCACCAATGACCAATTCTTTAATCAAACATGCCTATGTAATGAAACCACCATAGAACCCCGTAAATGATGGCATTCGGAGTGCTTTCACGTCGGCCAGTACTTCCATATGCCTGGAGGGTGGTGCACCTCAATGCACTGGGGGCAGAAGCTCCGTGCTTGGGACCCTTTCGGACGTTGCCTGAAGTACCTCTCCATGTGGTTGTTCATATACATCTTTTGTAATAAACTGATAAACCTAAGGTGACTTCCTCAGCTCTGTGAGCTGTTCTAGGACATCACTGAACCTGAACAGAAGGTTGTGGGAACCCCACATGTTTAGCCCCTCGGTCAGAAGTATGGGTGATGCGGGCTTGCAACTGGCATCTGAAATGGGGCAGTCTGTGGGACTGAGGCTTTTAACTTGTGGGATCTGACAGTAGGTCCAGGTAGATAGTGTCAAAATTGAATCGTCGGACCCCCAGCTGGTGTCAGAGAGCTGGAGATGGGGTGTTGGAAAAGTATTTGGTGTCAAGAGGAAAACACCTAACAGCCCTTAGGATGGTGCCCCTAACTTGGTGTTCTGTCATTTCCCACTCTCTTTGCTCTTAATGACTCCTGTGAACTTTTTTTCCAATTCTTTTGTGGGTCACTTGGAATCTGTGCTCCAGTCACTGACCCTTTTCTTGGTTTCATTCTTCGTGTCTATCTGCCTACTGAATGTTTCTTTGTAGCTGGCCCACCTTCACCTCGAATGCCATTTGTCTAATACAGAAAACAGAAACACTTAACATGCCCTTTTCCCTCACTCCTCTGACCATGGTACTTGGCCACTCAGATTCCAAATTCAGAATCACGCTTGATTCCTTGTGGCTAATCCGCAGTCTTTTCGATTTATCCTTCACGATGACTCCTACATTCCCTTTCTTTTCCTAATTCTGCAGCCACGGATCTAGTTCAGCTCCTGTCCCCTTATGCCTGGACCATCACGACAGTCTTCAAACCACCTGACTGTCGTCTGTCTACACTCTGGTGCCTCCAGATTCACCCTCCAGAGACTTCTTTGGTGAGAGTCAGTCTCTCAGCAACACAAAGGGTCACGACTGACCATCAAAGAAAGCACAGCTTTGTGAGCTCGCCATTCAAGGCCTCAACCATCTTGCCTCAACTTCCTTCCTCTGGGCTAGCTTCATATATTCTGTGATTTAACCTCAAACATTTAAGCAGACTGAGGGATGCTACCTCGAAGGGATTATAGAAAGAATATGTTGATTGCAAACATTGAGATGTCCTTTAAATTCTGTGCCTGCCATGTTCTTTTCTCTTCCAACACCACTGCCCCACTTTAATTTCTCCCTATTCTCAACCAACCCCTGGGTGCTTCAGTGAGTCACGGCAGCTTCCCTGAGCAGAGGCATAAATGGATCTCAAGATTTGGGGTCTCCTTTCTTCTCCTTCCCTTCTGTCCCTCCCAAAGTAGATAGTGTACAAATCAGGGAAACGCCAAACCAGGACTTGCCTCCTCTCAAAAGCCGAAGAACATGACAGTTTCATTTAAGCCAGAGATTCCAACATCCACTTGTAAAGCTAGTAAAATGCTATTTCTGAAAATTGTGTTTCAATTGTGGGAGACATTATCATGCCATAACTATTTTATTGTTATTGAAGTCAAGGAATTATAAAGGAAGTATATTTTTAGAAGAAAAGAGACATAAATCACATTTTGGTTCTAGCATTTTCAGTTAAATGATGTCCGTATCGCTAAGCCTAACATTTCTCTCGTGGATTAATGAGGTGTCCTCAGGGCCCCGTGGCCTCCTTCCCTGGGCCTGGTCAGGTGCCCCCTCCCCTCCCAGGGACTTGTGTCCTCACCAGGGCCAGTGCTCACTCCTGGGCTTGCTACTGTCCCCTGCAGACAGCTTTCCTGTCTCCTCACCCTGAAATCATCTGTGTGCTAGAAGACACTTCCTGATGTGATGAACTGTGGTCACACTGTGTATGTGCCTTCCTGCAAGTATTTCTCTTACTTCACTGACTTTATGTCTTTACATCATTTTCCCCCTTTTTCCATTTCTACCAGTTTGGATCCTTCCCCCATTTCATGACCTCTATTCAAATCCCACCTTCTCCCTGAAACCATCCTTGATTATCCAAGGCAGAGTTTTCTTTCTTCCAAGAACACTCATAACTGCTCAGTTCGTCTAGATTTCTTCTCTAACGGCCTTGTGTGTGATTGTTTGTATGGTTACCTGGTACATAGTGAGGAGCCGTACACAGGTAAGGTGACATACTTGTCGTCTCTTCTTTTCTTTCCAGATATTAAAACTGAACCTTTAGATTCCACATATAAGTGATGTCATATGATATTTGTCTTTCTCTGTCTGACTCACTTCATGTAGTATGATAATCTCTAGGTCCATCTATGTTGCTGCAAAGGGTATTATTTCATCCTTTTCTATGGCTGAAATAATATATATTTTATATATATATATCTCACCAAGAAAAAGGGATACATAGAGTTCCCTGGTTGCCTAGTGGTTAGGATGCTGGGCTTTCACTGCCGTGGCCCAGGTTTGATTCCCTGGTTGGGGAACTGAGATCCTGCAAGTTGTGCAGTGCAGCCAAAAAAAAAAAAAAAAAAAAAACACCGATACAAATGAACTTACTTAAAAACAGAAATAGACCCACAGACATAGAAAACAAACTATACATAAAATAGATAACCAACAAGGACCTACTGTATAGCACAGGGAACTATACTCAATATTTCAATATTCTGCAATAGCCTATAAGGGAAAAGAACCTGAAAAAGAATATATATATTCAAATATATATATATATATATATATATACACACACATACACATATGAATCATTGTGCTGAACATCTAAAACTAACACGACACTGTAAATCAACTATTCGCCAATAAAATAAAAAAAAAGAAAAAGAAAAGAAAACCTTGAACCTTGTTGGTGCCCCCTCACACCACCTGGCATACCATCCTCAGAGCAGATGTTGGGATGTTACAGGACGGAGGTGCAGAGCAAGCCTAGGTGGTGTGTAGCACCGGGCTCAGCAGTACCCAGCTCTCCTCTCATCTGGCTATGAGGACTGCACCTTCCCCAGCCTGCAATGAAACCTGCGCAGTGGTGACTGTTGTGAGGACTGCACCTTCCCCAGCCTGCAATGAAACCTGCACAGTGGTGACTGTTGCAGAAGCATTTGTCTGCTGGTGCTCGTGCTCCCGCTGCAATGATGGCCATGAAAGGGAACTTGAGCTGAGATGGCAGCTAGCCCGGACGTCACCCACGATGCAGAACAGCTGGCCTGGAGGTGCATCAGGGCGAGCAGCAGACCTGGCAGGATCGAGAAAGCCTTGGTAGCTTTAAGCCACTGAAATTTTCAAGTTGTTTGTTACCATAGCATAACGTTGCCCATCTAACTGATATTTGTTATTTTAAATCCTTAGTGATTAGGGGTATAAATAGGTAATTGAGAGGCTAAGTGGGATTCTGGGAAATTTGGCACCTTAAATGCAACAAATCTAAACCAAAACGGGGAGGAATTCAGGGTAAGAAGGAGCATTTTGGAGTCAGACTGACCAGAGATTGAGTCCTGGCTCCTACAGTTTACTAGTTACATGCCCTGAACTGGCAGTCTGCAAGCTTTTTGGTCTTAGGACCCCTTTATACTCTTAAAAATTATTGAGGACCCCAAAGAACTTTCGCTTATGCGGGTCATGTCTCAATATTTGTTGTACAATATTAGGTATAAGACCAAAGATTTTTAACAGTGATTCATTAAAAATAACTATACTTAAACTATCACGTTAATATATTTTTATGAGAAATAACTATATATTCCTCCCAAATTAGAAGACTGTCATTAATTTACATTCTTGTAAATTCCTTTTTTTTTTTAATTTTTAAAATATTTATTTATTTATTTTTGGCTGCATTGGGTTTTCATTGCTGCGGGCAGGCTTTCTCTAGTTGTGGCGAGCAGGGGCTACTCTTTGTTGTGGCACGCAGGCTTCTCATTGCCATGGCTTCTCGTTGCGGAGCACGGGCTCTAGGCACAGGCTTCAGTAGTTGTGGCATGCGGGCTCAGTAGTTGTGGCTTGCAGGCTCTAGAGCGCATGCTCAGTAGTTGTGGTGCACGGGCTTAGCTGCTCCGCGGCATGTGGGATCTTCCTGGACCAGGGCTCGAACCCGTGTCCCCTGCATTGGCAGGCGGATTCTTAACCACTGCACCACCAGGGAAGCCCCCATTCTTGTAAATTCATTAATATCTTGTTTAATAGAAGATGGATTCTTATATTTGTGTCTTCATTTTATCTGTTGGGATGTATTGTTTTGGATGAAGTAAATGAAGAAAATCCAGGTTCACAGATACACAATTGGAAAATGGAAGGGTTTTCAATAATCCTTCCATAAAATTGTGGGCATTCTTTGAGATTACACCAAAATTCGAGACAATCAGGAGTTTATTAAAGGTTAGTTGTAACATGAATCTGAAGCCCTACCAGTGAACTTTTGTACGAGGTTACATTAAAACCCACTGGGGTTTCCCTGGTGGCGCAGTGGTTGAGAGTCCGCCTGCTGATGCAGAGGACACGGGTTCGTGCCCCAGTCCGGGAAGATCCCACATGCCGCGGAGCGGCTGGGCCCGTGAGCCATGGCCGCTGAGCCTGCGCGTCCGGAGCCTGTGCTCCGCAACGGGAGAGGCCACAGCAGTGAGAGGCCCGCGTACCACAAACAAACAAACAAAAAAACACATTGGTCTTTTACTTTGAATGGAACTTTTAAAAAGCCCATTCATGAGTTTGTAACATCTTACATAAGTTGTTTGGAAAATATTGTTTCCCAGAAGTTGCAGGACTTCCCAACGTTGACACATGTTGTTATACAGTATCAAAAAATCACATTTATTAACACTGTCATTGACACTGAAAAGTCTTCACGGATGGGGAGGCTATGAAGCTCACGGGAGCAGAAACAAGTCCAAAATTCAAGTCTCACGTCAAAGCTTGAATCTTATAGTTGTCACAAGTAACATCAGTTGTTCTCCTCGAACTGGCAGGCTCACTTTGTTTATTTTTGAGAACGTGTTTGCCCAGTCCCTAAGGCTGAATAACCATAGTTTACCTGTCAGTCTATCAACTAAAAACCATGTTCTGTGAAAAAAGCAACTAGTTCAGCTTGCAGCTTGAGCAATCACACAGGTGCTTTTCCTTGAGACAACATCTTAGTTTGATATACAGCAGGAGTACTTTAATGTTACGCCTCAGCTGGCCCCACAAAATGTTAAAACGTTGTGTGCTCAAGGGTGTAGTTTAATAAAATTATTAATTTATTCCGCTTTAGCAAGCATCCTCTTAAGTGAACTCGGCTTTTTTTGTTGTTGTTGCCACTGCCTTGATTAGCGCTAAGGCAATAATACTTTTTCCCATGAATGCTTTTGCACCACTAGTGGGAACTCAACACAGAAAAAACCCCCAAGTAATGTTGTAATATTTAGTACTGTTATAAAAAGTTTTGACTTGTGAACCTGGGTACCTGAAGGAGTCTTAGGGGTCCCTGAGAGTATCGTCGACCACACGTGAGAATTGCTGTCCTCATGTAAGTCACCTGACCTCTCTAAAATAGAAATAAAGCTGTTTTGAGAACTAAATAAAATATTATTTAAGAAGAAATAATGCATGGAGAGCACTTAGTATCGTGCCTGGTATATAATAAGTGTTTGTTAAATGTTTGCTACTACTATTAGTCTATTGATACTGTGAGGGTATAGCTACCATTTACAATAGTAGTAGTGATCATACTGTATCATTTTTCTCCATAAACTCATTCCTTTGGCAGATCTCCGTTTTAGTTACTGGCTCCATCTGTCTCCTTTTGTGGTCCCTTTCTTCACTCCAGCCAATATCTACTCACTCACAAGTACTGTTGATGTGACCTCTGTCACACCTTCACAATGGTCCCTTTTCTCCCATTCCTGCTGCTACCACCCTGCTTACAGAGCATGATTTGGTGGAAAGAAACTTCCGTTAAAGGCAGTTCTGGCTGTTGGTATTTGACCTGCCTGAGACTCAGTTTACTAATCCGTAAAGTGGGAAAACAGTAGTCCTTATATATATATATATATATATATATATATATATATATTTTTTTTTTTTTTTTTGCTGTATGCGGGCCTCTCACTGTTGTGGCCTCTCCCGTTGTGGAGCACAGGCTCTGGACGCACAGGCTCAGTGGCCATGGCTCACGGGCCCAGCCGCTCAGCAGCATGTGGGATCTTCCCGGACCGGGGCACGAACCCGTGTCCCCTGCATTGGCAGGCGGACTCTCAACCACTGCACCACCAGGGAAGCCCTATATATTTTTTAGTGAGGGTTAAATCAAATAATATATTTGAAAGTAACTGGCAGAGTATCTACCTATGGCAAGTGTTCAGTGCACGTTAGCACATTTTAACAATACAGTATAAATTCTTCCAATCCATGAGCATGGAATATCTTTCCATTTATTTGTCTTTTTCTTTCATTTAAGTCTTGCAGTTTTCAGTGTACAGGCTTTTCACCTCCTTGGTTAATTTATTCCTAGGTATTTTATTCTTTTTGATGCAATTGTAAACGGGATTGTTTTCTTAATTTCTTTCTGATGTTCATTATTAGTATACAGAAATGCAACAGATTTTTGTGTACTGATGTTTTATTTTTTACTGAATTCCTTTATTAGTTCTAACAGTTTTCTGATGAAATCTTTAGGGTTTTCTGTATATAATATCATGTTATCTGCAAATAGCACAGATCCCACTACTGTTGGTGGGAATGTAAATACGTAAAGCCACTATGGAAAGTAAGAAGGAGTTTCTTCAAAAACTTAAAAATAGAACTACCAGATCCAGCAATTTCAGTTCTGGGTATTTATCTGATGAAAACAAAAACATTAATTTGAAAAGATATGCACCCCATATTCATTGCAGAATTATTTACAATAGCCAAAAGATGGAAATGACCTAAGTGTCCACTGTTGGATGAATAGATAAAGAAATTGTGGTCTATATTTGGTGGGGTATTTTTGAGCCAAAAAAAAGAACAGAATCTTGCCATTTGTGACAACATGGATAAACCTCGAGAGCGTTATGCTAAGTGAACTCAGACAGAGGAAGACAGATGCTGTATGATCTCCCTTATACGTGGGAGTTAATATATACACACACCAAGCTCATTGGTGGTTACCAGAGGTAGGGGGTAGAGGATGCGAGAAATGGATGAATTTTTTTAAGTTTAAATAAATTGAATTTTTAAAATGGATCATAGAGGGGAAATAAAATATACTTAAATTGCAAAAAAAGAAAGTTAGATGCAGACACTTCCTAGTGCTGTGTTGATAAGCCTATTAGGAGCGATTCCTGATCTTTACTGAGAACGGAGGCTGTGTGATTCTAGAAAGGAGAACAAAAGAGCCAAGTGGCTAATCTATTTCTGATCAGAAGTTTCTAGGAGATAGCCCTTTTTGGTAGAGAAGACTTTACACCTTTTTCTATCTTAAAAAGCCCCCCCCCAAAACCAGAATGGCAACAGTGTCGGATTTCTGGGCTTGTCCTGGGGGCCTGCCAAGATGGTAACCTCTGTTGTGCTTCCTGGATCTTGGTTCAGGGCTGAGAGTCTGTAGGAACCCCATGGTTAAGCCTCTTACGGTAAAAATTGTGGTTTCGCTTATAATCTTGGAATAGCTTTGGAAGCAAAGGGAGAAGCTCCTCCAGGGCGTGGGAGAGACCCCCATATTAATTGTCATCAGAGTGTTCCTCCTGAGCGCCTGCTGCAGAAGAGGCTGTGGCCAGTGGGTCTACTCCAAGCCATGCAGGTTTCTGCTGTCTCTTCTCCCATAGGGGATAAAGATTCCCTTGCTTCCCTAAAGGTTAAAGCCTCAGGTGAAGTGACTGGTTTCTCTCCCATGACCAGGTGTGCACCGACTCCGGGGGTATGAGGCATGGTTAGCCGATGGTTAAATCATGGGTCTGATTATCACAAAGACCCAGTTTTAGACATTCTAGTCCACTGTCAGACGCCAGGCCGGATTTTAGGTTTGGAAAATAACCCCCAAGGGCACTCATAGTTCCTCAGGCCGCTTTTCAGTGTGCAAAGAGGATGGCCTTCCCGACGCCGTGTAAGAGGGCCCTGAGAATGGAGAGTTGGAATCTGTCCCTTTGCTGATTCAGGACAGGATGCCCAGTCATGGGACAGAGGCAGCCAGCTGGGCGGGGCTGGGCAAGACGCCTGTGGCCTTATTGCCACTCCCCAACCCACCAGACAACTTTGAGTTTTGCTTTGTGCGTGTGTGCCTCTGCCTGGGATGCCCTTCCTCTTTTTCTCAGCCTGGGAACCTCCTATTTCCCCTTTAAGACCTTGCCCTAAAGTCACTTCTGCTTTTCTGACCAAATCCCAAGGCGCTGATAGATTCTGTTTTTGCCTCCGTATGTTCCAAAGTGTTTCCACCTGTGCTATAGCATAACGTTGCAGCAGGAACATTACTTCTGAACGTTTCTATCTCCCTCACTGGACTGTGAGTTCTTGTGCCCAGGGCCACGCTTTATGCTTCTTTGTATCTGCCCCAGAGCCTAGCAATGGGTGTGCCAGCTAGAAGGCGTTCAGCGCCAGTTGAATGAATGAATGTAGTCCAGTCTTTTGGGCCTATAGTTATTATGAGATCAGAAACCATCTGTTTGGAACTTATTAGATTATTTGGCTATCTATGGTTTTCTGCATATATCTTTATGTTCTCCTTTAGTATTTAGAAAATTCTTTTAAAAATTACCGGTCTGTTTTCTTTTTTTTGGCTGCGCTGCAAGGCATGTGGGATCTCAGTTCCCTGACCAGGCATCGAACCCGTGCCCCCCCAAAATTACCAGTCTGTTTTAATCATGATGCAATAGGGCCCCCCAAAAGAGGTGACACCCAGTTCTACCCCTGCACAGGGGAAGGGCATACTTTTGAGGGCCAGTGTGGGGATGGCATCTGGAATTCAGCTGAGTGAAACCCAGGCAGGCAGAGCTGTGACCTGCCCTTTTTTCCTATCACAGTCTTACAGGGCATGAGATTAACTGTTCTCTATTGAAAGGTGTCCCCTTACAGTTGGTGTTTCAGGTGCCGAGGCAGGCCATGCATCACCAGGAATGTTAGTGTCCCCGCGCGCACGTCTTGTTCCAGGAAACTCCCAACCCGTGATCGGGAGGGAGTGCTCCCGGCAAGTCCATTTATCATGTGATTAGAGTAAGTGAAAGGTAATCCTTTTTAAAATGTGAGTTATGGAGCTTTGTGATGTACCATTTATCTGTGCCTGCCGTGGGAAGGAAGAACACTGGGGCAAGCTTATGACTTAGACGGTGCTCTCGGCTGTATTTAGGGCTGTTTCCCACACCTTTACTCCACATGATGAATCTGGATGAAAATTTTGATTAAGCACCTAGAGTTGCTTGTTACCAAACATGGAGTAGGTGTGTGAACACATACCCAGTAAGTAAGCTGCTTAATTTCTAGGCTTCTGTGTCTGTTTAAACACCTTGTTTTAGTGTTTAATATCTAATATACGTGAGGAATATCTTCTTGGAAGAAAGCTAAACAGCTTTGGAAATTGGAAAACTTCTAGAACTCTAAACTAGGCAGGTGGGTTTTAAAGCAGGATAGAAGGGATCAATGTAGTCAACCATAAATTTGCAAACCTTCACTAAAAAAGGCAAGGAAGCAGTCTTACATTTCTTTTCCCTCCCAGATCAATGGTGTTGACATGGGGCCACAAACCTTGGCTCACCAGAACAAATGGCACTGTTTGCATTCACATAAAATGGAAAACACACAAACTATTCAGTTCCCAGTTTTAAGATGGCAACATAAACCAGAGAGAGAAAACCCTTTGTCTCCAGACTTCCTTTTAAAATACTCGTAGCAGCTGTTGTAAGGACAGATGACCATACTGGCCTCGTGCGTTCAAGGTTAAACCTCCCAGTGAGCATTCAAGTTTATTAGTCTCAAGACAGCAAACATTCATTCAGCACCTGCTTCTCTATGTTCCCCACGTTGTACTGGTATCCCTAGGGCCTGGGACTGGTCTTCATGCAATGTTTAGCAACTGGGTGAACGTTGCATGTCCATGTGGAAGATGCTGGTGTTCATGGGGTGCCTGGTACACTCCCGGGCACAGAGTGGGCATCCAAAAAATATGACGAAGTATGAATGAGAACATTGATGTGACCTTCAGGAGGTCACGGTCTAAACTCAGGTGAACATTAGCACTTGGTCCCGCCTCCTTCCTGGGAGAAAGAAGTGTGTCAAGGCTTGGGGGAGGCAGAGCGGGTGCAGGACCCTCAGAGGGGGCTGCAGTTCTTCCTCTGTAATTGCTTCCTTTTAGGCCACCATCTTCCCGGCTGGGGAGGGACAGTCACCTGGGGACAAGAGGGACTTTCCAAAGGAGGTTTCTGTGGTCCCTCCACTCTTCTGCATTTTAATGTAATTTATTTTTTATCAGACTTTTGAATAAAAGTCCTTCCCTCTTCCATTATGGTGAACACTTAAAATTACATTTATACAGAATTACGTTTACACAAATTTCTATTAAAAGCCAAATTCCAGGCCTAAGCTATTGGCCAAATTCCATTAACAAAAGAATATGAAGTAAATTAGTTGAGCTGATTAAAAGCACCTTCATCAAAGTAGAACATTGGTGCCAACGATGTTGAGTTGAATTATTGATTTTTTTAAATATAGCAGATGGTACATTAGCAGGGAAGAAAAGTGATTCTCCTTCCCCTCCTCTGCCGCCCATTCCCTCCCCCCGCCCCCCCCCCCCCACAACCGCTTCACTCTGGGGATAAGAAGGGGCACTAGAGACTTACTGGCGACCACGGAAAGGGAGGTGATGGAGTAAGGTGGGAGCGCACGAAGGCAAAGGATGGGGCCTAGGTGAGGGAGAGGAAGGAAAAGGAGGGGTGGAGACCGCAGGGAGCAAAGGTCAGATGCCTGGAAGGAGGGCGCTGTTCCCGCAGAGGAGCGGCCACCTCGACCCGCACCCCGGCCGCGAGCCAGGCGGGCGCTCCCGATACTGGCCGCCAGAGGGCGCGTCCGGAGCCGGCGCGGAGCTGGGGGAGGGAAGAGGGGAGCCGGCGGAGGAGGGTCAGCCGCGGCGGCAGGGGCGGCGGCGGCAGCGGCGCAGCTCCGTTCTCCGCGCGTCTCGCGTCCCCGCGTCCGGACAGGGCGCGCAGCCCCGCCGCCGGGATGCGGCCGCCTGCCCGCCGCGGCCGCCGTCTGGCGCTCCCGGCACTGCTCTCGCTGCTCACCTGCTCCCTGGGTAAGTAGCGGGCGGCCCGGGCGCGCACGGGAGAGGCGCGGGCTCCCCGGGAGCAGCCGCCCGCGCCCCGCGTCCGCGCCGAGGGAGACGCCGGGCGGCCCAGCCCTGCCCCGCGGGCGCCCGCGCCCCGCCGCGCCCACGGCAGCGCCCTCTCGCGGCGCCCCGGCCGGACTTGGCTCCCCCGGACCTTGGGACCCAAGGGCGCTCCTTCCCGGCCCCTTTCGGCTCGCGGGGTCCCGCCGCCGCCGCGGCCCGACTCGCGTCTTCCCGCTTCCTTCCGCTGCGAGCCGGCGGCCGGCCGGCCGGCCCGCGAGGGCGCGGCGCCCACCCCCACAGGAAGCGCGGAGTGAACGCAACTGCGAGAAACTTTGGATGGAGGGAAGCGGCGGCCGCGGTCCGCCCCCTTGCCTTCCGCCCGCGCCCCCCCGGCCCCCCCGGCCCCCAGCGCGCCCGGCGCTGGCGGCAGAGGCTAGAGGCGGGCGAGCTCCGTGGCCCAGGTCCCCGCGCGCTCCGTTGAGCGCCCCGCCCGCCCAGCCCGCGAGGGCGACCGGCGGTGCCCCCGGGGCTTCCTGAGCGGTCTCGCGGACCTGCCCTGGTCCCCTCGGCTGGGATGCCCACCGGGCACCAGCCCCTTCTACGGATTCCTTGACCAGGAAGGGAGGACCGGGTGTCCGGCTGGGCCTCCGTGTATCGGTCGTGCCTCTGGGGAGGCCGTGGGGAAGCCTTCCAGAATCTTGCGTCTTCATGGGGGAAAATTAGAGAACACTTCTGCAAACGGTGCTGTCTGCTGCTGCTGTAATGCCCCTTCCGTTTTTTCTTCCATGCTCCTCACAAGAGCGTGCTCCCCCCCTTTATCATAAAATAATGTGATGAAAGTTTTTAAAAAAAATCATTGCAATTGACTTTCACGATGAGATGTGTTCAAGTTTGGAGGAAAAATTATTCCTTTTCAGTGTTCTCAGGGTTGTTGTCTCTTTTATCCCAGACTTTTGTGTTTCCAGCCTGTTAAGAGGCAGTAATTTTCAGATTTTTAGATATGGCAGACTGGTGCAATTTAGAAAAAGACATAGCGTCATTGTACACTGCTGTTTTGGTAGCCCACCGGACAGCCGTTTTGATTTGGACTTAAATTCTCCGAATAAGGACTTTAACCTGTGTACCCCTGGCATGTATGTAGGAGCTCAGTAAGTGTGGGAAAATCGAGTGAGATTAATTGGTAATTGTTCAGATGCGTGATTAAGTAACAATGTAATTAAAAATGTTTGGGCACCTTGGGCAGAGAAGGCTATAACTGACGGTGGGGAGCAACTGAACTTGGCGGGGATCTGCTTTAGTGGAAGAAAGGGTTGCATTGCTTGGGAGGGGGGCGGGCAGCCCTGGGAGAAGGGGAGGTTGGAGGGGTGGGACGGGGGCTAGGGGACTCCTGGCTGCATCAGTTGGCCTGCTGCCTAGACGTTTTGCAACTCACCAAATGGGGTGGGTGGTAACTGAAATTGGTATTCTATTTATAGCCCTGCACTTTGTAAGATGTACTGGGGATATAATATACGTATATAATATATTCCCTATACAGGCTGAAGTGCACACTTGTGTTGCTATGTGTATGTATTTTTCACTGCACGTAAGGGAATATCTGCACTGTCCACACTTGGTGTAAGGGAGTATCTGCACTTTCCACACTTGGTAACACATTAAAGGACGTAAAGAATGAACTAAAATGTCCACATATTTTTACAGATGTCTGTTAGCCTTGTGAAGTTGTCTTAGGATAAGCACAATAAGTAAAACATAAAACCTATTAAGAGTTCCCCGGGAGACATTTGGCTTTGTGAACTAGCTTTCATGGGTTGGTACAGAGAGGAAACTGTATTCTAGGTCTGAAGTAAATCTTGAGTTCCTTTTATTGAGCTCTGCTTTGATGTAGTGGAGGGGCACCAAGAAATAAAAAGCTGTGGTACTCAGTCTTTTTATATCTTGAAATCAGGGTTCTTGGACTCTTGCTGAAATAGAGAACATGATAGGAGTTCCAAGGCATGTGAACAATACGGACAGAGTAAAGACACCTTAAATATTCCCTTATAAGGGCTGGGTGGGGGCTGACTGTATATAGTTTAGTTTTCCCACAAATTGTAGTATATTCATTTGAGCTTTGAGAGAAAAGTCAATATAGAACGTGTATCTTAAACCCATACAGTTATACAGACAAAATCCACTGCAACTTCAGTTCTGAAGTCCAAAGCTAGTACTAGCCTCAGAAGATTTATTCATGCCTCTAGGTCAGCCACTGTGGCTTCTCGTTGCCTTGAGTCTCAGTTTTCTCATATAAAACAGGAGGCATAGACTAGATAAAATACTAGAACTTTGCCATCTCTTACAGTTTTAACTGATTCTATTGTAGCAGAATCTGCTATCTGCCACTCCAAAACCCTTAGTTCCTTCTTTTCCTGGATGAAAAACCTCTTAGATAATCAGCACTGTTACGGACTGAGTTGTGTCCTTCAAATGCCTATGTTGAAGCCTTGATCCCCAATATGACTGTATTTGGAGAGGTGCCTTTAAGGAGGTAATTAAGGTTAAAAGAGGCCATAAGGGTGGGGCCCTAATGCAATAGGACTGGTGTCCTTATAAGAAGAGGAAGAGATGCCAGACAGGCTCAGAGAAAAAAGGTTGTATGAGGACACAGTGAGAAGACATCCATCTAAAAGCCAAGGAGAGAGGTCTCAGCAGAAACCAACCCAGCTGGCACCTTGATCTTGGACTTCTAGCCTCTAGAACTGTGAGGAATAAATTTCTGTTGTTTAAGCCCCCCAGTCTATGGCTTCTATTATGGCAGCCCTAGCAAACTAATAATACAGGGGTAAGGGGAAGGGTGTAGGAGTGGTAGTGGTGGTGGTGGGGGCAGTGTGTCTAGTGGACAACATTTTTCATTGGCCCTTGCAAACAGCGGTAGCCAGTGAGCTATCTGTAGAGCTCTTTGGGTGCGTCTCTTGGTAAAGCTTATTAAAGGTGGCTGACCCAGCTGAGATGCAGGTCCTCTGCCATTGTTTCCTTCCCATGGCCTATTATGTGAATCTAATGGCTGGAGCTACAGTGGCCATCTTGTGACCACGAGGTGACCTTGAAGACAGAAGCCAGTAGTAAGGATGGTAGAGCAGAAAGGATGGTACCCCCTGGGTGCAAGGTGGATGTGGGGCACTGTGCTAGCCCAGCATTGCCTATTTCCACACTTGTATTGCATTAAAGAAAAAAATCTGCCTTGTTGAAGCCTCAGTTGTTGTTGGTGGGGGGGGGGGTTATTACATGCAGCCAAACCTAATTCTAATTGATGCATCTGTGAAGAAGCTTATTTGAACCGGTGGTCAAATAATAGATGTTAACGTTTGTCTTTCGTATCCTTGTTTCTACTCTGAGTCAGGATTATCTCTCTTAGCACCTGCCAAAATTAGGGATGATTTTTCATTCTGAGCCAGGTCTCGCTCTGGTTCTTTTCATTGCAGTAAGCCAGACATTTTAGGGCCCCAAGAGTCGCACCTGGCTCCAGGTTGGTCTGTGTTTTTAGTTGGACTTTTAAGCCCTCCGTTTACTTCCTCAGCAGTACTCAGGTATTACTGGCACAGATTTTAACCGTCTGGATGGATCCCCTGTTGTCCAGGTAGTCCAGGCCCCCCAAGCTGGCATGGCCGGCTTGCTCATGGACTTGACCCAAGGGAGTTGGCCGGTGGCCAATAGTCAGGCTCTGGGGGGGCGGGTGGTGGAAGGGGAGGGAGGAAGAGTAGCTGTTTCACGTGGGGGTGGGGGAGGGGAGGAGATGTCCTGACCCTCTTGTTAACTTCTTCTGAGGGAAACACTGTGCGCCCAGTACTTGAGCAGGTCGTAATTACTGATCTCATTTGGACCATTAAGGGCCAGGTGTTTTGCTTTTCATTAGAAACATTATAAAGCAAGCCTCATTTGCAACTGTTACCCGTTTTGCTTCCTTGTAGCATTACAGGTAGTCCATCCTGGTGTTGAGCAGATTCTTGCTGAAGAACAATATACAGGAGTGCTAATTCCATCTTTCCAAATATAAAGGAAAAATGATGGTGGGTATCAGGGGCTTATCAGACCTCTTATTGGTCGAGAGTCTCTCTTAATGTCACATTTCAACCGTCTGATCACTAAGCTCCTCCCAAAGAAAACAGATTCAGTGTAGGTGCTGATTTGAACTACTGGAACGTGTTAATAACTTAAATAGTATTAAAAGGAAGAGCTGTACTCACAGTTTCTTCATCTATTCCGAAAGTGTCGAGTACTGTCTACTATGTGTCAAGCCCTGGGGTTGACAGGGCAGGAAGGAGACCCATCTAGTCTGTCCCTACCCTCGTGGAGCTCGCAGTCTTGAAGGGGACCTTGAACACGAACTGCACCAGGAGTAGAATTGCAGCCTGCCCGGTGCTGCGGTGACGGTGTCCAGGGCTCTGTGCTAAGTGTTGCGGGGACGGTTGTGGCTTTTTACCTGGAGTCTGGAGCAGTGGTTCCCAACAGGGGGCCATCTTGCCCCCCAGGGAGCGCTTGTAGATGGCTTGTAGGGGCTGGTTTGGCAGGAGTGCTGGTGAGTGGCCTGCAGTGCACGGGACAGCTGGTGAGTGGCCTGCAGTGCACGGGACAGCTCCCACCGCAAAAGAGTCGATTATCCGGTCAAATCATCAATAGTGCAGGGCTGAGAAACCTTGGAGTTGCCTGTTTTCTTTTTTTTTTTTTTTTTTTGCCACATCGTGCGGCTTGTGGGAACTGAGATCCCGGACCAGGGATGGAACCCAGAGGGCCCAACCTTGAAAGCCCGGACTTGTAACCACTAGGCCACCAGGGAACTCTGGAGTTTCTCAGGGAAGGGCATCAGAGCTCAGACCCAAAGGGGAAGCAGAGATCAGGTACCTGGAGGGAGGAAGGGAGGAGGGGAGCACGCCCGCAGGGGCAGAGCTGTGCTGGAGGAAGCTGGTGGAGAAAGACAGGACTGGAGAGGGGAGGGGCTGAACGGTCAGTCGGGCCGCTTATGCAGGGCTGTGAAGGCGAGGGGAGGAGTTCTGGGCTTTGCCCTTAGAGTGGTAGTGGGTACTGCAGGGTTGTCTTAGGAGAGTGACAGTGATTTGACTTCCATTTTAAGAAGCTCACGCTCGTTAGAACAAGGATGGGAGGGGCCCGTGTGGACATGAGGGACCAGTGAGGAGGCCACGTGAGAGCTGATTAAGAGTCTGGGGCACGGTGGTTGACTGGTCCAGTGGGCTGAGAGGAGGGTCAGGGATGTCATAGGTTCTTGCTCTGAGCTGTAGGTGGAGAGTGCCTCTGTTTACTGATACAGGCACTGATGGAGAGGGACCAGATTTAATCAAAAGAAGAAATTTTTTATTGTAGTTAAATATACACAACATAAAATGAATCATTTGAACCATTTTTAAATGTACAGTTCTGTGGCATTAAGTACCCAGATGGTTTTCTAAAATTTACTTTTAGTTTTAAGGGGAGCTGAGGATGATGAGTTCCATTTGGTCAATTTGAGTTTGGGGGTGCATGTGAGATGCTTAGGTACCACGTCTGGTGGGCGGTTAGTTCTGCGGGTCCGGAACTCAGAGGAGAGGTCAGCTCAAGAGAGATTTGGGGGAAATTTGAGTTTTTTGTTTGTTATTTTTCTTTCTTTTTTTTTTTTTTTTGGCGGTACGCCAGCTTCTTACTGTTGTGGCCTCTCCCGTTGCGGAGCACAGGCTCCAGACGCGCAGGCTCAGCAGCCATGGCTCACGGGCCCAGCCGCTCCGCGGCATGTGGGATCTTCCCGGACCGGGGCACGAACCTTTGTCCCCTGCATCGGCAGGCGGACTCTCAAACACTGCACCACCAGGGAAGCCCTGTTAGTTTTCTTTCTTAAAGAAGAGAGCGTTGATTGACAACATAAATTTATTTAAACGTTTACTCAAAATGTATGTGTACTGAAGATTTGGAAGAAGTTGGGGAAGCAAACAGTCTATCTGTAAAGCTGATATGATGTAAAGCTGTAGGTTTAGACAAAACAAATGAGTTAAAGTATCATCAAATAAGATTTGAATGCATCTCAAGTATACCAATGCTGGTCTCTCCAAGGGATACGACTTGCTTCCACTCATAAAGGAATATTTTATGATCTGAAGAGGTGATGTGTTTTGGTTTACATCATTGCTTCCCATAAGAAGCTCAAGGCCCTTTGCACATCACGCTGAATTTATCTTCTCCGGATCCTCGAGGGTGGATATGCAGGAGTTTGCTTTTCATTTACGGAATGAAGGAAGTAAAGGAAGATAAATGGCTAAAGCCTGTCGGGAGAAAAGCCTTGTTCCGTCCCCTTGAGTGCCAGTCTCCTTGTCCATCCCAGTGCCTGTCAGACTCCAGCACATACGGGAACACCTCAGGGTCTTAAAGAGTCCCCTTTGTTAAGGTCTCCTTTGTTAAAATGCAGATTTCTGGGTCCCAGCCTGAGAATTTTCGGATTCAAGAGAGCCAAAATGAGGCCCCATGGTCTGCAGCTTTAATAAGAGGCCAGGTGAGTTGTGTGTGCTGGCAGGTGCAGAACCCTTCTCAGGCCCCCCTGGCCCAGGTGTAAACTGGGACTGTTACTGGGCGATTTTCCTGCAAGTCTGTAGAAGGTAAAGGTGATTGCTGGTTGCTTTGTCTTTAAGCTGAAGTCAGGAGCTGTTATGGAGAAAGCCAAGCGTGGAACTGAGGCCTGATATTCGGCAGTCAGGTGTTCTGTCTCTTTGGAAAGGGAACTAGAAACCCCAGAACTCGAACTCAGAAGTCTTCCTCTGGTTCCGGCCTCGTTTGGCAGATTTATAGATGCTGCTGGAGGGACTGTAGTGCATGGAGCACGAGTCTCAAAAACAGGAGCAGTACGTTGTTGGAGCAGAGATTTTTGGGTAATAGGTGAGTTCCCAGAGGCGCTAGAACATCTCAGGCTGCGGATGCCGCGGATTCAGTGGCACCAGCAGGGGTGCTTTTTAGGACCGGCTTTTTACGTTATAAAATTAAGATACCAAAAGTCAGGCATAAATGATCCTGACAGTTAACTGCTGAGCGTCCTCTAGCAGTGTACAGGAACTGGACGGAGTGCCGACTCCCTTGGGTTTGTGTATTTGCTCTCCCGGAGCCCTTGTGTGTGTTCTGGAATGGGCCGTGTGATGCCCCTCACCCATGACTCCGCCTGTGGAACGTGCTTTACGAATCTCTCCCCAAACTCTGAGTTAGAATTTTCTTGTTTTCAGATCCTGAGCGGCATATGGGTTTTCGTATCATCTGTTTAAATGAGATACGAATCAAAGAAGCCAAAGATCTTTTCCTTCCTAAAATATATGGTTATTTCCTTTTTCTTTTTCTCCCTCCCATTTACTGTCCTTCCTGTGCATATGCTTACCCTCTGGCACATAGAATATATTGGTCCTGGCAAACGTCGTTTCCAAGTGAGGAAAAATCTGTATTCCAAGCTCCACTTTCCCACTGACTTCTATGAGGAAACGGGGGACGTGTTTCAGACGGAGCGAGCCCAAGCGCGGGCAGCCGTGGGCTGAGTGTCGGGGCTGTGTGCTCCCTGCCACGCCTCTCGTTACTTCTCCCAACTGGCTGCATCCTTTGTAAGTGAACCCATGGAACACCGCAGAGGGGTTCCCGACACGGAATGCCATCCACCTCTCCACCTGCTGTGGTGGCAGAATTGTGCTGGCGTTGTCCCCAGAGCGGCACATCTCTTTCCCTGAGAGTTTGCTGTTGGTACCTGGCACCTGAGCAGACGGCTCAGCTCCAGCTCTTCCCGTAGGCCTGTACAGGGAGGGAGGCAGAAGCTCCCAGAGGCCTCGTTGCTGAGCTGCTCAGCGGCAGGTTGGATGGCGCGTGGTGTGGCAGTTAAGACTCCATGTGTGAACAGGGTGCTGCGCTCGTCCTCGGGGTCACGCGGGACCCCCGCAATGCGGCGTCTTCCCTCGTTCTGTGGAGCTCTCACGAGAGGGCTCCTTCAAAGGACACCTTGAAAACGCCTTACACGCCTGCCTCCTCCTCTCTGCCTGGCCGTGCCTTTTTGTCTCCTTTGCAGTTCTGCCCCTGAGATATCGGGGCTCCCCCGCCCCCGTCCTCCCCGTCCAGCCTTGCGCCCTCAGTTCCCTGGCTCGTGGACACACTGAGCGCGGAGGCTCCCCACGCCTCTGCGCCGCGCGGCCCCCTGGGGACCAGGCTGCCATGCGGTGTGGCCACTTGAGTGCCCGGCAGCACCTCGGGAGATTGGGAACCAGACTGAGTTTTCCCACAATCCGCTCACCGCTCGTTATACTCCAGCGTGTGACGGGCACCCCAGTCTGCCCGCCCCTCGGATCTGAAACCCGGAATTACCTACACTCGTCTCTCTGCCCGCTCCTTCCCTGCCCTCATCCACCTGTAGGGTCCGTCTCAAGGTCTGGAAATTCTGCCTCTTCAGTATCTCCAGCTCCACTCTCGGTCCCCACGTCGCCCTGCGCAGGCGCTGCCTCGTCTTAATTCAGTCCCTGACCTCTCATTGCCTGGCTCCGTTACCCTCCCAGCTGGCATGCGTGTGTGTCTTTCTTTGTCCCTCCACAGCCCACCCCGCACGCTGCCTCTGGGAACTTGTCTAGGGCACACACTTCCACATGGCATTCCCCTCCTTAAAAGCCTCTCAAAGCTTCTAATGGCACTCAGAACAAAACCAGACTCCCTAGCGCTAACCCCTTTCCCGTTGGCCCTGTCATCCCCAGCCTCACCTCTGGCCCCAGTCACACCCTCCCCCCCAGCTGTCCACTCCCGGGTCGCTCCCCTCTCCCCTGCTGTCCACGCCCCGGTCCTCCCCTCCCCCCGGCTGTCCACGCCCGGGTCGCTCCCCTCTCCCCTGATGTCCACGCCCGGGTCGCTCCCCTCTCCCCTGATGTCCACGCCCGGGTCGCTCCCCTCCCCCCGGCTGTCCACGCAAGCCCCGCGTTGAGCTTGCTGCCCTGCTTGGTCCTTTGCCCTCCCTCTTCAGGGGCTCCCTTGGCAGTGCCATTAGAACAACTGCCATCAGAGGGTGCCCATCTGCACTTGGTCGTTGGTGGAGAGACTCGTCTGTCATGTGAGACCATCAGCTCCTTGGGGAGCTGCTCATTCATCTTCTCCCGGCTGCTGGCATGACACGTGGCCGTGACACATGCAGCCACTCTTTGATTTTCTGTTGAACAAACAATAGCATAGATGAATAATGATGGTGACAGTAGCTGCTAACACCCAGAGCCTCAGCGTGTGCCAGGCCCCGTTCTGGGCCCGCTGCATGGGCTTCACCACCGGATCCTCAGCTGCCGGCAGCTGGTTCTGCCCTCTGTCCTCGGCCCTGCGTAGGGATGGGCCCTCCATCCTGTGGTTGGGTGCCCCCTCCTCCCCCCGACATGTCCACAACCCTGGAGACAGTGGATTTGTCAGAGGAGGATGAGGAAAGCAGGCCCTGCCCCAGTTCCTGGACCAAGCGCGTTTGTTTCTGTTCCCTCTGCTGCCAGAGATTATCTACAAAGCAGGTAGTTGGAGCAAAGTAAATTGGCTGCAGACCTTGCATCCTGGAGCTTCAGGCCCCTTCAGAGGAGCTGTGATTAAACCTGGAAGCCCCAGGGAGCTTGAGTCGCCGGGGGCAAGGCTGTGCCGCTGAAACCTGTTCAGTGAAGTAGGTCGCAGCGAAGAACGGACTGGGGGGAGCCCGGGGGGGGGGGGGGCCTCCAGCCGTGGGCTCCCAGGGGTGTGGTGAGCTCCGATCTGTCCGGCCTGGCTCAGATCCCTCCCTCCCGGCTTGTGTGGAGGACCCACGACCACCCGGCCCCACCGCAGTTGATCGTTTGTTTCCTCTTACAGCAGGGCCACCGCCAGCACCTCCTGAGCCTTTAGTCTATACTGAGCCGTCGCTGGACACTTTCCGCCTCGTCTCACTTCATCCCGGCAGCTCTCCTCCGAGGGGGTCATTTAACGTCTTACTGCTTTCGTATTTTGGTGTTTAATTTGGTTTCTCTGATAAATGTTACCGGGAGAGCTTGGGAGGATAAGTCCGGCACAGGAAGGAAACGGGAGTTAGGAGGCGCAGTCGCCTTCCTGCCTGGGCTGGTCCTGCTCCCTCCCTTCTTCCCTCCCAGGAACAGAAGACCCCGTAGGTTAGTGTTGCTTAAGTCATTGCAATGAATTCCTCTCCCGTTTTCTCGCACTCGAGGGCTGGGCTGGCCTATGAATCCTAGGCCCAGGTGAGCTGTACAGTTTGATTTATCTCTCGGGATAGGTGTGCTAAGGCACATTAGCTGGCTTGAATCATTTAAAGTTCTCCTGAGAAAGGTCTTATTTCTGTTGCCTGCCCTGATTTGCACTTTAGATACAGTTCCCTGCAGCGACTCACAGGAATTCATGTTGAAAATAGAAAAGGGAAAATGACTTTTAAACAGCAGTTTGGCATAGAAGAGCTTGATTTACCTTCGAGTATTCCTCCAACTGCGCATCAAGGCCAAGCTTTCAGGAGTAATTTTTTTCCCCACTGAACCTGGAAATTATGAAGCCAGACAGCAAACACGGAGCCTCAGGGCCCCCCCTCCCCGGCCCCCGCCACGCTCTGTGAGATACCTACTCTGTGCTCTTGTTAGCCTTGTTGAAGGTGACAGGTCTTTCTTACCTCACTTGCTAATTTTTCTTACTTTCCTCCTCTGTCAGCACCATTTCTCCTTCATTTCCACGAACTGCAAAAGCTGGCATTCTGTTGGTAGGAATTCTGTAAATGATTCATTATTTTCAATTTGGATTTGTTAATGGTGTAGCATATTCTGTGCCTTCAAAATGCATTTGGTTCCTTGATGATTTCTTTTGTTTTATTTAGATTATGGAAATGCAAAGATAAAACCAGCTAGTATTTTTTTTTAATATTCATCTAATGGGGATTATCTTGCCATATTATGATTTGCTCTTCTGCCTGAAAGTAACGGTATTTCTTATGTTACTGCTTTAAATATTGTATAATTTATTTCCATCGTGGGAAAAAGGAGTTCTTAATTTCACAGCAGAGTGATAGGGAGAAATATGTTTTGTTTCCCTTTTTTTAGAAAGATATTTTACCATTAGGCCGGTATATTTTTGGAGAGAACTAAAATCTAGTTTACCCTTCCCTCAGTGCAGCCTTGTCTGAATAAAAGTATGGTGTCTTTATTCCATAGAGACAGGGAGGATTTGTGGAATTCACTTGATATCAGGGGAACATCTTTCCTCCCTGTAATTTCTACTTTAAACAGTAACACTATCAACTAATATTAGTTGCTTATTTATGAAAGGTTATGTGTTAGTAATATTTAGAACCAACACCAACTAAAGACAGTTTTTCTTCAGTACGGAGTCTGTGTTTTGAAGGGCAGGGGCTTTTGTGTTGACATACTCTTCTTTTTCACATAGCTACCGGGCTTGGCAAAAAAGTGAGGTGAGACTAACCCTGGTTATTAGCTGAGGGGTCACTGAACTTGTTAAATTGGGAAGGTTATTTTTCTTGATAAAAGAGGAAATTCTAACCCAGAGAGCTTTGACTGTCCATGTTTGGAATAAGGCATCGATGGGTTTGGGGAAGATGGATTTTTGAGTATCAGGTCCTACATTAGATTGACCTTAGTTTTTATATCCCGCAAGTTGCTACAGTGTTCTGTTTTCTGGAATTCTGTGATGCTGAGTGGTGTTGATGTGTTGCAACCTTCCTGTATGATGTTTATTAATAATTCTATTTTGGGGGCTTCCCTGGTGGCGCAGCGGTTGAGAGTCCGCCTGCCGATGCAGGGGACACGGGTTCGTGCCCTGGTCCGGAAAGACCCCACATGCCGTGGAGCGGCTGGGCCCGTGAGCCATGGCCGCTGAGCCTGCGCGTCCGGAGCCTGTGCTCCACAACGGAAGGGGCCACAACAGTGAGAGGCCCGCATACCGCAAAAAAAAAAAAAAAAAAAAATTCTATTTTTGAGACCTTCTTGAGGGTTTTAAATGTGCATGCTAGTTTAGAGATAAACAAAAACAGAATATTAAATACCCAGAAGCAGAATTTAAATGGTGTTTGAGGTTAAATCTCTCCTCTCTTCTTAGAACTTAATGAATGATTTGGGCTCTGCATTTGCCTTGGCGTGTGTGTGTGCGTGTGTGCATAAAAAGTGAGAAAGCAGATCATACCCTAGTGAACATAAATTAAATGGGGGCACTAAGCTCTTTTGTTCTGCTGGGTTGGCCATGTTCGCTGTAAGGAGGAGACAGCCCTGAAGTGACGGATTGGGAAGACTTGCATTCATTCGTTCAGTCACTCATGTGGGTAAATATTTATTGACCTTCTTCTGTGTGCTGGCTGTGTTCTAGATTTGGGGGCAAACAGTACATAAAACCACATTCCTAAGGAAGAAAACCCCACATTCCTGCCTTCATGGGGCTTACATTAAACTAATACATAAGACAAGCAGTAAACAAATAAGTATATGTTATGTCAGTGGTGGTAAGGGCTCTGGAGGAGAATAAAGCAGAGGCAAGGGAGGGGGCAGTGGTGGGCTTTTCTCTCGGGAGCCACATCCAACACCTGCTGGCATCTCAGCTCCCACAGAGAGGTTCATTTGTATTTCACCCTGCCTTCTGAAATGTCATCCTGGAGGTGGGAATGATTAAACCACGTTAGTCGTTTGCCTCTTAGCGTGAATATGTGTTAGATTATCTCCTTTGAGCAAATGTTAGTTGAGAGAGAATTTGAGGTAGTGGATGTCTGGGGATAGGGTGGGAGGGATCAGAGGTATCGGGATGGGTGGCGTTGTCTCCTGCTTCTGAGTAGGACCTCCTGCTACTCAGGGACTACCCCCAACCCCCATGGGGCTTGCACTGCATTACTGCTCCTTGGAATTGCCTGGCCAGCCCTTCAGTACCTTCCTGCTCCATGGCATTGCTCGTTTTTTTCCTGGGAATGCTAATTGGAGAAAGCAAACTCTACGAAATGCTTTCCTCTTAGCTTTTCAGGAGAAGTGCACTGTAAAATTAAGGCGTTATTCTTTGTCTGGTTAACCTTCCTGACCGTTTGGTTTATCATTTTGCTTTCTATTTTCCACATGTTACTGTCAGGTTACTATTATTATGATTTTTAATGTGGAGCCTGGATGTGTCTCTAGGGATATCTTTGTCTATTTACATGCTCCGACTCGAAACATTAAATCATTCTAAATGGGGAATGATTCTAATTCCTCTCGCTCCCCTGGCCCCATGGCTTCAGCAGGGTTCTGGTAACGCTCCCCTGCGTGCCTGGAGCAGTATATGCAGCGCGCTGCTGACCCGAAACCGCTGAGACGGAAAGCTTGCCCCAGATTTAGCTCTGCGGCCCGCCAGGCTCCGGCGGGGATGTGAGAGTAGGAATTTGTACTTCTTCCTGCTCGATTCTCAGCAATTCCCCTTTGCTTCAGAAGGCACCAGAATCCAGGTTTCTAAGAAGTTGTATTCCACATGCATCTATCTTGTGGTTTATAGCTACAGACACGAATGGTATACTCAGATCCTATCTCCTTTGATGTAGTATTTCCTTAGCTGGTAGCCTAAGCATGTTGCCTTCACACCGATGGATAATCTTAAGTCTGGAGAAAGGCAGCCTGCGGTACTAGTTTGTAGCAATTGCAGGTGCTTTTAAAAATGAGCAAAATTGATCGTGTTGAACTATGATTTTTTTCCCCATTTGAAGTAAAACTGTTGACTATGAGAATGAACCCTTATTGCTGATTTTAATGTAAAAATGTTTCTCTCTTTTTCCAGCTTTTGCTTTGGTTTCTAAAGATGTGAAGAAGGAGGTCAAACAGTCTAAGGTACGAATTGTAAAGTCAAATCTATTCCTCCTGAGATTTGTCTGTATTTTCTTTAATAGGAGCTGTAATGATTTCATCTTTCAATGCATTAATGAAATGTTGGTTAACACAGATTTTTGAACCCAAGCAGCAACTTACAGATAGGTTTGCTTTAAAAAAAAAAAAAATCCTTTAGAGTTAAGGCAGATCCACTTGGTTTGAAATTTCATTTTAAGAAAAAAGGTGCTTGGTTACGAAGCTAGACATTTTAGAAGTCTTGCTTGGATACCGTAGTTTTCTCCAGTCTTACTGCGTCTTAACCTTGGCCTTAATTTTCCCAGCCTGTGAAAGGATTCTGCTGTGTGAGGGTCACAAGAGCCTGAGTATCCCTCACCTTGAAGGTGGCACCGTCTGAGAGGGCATCCTGGGGACTGGTCAAGAGACCCCAAAGGTGACTGGCAGGCTCCTTGCACAGTCAGAACCCGAAACCAACACGTGGGGGACCCATGGAGAGGGGATAGCACGTTTCCAAATCTCAGAGCTGCTCCTTTGCCATCATTGGTCGCATTCAAGAACTGCATCTGAATTTTACCATTTGGGGTTGCGTTAGATCAGTTTAGCATACGAGAGAGAGAATATTTTTAAAATGTGAGTTTTTTTTTTTCTTTTTTTTGCGGTACGCGGGCCTCTCACTGCTGTGGCCTCTCCCGTTGCGGAGCACAGGCTCCGGACGCGCAGGCGCAGCGGCCATGGCCCACGGGCCCAGCCGCCACGCGGCCTGTGGGATCTTCCCGGACCGGGGCACGAACCCACGTCCCCTGTATCAGCAGGCGGACTCTCAACCACTGCGCCACCAGGGAAGCCCATGAGTTGTTTTTGTCACTTTAATTAAGGCTCAGTTGACTCTATTTTTTTCCCTCGCAATTTAGTATAAAAGCATTTTTAAATAGCATGTTTCTTTTACCATCAGAGTATGATTGTGCTAACTATGCTGTGGGATCCCTAAACGCGAATAATAATTCCTTACGGTCTTAAGATTCTTTGTGATTAAGAAAGCATTTTCAGGCATTTCATTTAACTTGATTTTCTCAGTGATCACGTTATTGCTAAGCAAAGCGGACATTCCCATGGAGAGCAGAGAAAATTTACCCTTGGAGAAGTTAAGTGATTTGATCGAGGTCACATGACTGTTAAAAGGTGAAGTTAGAATCCAAATTTTCAGACTCCTTGAATTTTTCACACTGCAGTTTTGTATTACATTGTCACGTGCATTGCCACGTGTGTGTTTGGCAATGATGAGGCTCATTTATAATGAACTTAAGGGTTATTAATAGGGAATTAAAATGTTGTGTAATAAATTTAGAAATTATAGCCCATTCTTTCAAATGGAGGTTTTTACTAATCTTTTCAAAAGAGGAAATATATATATATATTTGGCCTTAAATACATATATAAATAGAATAGAGATAAGGTGAGTCCTATATCTTAGTGTCATGTTTCGTGCAAAAGTAGTAAAGCCCCTGAAAAAGGCCATCAACCCCATCTGTGCTTAGGCCGCAGAGCCGAAAAGCCATTAATCCCATGAGGAGCGGCAGTGATGAAATGTCCACTGTAGCCCATACCCAAGGCTGGGAGATGGAGGAGAATCAATTTGTCCAAGGTCGTCTGTAGATGAACCTGAGATAGGAGTTAAGGCTCTTTCCAATAACCGCAGGAATCCGGTGTTATCATTCGTTTATCACTCTCAGCAGAGCTGACCGGGATCTGACACTGCTGCGCAGAAGGCCGCCTTCCGTCCTGCTCACTGCACTGCTCGCCTTGGTCAAGGGCTCTGGTTCCCTAGAACTAGGCCAGCCCTGCTCGGGGCTGGGGTCCTTCCCCAGACGGATCAGATTCGCTGGTTGGCATCTGGTGGCTTTGCACCAGAATCCCGAGGCTGCCAGTGCCCTGTCATCCTGCCCGGGGCTTGCCCTCTGGCCCAGGCTCCCCTCCTGGGCTCCTGGCCCCTGGCTTTTGTCAGATTCTGACCCAGCCCAGCTTTCCGTGGAGCCTGCCCTCCCAGGTTGGGGCTCAGGCTGCTACCTCAGCCAGGCCACCAGACTGTCTTCCAGTTGCACTTTTGCCCGGCCTTACATTCTGTGCTGGCCTGTGATCCTGGACCCTGTGGGACGTAGGCTTCGAGCCGGGCTCTGGAGCCAAACTGCTGTGGTTCACGGCCCTCCTACAACCCTGAACCCCTGCGGGACTCAGCAAACCTCACTAAGCTCAGCGTCCTCGTCTGTAAGACGGGGTAACAGGACTGCCCTCAAAAAGCTGTTCTGAAGATGAAGTGGGTGTGTGTGTCCGTGTGTGTCCACCACTTAGAGCAGTGCCAGTTCCTGTTTAAATGTTGACCTGCTCTAACAGCAAGAAATGTCTTATGCAACCTTTCAAGAGGTACCCACACAGATCAAAGTAACGGAGGAGCCATAGGCCTTCCTGCTTTTATCAGTTAAATGTCTTTTATGGTGGTTGTTGACTTCATATGAAGTGGATGATGAGGATGATAAAAAGAGCAGGAGTTAATAATTACTGAGCATTTGCTTTGGGCAGACATTACGTCATCTAACGAAACCCTCACAACAACCCTGGCAAGTAGGTCTTGTAATTGTGATTCCTATTTCACTGAAACCGAGCCCTGAACTAGTGCATGGTAGAGGCAGAATTAGAGCACGGGCCCAGCTTACAGCTGAGTGTAATGATGACCACATCTGGTTCATTCATTTTATTCGAGATCTAGGGGGTGGTGATTGTTTGCGACCGAGTAGAAGATGCCAGTTTACGTCTCTTTCTTCTTAAAAGATGTCGTAACAAATTCTTTGAGGTTGTTTTATCTCCTTTTAATGAAGGATTTATAAACTGAGCATCGCATATATGGATTGCAAGTGTTGAAATCTATTGTGCCTTAAAAATTAAACCTGCACGGAAGGGTGACTTGGATTTGTCTTTTCCTGGCCAGGGTAGGAGCTGTCTGGGGGGTAGATGCCCTGGTAGCAAATGTCTTTCCTGTCCGAGTAGCAATCCCGTTGACTTAGAAAACTTTGACAGTGAGCACATTTTGATGGGTATTGATAGTCAGTGTCAGAAACATGGATAATAAAACAAACCGTGTGTTTCTTCTTGGCAGGAGCTAAGCCTTTTCACGAGGGAAGCTGGAGACAGAATTGTAAATGTTCTGTCAGTTCGTTCATTTAGTCTCATTTTCTTTCTCAAAGGGGAAATTACTGAAGACCATTCTGGTTCCGTTTCAGTTCACCTCATTCAAGTATTTCTTGGATATTTTATTTTTACAGTTTACACGTCCTAGCTATTGTGTCAGGCAGTCGGAGCCGCAGTGCTTAATAACAGATAGAAAGCTGTGGAATTTTGGTTGATTTTCTTTGGTTTTAGCAGGGCATCTGGTAGAAAGTCCAGTTCCTGTTCCAGCTTGTTTAGTCTGGAATCGCTGAGTTCAGGATAGTTTTTGTGTTCTACTTGTGGATAAAGGTGACTTTTATTGTAGGTATGGCTCTTAGTGTACACTCAAAATATATTTCCATCTAATGACACGTATTTTCTGAAGAACGCCTCTGGACGAGGCCCGGGCACGCGTTACCGGTGGGTGGAAGGAAAGAACGCCGGAAAGGAGACAGAGACCTGGATTTTAATCCTGGCTCTGTGGCTGGAATGGCTCTTGGAGGTTGGGCAAATCCTGTATCTTTCTGAGCCTCCCTGACTTGCAAAAGGGGAGTGTTGGATTGGATCATCTCCCGTGCTATTTTTAAAAAGTTGTGGTAAAATACACAACATAAAACTTACCATTTTAACCTTTTTTTTTTTTTTTTTTTTTTTTTTTTGTGGTACGCGGGCCTCTCACTGCTGTGGCTTCTCCCGTTGCGGAGCACAGGCTCCGGACACGCAGGCTCAGCGGCCATGGCTCACGGGCCCAGCCGCTCTGCGGCATGTGGGATCTTCCCAGACCGGGGCACGAACCTGTGTCCCCTGCATCGGCAGGCGGACTCCCAACCACTGCGCCACCAGGGAAGCCATTTTAACCATTTTTAAGTGTACAGTTCAGTAGTGTTAAGTATATTCGTACTGTTGCACAAGCAATCTCCAGAACTCTTTTCATCCTGCAGAACTGAACCTCTGCACCCAGTAAGCCACAATTCTCCATCCCCCTCCCCCAGCCCCCACCACCCTGCTTTCCATCTCTGTGAATTCAGTGGTCCTAGGTACCTCATGTAAATGGAGTCATACCGTCTCTGTCTCTTTATAACTGGCCTATTTCACTTAGCATAATGTCCTCGAGGTGCGTCCATATCGTAGCAGATGTCAGAATTCCCTTCCTTTCTAAGGCCGTTGTATGGAGGGACCACATTTTCTTCATCCATTCCAGTGCTATTTTTAAATCGAAAATCTCCAATTTTCCGTTATCCTCATCTGGCAGCCAAAGCTGTGGCCTGGCAAGGAGAAGGCAGCCTGGCCCCAGGGGAAGCCAAGGGTTCCCTCCCCGAGTGCAGGCCATGCTCCTGGCCAGAGGGGCAGTGAGTCCACACGCACTAACCTAGGACAATAGCCTGGCTCTGCTTCAGCACATGTAGGGAAGTGGCTTGAGCTTTCCAGTCTGCTTTTTTTTTTTTTTTTTTTTTGTGATACGAGGGCCTCTCACTGTTGTGGCCCCTCCCGTTGCGGAGCACAGGCTCCGGACGCGCAGGCTCAGCGGCCATGGCTCATGGGCCCAGCGGCTCCGCAGCATGTGGGATCCTCCCAGACCGGGGCACGAACCCGTGTCCCCTGCATCGGCAGGCGGACTCTCAACCACTGCGCCACCAGGAAAGCCCTCCAGTCTTCTTTAGTGGCTCTTCTGAAAAGAGTTTTATCAGGATTAGGTAAAGTGTCACTTGATCCCGAGGTACAGCAAATCAGTACGTAACTCTGAGGTTCTTCTCGACTCGGTGGTATTTCTGTTCTTGAGACAAAGATAATTTCCGAAAATGCTACCGAAGGTGGCCGCTCCCCTGTGTTCCTCCCCCTCTCCTCATCTGCTGTCACGGTCCCTCCTGCATCCTAAGAGGACACGTCTCTGTGGCAGCGTCTTGGCTTTTCAGCTGTTCCGGTTTTGGTGATAAAGGCTCGCAACTGCGCTTCTCGTTGCAGTCTGTGAAGAAGATGGAGGGGTATTTGCCACCGTCCATTTATCATAATTATAGCATGTACCGTTGCGAATGGAAAGGGGCAGTTAGAGAGAAAATCCCTTTTTCCAGAGAAGACAACGAAAGTGGCAGATTTAGCTGCTGACACTCTGTGCTTTGTCAGAGAAGTCTTTGAAGAGCTCCTCCCTGATTTAATCAGGATCAGGTACTTCTGTGCTTACGTGCCCACGTCCAGATTTCTGCGTCTGAAGCTCTGCAGCTCTGAGACGTCCCTTCTGTGCTCATGAAATGTCATGAGCCCGAGGCTGACCCCCTCCACGGTCCTACTCAGGCCCTCAGGGCTGCTTCTCAGGTAGGAGAGAACATGGTGGTGTCATTCTTTTTTCTTTTTTTTTTTTTAGATGTACCACGCAAGCACAATATTTATTTATTTTCTGGCTGCACTGAATCTTCGTTGCGGCACGTGGTGTTCTCTAGTTGTGATGCACGGGCTCAGTAGTTGAGGTGCGCAGGCTTAGTTGCCCCGCGGCATGTGGGATCTTAGTTCCCCGACCAGGGGTCGAACCCACGTCCCCTGCATTCGAAGGAGGATTCTTAACCACTGGACCACCAGGGAAGTCCTGGTGGTGTCATTCTTGACGGCAGTACGTCTGAGCCCCCAAAATGTTAAATATGAAAATTAGTAGAGCCCATTTACCTGAGGAACACACAACTAGAATCGGTACTATCTCTGATATATTTGTAATGCTTAGCATTTACAAGTTTTTAAAATTAACCCTCCCAAGAGCATCATGAACCATCTTACTCGGGAAGAGCGAGCCTCACCTCAATTCAGTGACGTGCAGGATCACATCAGAGAGGAACGGCCCCATAGGAATCTTCTGCTGTGATGCAGAAGTATTGATACGTTGTTGCTGCCCCCCCCCCCCCCGCCCCTGCCCGCTTAATTTTGGTCTCTTTCTTTAGGGAAGCATTTCCAAGCTCTCATTTTCAATGTCTACCCCCAAATGTTAATATGTACCATACATATGTATTTGGTGTATTGCTAGTTTTGTTATGTGACGAGATTTATCTTTTTCTCTTTTATTTAAAATACAGAATTTGGAGAAAAGTGGTATATCAGAGAAAAATGACGTAGGTGAGTAATGATTTCTTTTTTAACTTAAGAGTATGTATTCAGGTGTACTTCTTGTAAATTATGTTTCAGTGAAGTGAATTTTCCTTTCTGATTTTATTTATGGGATAAATATTGTTGTCCAAATAGGCCGTCTTTGGCCCAGCCCAGTGTTTACCCTCATGAAGACACGGGGGGAGCACTTTTCAGATTGACATACTGGAAGTAACAGCTAATATGTTGGATTGAATTCCCTCGGCCACAGTTTACTGAGTTGCCAATAAGGACAGATTCCCATGCCGGGGGGGGGGCCGCTGTGAGGGTGCAGAGGCCAATGAGACAGAGGCTGTTCTGAGGGTGGCACACTTCGCGGGATGAAGGGTCAGCTGTGGCCTTTGCTCTCGTGCCCTCCGCTGGGAGCCGGGTCGCTGCTGCTGACCTGCAGGCAGCATGCCCGTCCCCTTCGGGTCAGCTTGGCAGCCGCGTCTTCTGTTAAAACATGGGGCGAGGCCGCTCCTGGCTGCCTTGCAGACACACTGTACCCGCCTCACAGCCCATCAGCACTCATGTCTTCACTCCCTTTTACACACATCTTTCTCCCCATTATTGTGAGCATCTTCAGGGGTGTGACCACGAGTTCGGATTCGGTTTCCGTGGGCAGCGGGCCCCAGGGTGTTGATGAGAGGGCAGGGCCGCGCCTCTGCGTGTTGGGTCTCTTCCTAGAGGGTGTGAACTTGATCATTGTCAGTCATCCCAGGGTGGGCCATGGAGACCTGGGAGGTGGGCCTTTGGACTGGGGAAAGGGACGCTTTCCTTCCTAGGCCCTCCTTGCCTGGGCCTGGGTTCTGAGGCGTCTAGAAGGCAGGAGAGGCCCCCCTCCGGGTGGCAGGGTGGGATGGACTGTGCTGGGCCTGGGTGTGCGGGGACCGCAGGGGGTGGGCTGGAGTCTTCGGATCTGAGAGCAGCAGTGTTTAAGGAGCCACAGGGGTTCATCGCTCTGCTTTCCCTGCATTACAACACCCTGTGTGGCTGAGCCTCTACTCACGGGAGGAGACTTAACCTCTGCGGCCAACCCTTGTGCATTTGGGCATTTGGCTGTGTGTTGATTTCGTGGGAGCTGGTGGGCCTCCTCGTAGTAAGTGGTTCTTAAATGAACAATGGCCCTGATCTGGAATGTGGTCTTGAACGTACCTGGGGAGCTGCCTGAGCAAGTGAATCTACAGTCTCCAAGGTGCAAATGGCAAATCCAGTGATAACTGAACTTGGTATCAGTTCATCTGAAAAACGACTCAGGGAGCTTACTTGCTTCAGTCTTAACGTCAGTCTACAGGACCGGGATGGTGGTGGGGCTGCTAAAGCGGCCGTCCCAGCAGAATCAGTGCCTGGATCCTGGTCTCACGGTGCTCAGGGCTGGGTGACCGACTCCAAGCGTGGGGCAGTCTTTTTTCCTCTTTTGACTCATTGCCTAATCAGTACATTCACTGGGGACCATGGTTCTCACCAAGTACGACATCCCTCCAGTGGCTCTTCCTGTGTGTGTGTGTGTGTCCATCCCCCAGCCTGAAGTCCCAGGCACTTGTTATGCAGCTTTTGTCAGAAGACCATCACATTGATTTCACATCGGAAAAACACCAGCGTGAGATAATTTTTGACCGGGAGAGATTAGTACTTAGTGGAATGGTTGGTGCATGGTATATACTCAGAAACGGGAGAATTAGAGAACCTTTGATTGCTTTTTCTTTTTGTGAATTTTTGAATTGTATTTTATTTATTTATTTGTACAGCAGGTTCTTATTATCCATTTTATACAAATTAGTGTATATATGTCAATCCCAATCTACCAGTTCATCCCACCGCCCCCCCCAACTGCTTTCCCCCCTTGGTGTCCATACGTTTCTTCTCTACGTCTGTGTCTCAATTTCTGCCCTGCAAACCGGTTCATCTGTACCATTTTTCTAGGTTCCACATATACGTGTTAATATACGATATTTGTTTTCCTCTTTCTGACTTACTTCACTCTATGACAGTCTCTAGATCCATCTACATCTCTACAAATGACTCAATTTCGTTCCTTTTTATGGCTGAGTAATATTCCATTGTATATATGTACCACATCTTCTTTATCCATTCATCTGTTGATGGGCATTTAGGTTGCTTCCATGACCTGGCTATTGTAAATAGTGCTGCAATGAACATTGGGGTGCATGTGTCTTTTTTTTTTTTTTTTTTTTTTTTTTGCGGTACGTGGGCCTCTGACTGCTGTGGCCTCTCCTGCTGCGGAGCACAGGCTCTGGACGCGCAGGCTCAGCGGCCATGGCTCACGGGCCCAGCCGCTCCGCGGCATGCGGGATCCTTCCGGACCGGGGCACGAACCCATGTCCCCTGCATCGGCAGGCGGACTCTCAACCACTGCGCCACCAGGGAAGTCCGCATGTGTCTTTTTGAATTATGGTTTTCGCAGGGTATATGCCCAGTAGTGAGATTGCTGGGTCATATGGTAGTTCTATTTTTAGTTTTCTAAGGAAGCTCCGTACTGTTCTCCATAGTGGCTGTATCAATTTACATTCCCACCAACAGTGCAAGAGGGTTCCCTTTTCTCCACCCTCTCCAGCATTTGTTGTTTGTAGATTTTCTGATGATGCCCATTCTAACTGGTGTGAGGTGATACCTCATTGTAGTTTTGATCTGCATTTCTCTAATAATTAGTGATGTTCAGCAGCTTGTCATGTGCTTCTAGGTCATCTGTATGTCTTCTTTGGAGAAATGTCTATTTAAGTCTTCTGCCCATTTTTGGATTGGGTTATTAGTTTTTTAATATTGAGCTGCATGAGCTGTTTATATATTTTGGAGATTAATCCTTTATTGATTCGTTTGCAAATATTTTCTTGAATTCTGAGGGTTGTCTTTTTGTCTTGTTTGTAGTTTCCTTTGCTGTGCAAAAGCTTTTAAGTTTTATTAGGTCCCATTTGTTTATTTTTGTTTTTATTTCCATTACTCTAGGAGGTGGATCAAAAAAGATCTTGCTGTGATTTATGTCAAAGAGTGTTCTTCCTATGTTTTCCTCTAAGAGTTTTATAGTATCGGTCTTACGTTTAGGTCTCTAAATCATTTGGAGTTTACTTTTTGTGTATGGTGTTAGGAGTGCTCTAATTTCATTCTTCTACATGTAGGTGTCCAGTTTCCCCCGCACCACTTATTGAAGAGACTGTCTTTTCTCCATTGTATATCCTTGCCTCCTTTGTCATAGATTAGTTGACCATAGGTGTGTGAGTTTATCTCTGGGCTTTCTATCCTGTGCCATTGATCTATATTTCTGTTTTTGTGCCAGTACCATATTGTCTTGATTACTGTTGCTTTGTAGTATAGTCTGAAGTCAGGGAATCTGATTCCTCCAGCTCCGTTTTTTTCCCTCAAGATCGCTTTGGCTATTCGGAGTCTTTTGTGTCTCCATACAAATTTTAAGAATTTTTTTTCTAGTTCTGTAAAAATGCCATTGGTAATTTGATAGGTATTGCATTGAACCTGTAGATTGCATTGGGTAGTATAGTCATTTTCACAGTGTTTATTCTTCCAATCCAAGAACATGGTATATCTCTCCATCTGTTTGTATCGTCTTTAATTTCTTTCATCAGTGTCTTATAGTTTTCTGAGTACAGGTCTTTTGTCTCCCTAGGTAGGTTTATTCCTAGGAATTTTATTCTTTTTGTGGCAGTGGTAAATGGGAGTGTTTCCTTAATTTCTCTTTCAGATTTTTCATCATTAGTGTATAGGAATGCAAGAGATTTCTGTGCATTAATGTTGTATCCTGCAACTTTACCAAATTCATTGATTAGCTCTAGTGGTTTTCTGGTGGCATCTTTAGAATTCTTTATGTATAGTATCATGTCATCTGCAAACACTGACAGCTTTACTTCTTTTCTGATTTGTATTCCTTTTATTTCCTTTTCTTCTCTGATTGCCATGGCTAGGACTTCCAAAACTATATTGAATAATAGTGGTGAGCGTGGACATCCTTGTCTTGTTCCTGATCTTAGAGGAAATGCTTTCAATTTTTCACCATTGAGAATGATGTTTGCTGTGGGTTTGTCATATATGGCCTTTATTATGTTGAGGTAGTTTCCCTCTATGAGCACTTTATGGAGAGTTTTTATCATAAATATGTGTTGAATTTTGTCAAAAGCTTTTTCTGCATCTATTGTGATGATCATGTGGTTTTTCTTCTTCAGTTTGTTAATATGGTGTATCACATTGATTTGCATATATTGAAGAATCCTTGCATCCCTGGGATAAATCCCACTTGATCGTGGTGTATGATCCTTTTAATGTGTTGTTGGGTTCAGTTTGCTAGTATTTTGTTGAGGATTTTTGCATCTATATTCATCAGTGATAGTGGTCTGTAATTTTCTTTTTCTGTAGTATCTTTGTCTGGTTTTGGTATCAGGGTGATGGTGGCCTCATAGAATGAGTTTGGGGGTGTTCCTTCCTCTGCAGTTTTTTGGAAGAGTTTGAGAAGGTTGGGTGTTAGCTCTTCTCTGAATGATTGATAGAATTCACCTGTGAAGCCCTCTGGTCCTGGACTTTTGTTTGTTGGAAAAATTTTTAATCACAGTTTCAATTTCATTACTTGTGATTGGTCTATTCATATTTTCTGTTTCTTCCTGGTTCAGTCTTGGAAGGTTATACCTTTCTAAGAATTTGTCCATTTCTTCCAGGTTGTCCATTTTATTGGCATAGAGTTGCTTGTAGTAGTCTCTTAGGATGCTTTGTATTTCTGAGTGTCTGTTGTAACTTCTCCGTTTTCATTTCTAATTTTATTGATTTGTGTCCTCTCCCTCTTTTTCTTGATGAGTCTGGTTAATGGTTTATCAATTTTGTTTATCTTCTCAAAGAACCAGCTTTTAGTTTTATTGATCTTTGCTATTGTTTTCTTTGTTTCTGTTTCATTTATTTCTGCTCTGATCTTTATGATTTCTTTCCTTCTGCTAACTTTGGGTTTTGTTTGTTCTTCTTTCTCTAGTTCCTCTAGGTGTAAGGTTAGATTGTTTATCTGAGATGTTTGTTGTTTCTTAAAGTAGGATTGTATTGCTATAAACTTCCCTCTTAGAACTGCTTTTGCTGCATCCCGTAGGTTTTGGATCGTTGTGTTTTCATTGTCATTTGTCTCTAGGTATGTTTTGATTTCCTCTTTGATTTCTTCAGTGATCTCTTAGTTATTTAGTAACGTATTGTTTAGCCCCCATGTGTTTGTCTTTTTTACATTTTTTTCCCCATAATTTATTTCTGATCTCATAGTGTTGCAGTCAGAAAAGATGCTTGATATGATTTCAATTTTCTTAAATTTACTGAGGTTTGATTTGTGTCCCCAGATGTGATCTATCCTAGAGAATGTTCCGTGCGCCCTGAGAAGAAAGTGTAATCTGCTGTTTTTGGATGGAATGTCCTATAAATATCAATTAAATCTATCTGGTCTGTTTTGTCATTTTTTTTTTTTTTTTTTTTTTGCTGTTCCCGGGCCTCCCACTGTTGTGGCCTCTCCCGTTGTGGAGCACAGGCTCCGGACGCGCAGGCTCAGTGGCCATAGCTCACGGGAGCAGCCGCTCCGTGGCATGTGGGATCTTCCTGGACCGGGGCACGAAACCTGTCCCCTGCATCGGCAGGCGGACTCTCAACCACTGCGCCACCAGGGAAGCCGTGTTTTGTCATTTAAAGCTTGTGTTTCCTTATTAATTTTCTGTTTGGATGATCTGTCCATTGGTGTAAGTGAGGTGTTAAATTCCCCCACTATTATTGTGTTACTGTCGATTTCCTCTTTTATAGCTGTTAGCAGTTGCCTTATGTATTGAGGTGCTCCTATGTTGGGTGCATATATATTTATAATTGTTATATCTTCTTCTTGGATTGATCCCTTGATCATTACGTAGTGTCCTTCCTTGTCTCTTGTAACATTCTTTAAAGTCTATTTTGTCTAATATGAGTATTGCTACTCCAGCTTTCTTTTGATTTCCATTTGCGTGGAATATCTTTTTCCATCCCCTCACTTTCAGTCTGTATGTCTCCCTAGGTCTGAAGTGGGTCTCTTGTAGACAGCATATAGATGGATCTTTTTATTGTATCCATTCAGCCAGTCTGTGTCTTTTGGTTGGAGCATTTAATCCATTCACGTTTAAGGTAGTTATCAATATGTATGTTCGTATTTCCATTTTCTTAATTGTTTTGGGTTTGTTTTTGTAGGTCCTTTTCTTCTCTTGTGTTTCCCACTTAGAGAAGTTCCTTTACAATTTGTTGTAGAGCTGGTTTTGCGGTGCTGAATTCTCTTAGCTTTTGCTCGTCTGTAAAGCTTTTGATTTCTCCATGGAATCTGAATGAGATCCTTGCTGGGTAGAGTTGGGTAGAGTAATCTTGGTTGGTTCTTCCCTTTCATCACCTTAAGTATATCATGCCACTCCCTTCTGGCTTGTAGAGTTTCTGCTAAGAAATCAGCTGTTAACCTTACTGGAGTTCCCTTGTATGTTATTTGTCATTTTCCCCTTGCTGCTTTCAATAATTTTTCTTTGTCTTTAATTTTTGCCAATTTGATTACCGTGTGTCTCGGTGTGTTTCTCCTTGGCTTTATCCTGCCTGGGATTCTCTTCACTTCCTGGACTTGGGTGGCTATTTCCTTTCCCATGTTAGGGAAGTTTTCAACTATAATCTCTTCAGATATTTTCTTGGGTTCTTTCTCTCTCTCTTCTCCTTCTGGGACCCCTATAATCTGAAAGTTGTTGCATTTAATGTTTCCCAGAGGTCTCTTAGGCTGTCTTCATTTCTTTTCATTCTTTTTTCTTTATTCTGTTCTGCAGCAGTAAATTCCACCATTCTGTCTTCCACGTCACTTATCTGTTCTTCTGCCTCAGTTATTCTGCTGTTGATTCCTTCTAGTGTAGTTTTCATTTCAGTTATTGTATTGTTCATCTCTGTTTGTTCATTCTTTAATTCTTTTAGGTCTTTGTTAAACATTTCTTGCATCTTCTCGATCTTTGCCTCCATTCATTTCCTGAGGTCCTGGATCATCTTCACTATCATTATTCTGAATTCTTTTTCTGGAAGGTTGCCTATCTCCACTTCATTTAGTTGTTTTTCTGGGGGTTCTTCTTGTTCCTTCATCTGGTACATAGCCCTCTGCCTTTTCATCTTGTCTGTCATCCTGTGAATGTGGTTTTTGTTCCACAGGCTGCAGGGTTGTCGTTCTTCTTGCCTCTGCTGCCTGCCCTCTGGTGGATGAGTCTGTCTAAGGGGCTTGATGGGAGGGACTGGTGGTGGATAGAGCTGGCTGTTGCTCTGGTGGGCAGAGCTCAGTAAAACTTTAATCTCATTGTCTGCTGATGGGTGGGGCTGGGTTCCCTCCCTATTGGTTGTTTGGCCTGAGGCGAACCAACACTGGAGCCTACCCAGGCTCTTTGGTGGGCTAATGGCGGACTCTGGGAGGGCTCATGCCAAGGAGTACTGCCCAGAACTTCTGCTGCCCGTGTCCTTGTCCTCACGGTGAGACACAGCCACCCCTCACCTCTGCAGGAGACCGTCCAACACTAGCAGGTAGGTCTGGTTCAGTCTCCTATGGGGTCACTGCTCCTTCCCCTGAGTCCTGATGTGCACAGTACTTTGTGTGTGCCCTCCAAGAGAGGAGTCTCTGTTTCCCCCAGTCCTGTCGAAGTCCTGCAATCAAATCCCACTAGCCTTCAACGTCTCATTCTCTGGAAGTTCCTCCTCCTGTTGCCGGACCCCCAGGTTGAGAAGCCTGACATGGGGCTCAGAACCTTCACTCCAGTGGGTGGACTTCTGTGGTATAAGTGTTCTCCAGTTTGTGAGTCACCCACCCAGCCGTTATGGGATTTGATTTTACTGTGATAGCGCCCCTCCTACCATCTCATTGTGGCTTCTCCTTTGTCTTTGGATGTGGGGTATCTTTTCTGGTGAGTTCCAGTGTCTTCCTGTCGATGATTGTTCAGCAGTTAGTTGTGATTCCGGTGCTCTCACAAGAGGGAGTGAGAGCACGTCCTTCTACTCCAGCATCTTGAACCAATGACTGGTGGCGCAGTGGTTAAGAATCTGCCTGCCAATGCAGGGCACACGGGTTCGAGCCCTGGCCCTGGAAGATCCCACATGCCACGGAGCAACTAAGCCTGTGTGCCACAACTACTGAGCCCATGTGCCACAACTACTGAAGCCTGTGTGCCCAGAGCCCACGCTGCACAACAAAAGCCACCACAATGAGAAGCCCGCACACGGCAATGAAGAGTAGCCCCCGCTCGCCGCTACCAGAGATAGCCTGTGCACAGCAACGAAGACCCAACACAGCTAAAAATAAATAATTTATAAAAAAGAAAAAAAAAAGAAAAGGATAGCTTTATTGCTTTGCTAGCAAAGGGAGACACACTGGGCTTCTGCCTCAAAGAACTGTGTGTCCCCACCTTTGATTGCTTTCCTCTTCACAGAAGAGTTAATCCTCCTACAGGGCTCCCTCTGTAGCCATCTCTGGTCCTGTTTCCTGAAAGTTCTACAGCTACCGTCGGCTTTAACACCGAGTGGGTCCTCGCTGTATCCTTGACTATCTTCCCTTCTCGCCCGTCACACTCATCATTCTTGTCAGGCACTTAGTGTGTGACCCATTTATCACTCATTCCTGGAGGAGGTACAGTGACAGTCTGTCTTGAGTTGTGACTATTTGCTCAAGGCACATTGCAGTGGGTTTAGGGAGGTATCAGCAAAGGGATGGGGAAATAGCGGAATCGTCTCATTTGGTTCCACTGACCAGGCAGTGAGAGCTTAAGAGTCACGTGGTTGAACGGCATGAACAGAGAAGACAACCCGGAGATCTAGACTCGGCCAGAATGCAATGCAGTCCAGGAGGGCTTAGGATGTATGTCAGGAAACATTTCCTGGTGCCGATATAAAGAACAGCAGGAATTTAAGGACCAAACTGCACTATGCTGGTTCTTTTCTGGAATGGGGGTAGGGCTGAACGTGGTCATCGTTCATTGTGTCAGGGTTGTAGGACCTGGGTACACCTTTCCGCTTTTGCCTCATACAGGTAACTCCAGCACACGCATGCCGTTCCTTACCTCACCGTACAGCCTCCCCTAACTGTAACACTTTCAGGGCCCAACACTCCATTTGCTGTCCCGAACCTTCACTGCTCTCTCTGTTGGAAAAGTCGTCCCTGGGTGTCCCCAGGACTTGGTGTCCTCATCACATCCTCTGGGGAGGCTCTGCTGTCTGGGGTCCCAGAGCGCTCTGGGGCCCTTCCCCAGTTTGAAAGCTGTTAATCTATAGACCCGGCCTCGTTGCATGGCACATAAATCCTTCCTGATCTGATCTGGCTGACGCAGCCTTCCTCTCTAACTTTATCACTGACTGTTCCCTTCATCCTTTTCTCAGAAATGCCCGATAAACTCCCTGGTCGCCTCTCAGGGCTGCTCCCAAGATAAGGTGGCTGTGGGCTCTGTGATAACTCTCTTCTTCCTGCCACTGATCTGCTACCTTGTGCCTGAGTCTGTAGAAAACTGTTTTATTTTTTTTTACTTTTTAAATGTTTAATTTATTTTTTATGTTAATTTTTAATTTTAATATTTTATTTTTTTGGCTGCACTGTGCACATGTGAGATCTTAGTTCCCCGACTAGGGATTGAACCTGTGCCCCCTGCAGTGGAAGTGCGGAGTCTTAACCACTGGACCGCCAGGGAAGTCCCACTGCTGCATTTTAGAGGAAACTCAGGAAGCACCCCTCCCCAGAAGCTCTCCCTGCACTGGCTCTCCTCCTCTGTGCCCCCAGGGTCCCCACTTGGCTCTGCAGTGACACCCGCGGCCTCGTGCTGTGATGGCGTCTTCTGAGCTAGACTCCCGTGCTGGGGTCGCGCTTGCTCCTTTGTGTATCCTGGATCCTCGTGCTTAGAAGAGGCTTGGAGATGTTTGCTGAATGAGTGCACACAGCATGCGCAGTCCAAGCACTTGACAAAGGAAGGGGATGATCTCTCAGGAGCAGAGGAAATAGCGCAGGACCCAGATACGAAAAGGGGAAGAATTCGCTTTTTTTCTTCTCCCCAAGCCTCTTCCCCACACCAAAGAGCTGCTTCTGTGCCAACAGTGGGAACTTTGCTGATCTGGTAGAGGAGGTGGTGGGAGTTGATTCCTGCAGGGTTAACCTTTTGACAGATGGAGCTGCTCTTTTTTTTTTTCAACTTTAAAAATAATTTTTTTTATTTATTTAATTTATTTTTTGGCTGCGCTGGGTCTTCATGACTGCGTGCGGGCTTTCTCTAGTTGTGGCGAGGCGGGGCTACTCTTCGCTGCGGTGCACGGGCTGTAGGTGCGCAGGCTTGAGTAGTTGTGGCTCTCAGGCTCTAGAGTGCAGGCTCAGTAGTTGTGGCACATGGGCTTAGTTGCTCCGTGGCATGTGGGATCTTCCCGGACCGGGGCTTGAACCTGTGTCCCCTGCATTGGCAGGAGGATTCTTAACCACTGTGCCACCAGGGAAGTCCGAGCTGCTCTTTTAAAAAAATTTATTATGAATTATTTTGAACATACAGGAAGCTACAAAGAGTAACATGGTGTATCTACCACTCAGATTAAGAAATAAAATATTCCTAACACAGCTGTAGCATTTAAACCATTATCTTGATTTGGTGTCTCATTCTCCTGTGGTCTTTTATACTTTCACACCATATTTGATATGTATACATGCATATATATGGTATATATCCATTTTTTATATATTTGTGTTTATAGTTTTGTAAACCATTGATTTATACTGTATGGTTATTCCCTTGTGCCTTGCTTTTTTCAGCATTCTGTCTGTAGGGTTCATCTCCAGTATCCATCTGGCTTGATCCATGTAGCGTCAGTTAATGTTTATTGCTGTGTAGTAGTCCAATCTGTGTATCCTGTTAGGGGGTACCTGGTTTGCTTCCAATTGTTTCTTTTTACACAGTGCTGCTGTGAGCACTCTTGTTACATTCCCTTGTACACGCATTGCGAGTTTCTCAAGGATGACTAATAAGGCTGGAGTTTCTGGGTCATTGCACATGTGCGTCTTCAACTTTATTAAATTTTGCAAAAATTATTCTCTGAGGCTTAATGACTCCAGTCTTAAAAAAATAAATACTTTTCATTTTGATAAAGCAGTTACGTTAGTGTTTCAGATGTAGTGGATCGAAGGTTACATTTCAGTTGAAGTAGAAGATACCCGTTTGAGCCGTATCTGTGTGTCTGATTTATACTGATTTAAAACAGAGATGGGTATGTAGAGGGTTCATATTTCTATAAACTCCTACAAAGAAAGAATGACGTCATAGTCAGCAGGTTGTTCAGCATTTCCTTTTAAATTTTTTGTTGAGTTTTAACCAGAGAGCATTTTGGATTATTTTTAGGATCTGGACTGCTCACTGTGGAGCTATTTGTTGTATGAATATTTGAGTGAATAAATGAATGGAACTATAGAACTGAACATGAGAACGATAAAATTTAATGGAATAAATTAAAACCAAGTTAGCGGCCCTGAGTCGAGGGGTTAAAGTGAAAAGCTCCTGGTGGGGGAGGGTCCTCACATTCATCTACTGTCAGCCTGCTGGAGGCTACAGTTTTTTAAATTTAAATTTTTAATTTTTTAAAAAATTTTATTTTATATTGGAGTATAGTTGATGAACAGTGTTGTGTTAGGTTCAGGTGTACAGCAAAGTGATTTAGTTTTACGTATACATATGTCTATTCTTTTTCAAATTCTTTTCCCGTTTAAGTCATTGCAGAGGACTGGAACAGAGTTCCCTGTGCTGTACAGTACTCCTTGTTGGGTATCCATTTTAAATATAGCAGCGTGTACATGTCAACCGCAAACTCCTAGTCTATCCCTCCCCCCAACCCTCCCCTCCCTGCCCCCCCACCCGGTAACCAGGGGTTCATTCTCTAAGTCTGCGTCTATTTCTGTTTTGTAAAAAAGTTCAGTTGTATTTTTTTTTATTAGATTCCACATATAAGTGATATCATGTATTTGTCTTTCTCTGTCTGACTTACTTCACTTAGTATGATCATCTCCAGGTCCATCCATGTTGCTTGGAGGCTAAAAGTCTGTGACACCTGCCTCCGGCCAGCACCCCTGTCTGGTGGCAGCGTCCTGACACAACGGCAGTTCCTTTTCTTTATCACGAGCTCCGAACCTGGGCAGGCCTGATGTGCTTCCCTGGTGCGGGGCCTGAGCAGCCCCCTCTGCGGCGAGACGTCTGTGGTCTCCCCTGGTCTGGACCCTGTCAAGATACCGGCTGCCCCGAAGCCAGTCTTAGCTGGCGGCAGATATGGCCAGTGTTGCCGACAGGCTTTTATGCAGCCCTTCCCGCCACAGCCCTGCTGTGTGGAATCGTGGCTGTTTTCCTGGAGATAACACTGCATCCTGGCCAGGTGCCTTGTGAGGTCATTGCTGAGCGTCACCTTGAAGGGCTGTCCAGAATGTGCTTGAGGTAGAGTGTTAGTTTGCTAGGGCTGCTGAAACTAAGTGCCACAAACCGCGTGGCTTCAGCAGACGTTTGTCTCCCGGTTCTGGAGGCTGGGTTGGTTTCCTCAGAGGCCCCCCTCCTTGGCTTGCAGGTGGCCGTCCTCTCCCTGTGTCTTCACAGCATCCTCCCTCCGTGTGTCTCTTGCCTGGATTTCCTCTTTTTATAAAGACGCCAAGTACTGTATATCGGATTAGGACCTATACTAATAACCTCACTTTAACTCGATCACCTCTGTAAAGACCCAATTCCAAATTAGGTCACATTGTGAAGTGCTGGGGGTGAGGACTTCAACACATGAAGTTTGGGGGACACAATGCAGCCCCTAACAGGTAGACACACTGTAGGGTTATGTGGGAATTGTTAAAAGGCTTCTTGCAGACATTGGATTTTCAGTGACAGGGAAGCGAGTGTTCTTTCCCACATTAACATTTGCGTACTTTCTGACAGATGCAGGGGCAACGTCACAGCTTGTTACCACAGACTTGGTTAGTACAGCGGGCTTATTTACTTACTAACTTCTAGGAAGGAAGTTGCAGAGATCAGTTTAAAAAGGGAGATTGTGTTACTAGAATTACATATAAATTGATTTTTTTTTCCCTAAGAGTTTATTGCCTGAAGGCTTGCCTTGTTTTTTGTTTTGATTTGTTTTCAAGTTTATTTCAGTTGTTGTTAAAAAAAATACCTGAAAACTTTTTGTCGTTGTTGTTCTAGATTTAAAAGGAATTGCATTTGTCATCCAGAGTCAAAGTAATTCTTTTCATGCAAAGAAAGCAGAACAGTTAAAACAAAGCATCTTAAAGCAAGCGGCAGATCTTACCCAGGTACGTAGAGGTGACTTGGAATGTCAGTACTTACTTATGTGTTGATTCATTTGTTTTCCAAAGCTCTTGGTCCATAGATGATCAATTTTATTGAGATAAAATACCTCGTTTTTGTTTTGCTGGTTTAATATGGACTATATTGTTTAAAATGCTCTAGTTAATTTCTAATGCTCAAAGCATCGTATTCTAAATTATTATATATATTTTTAAGAGAATTATATAAATGTATAGGACTATCACGGTTTCATCATAAAGTATGATAGAAAAAAGTGGAAGAAATAACTTTTTAAAGGCAGAGCTTAAAATAGCAAAGATAATTAATGTTCAAAATTTTGGTAACAAGTTCTATGGGAATTTCTATGTTGAAATAACACTTTCATTAACCTTGGTGCGGTGCTGCTTCTGTGAGTTTCTTAATCCGTTTTTAAATTGGATCTTATTAATTGAACTTTTGATTTGATTTATAATGTAATATCCAAGAAGGATTATGGCGAGAAAGACTGACACGTCCAGGTACACTTTAATGATGTTTGAAATAGGCGTGAGCTGAGTTTAAATCTGTTCTGAATGATGCTGGAGGTTTGGGGCAAAGGAAGAGCTACCTTCTTGTGCTGCCGTATAGGAGCTTTCTTCTTTAGCCAAGCAAAGAAATTCCTCCCAGCCCGCTCCACTGTGTGGCTGTGGCCTTCGAGACAGAAGTGCTGTCTGCAGGTAAAAGCCGTCAAGAGCTCTCTGAGAAGAGACCTGTGTGTTTGACAGACAGCTTCTTTCTGTTGGTGGGAGCTGGGAAATAAAGGGTTGGAGGTATCAATGGAAAAATGAACAACTGTAAATGGTATTCAAGGTTAAGGCACTGCTGACAGGAAAGCTTACTGTGCTTAATCTTTAAATGCTTTACGTATGAAATTCATCCACCCTCCCCACGTCCCCGCAAGGACAGACCCTCGGTTCCTCATACCTTCTCAAGGGAGAGGAAAGTGTTGCAGGCTATAGACAGGTGGTTGGTTTTTTTTGGGGGGGGGGATACTTGGAGATAGGAGCAGCTTGATGAGTTTTAAGTTCCCCTTTGTCTGGAAACCCAACTTTGGAGATTTTCTTCTACTAAACCTTTTCAGATGCCATCAGAGAGGAAGTCCTGCAGCAACCTTGACAGGCTGGGGTTCCTCCGTGGGCTCTGGTAGAGGCCTGTGCGGGGGTCGGGGAGCAGGGCCCCACATAGTCCCTCAGTGGGGTTCAGGTGAGCATTCATGGAATTTAGCTCAGTTGGGCCTTGGCTGTTACCCCAAACTGTGAATCAGTGATGATGTCAGGACAGAGTTATGTATCGTTTGAATTCATATATGAATTAAGGGCACATATATCTCTGTACCTTGTTCCCAGAAGTACCTTCCCTTTTGTAGAGGCAGATTCATGTGTGTTTTATTTATTTTTTTTAAAATAAATTTATTTATTTATTTTTTGGCTGCGTTGGGTCTTCGTTGCTGTGCGCAGGCTTTCTCTAGTTGTGGCAAGAGGGGGCTACTCTTCGTTGCAGTGCGTGGGCTTCTCATCGCAGTGGCTTCTCTTGTTGCGGAGCACAGGCTCCAGGTGCGTGGGCTTCAGTAGTTGTGGCACGAGGGCTCAGTAGTTGTGGCTCGCGGACTCTAGAGCGCAGGCTCAGTAGTTGTGGTGCGTGGGCTTCGTTGCTCCACGGCATGTGGGATCTTCCCAGACCAGGGCTCGAACCCGTGTCCCCTGCATTGGCAGGCAGATTCTTAACCACTGTGCCACCAGGGAAGCCCTTGTGTCTCTCTTTTCTAAAGTTCTCTGAGGTCAGTATAAAACATAAGAATGTAACATCCTGGTTACACGCTGTAATATGGTTCAACCATGATCAGTGTTCTGCTTGTGGTAACGTTTCCTAGAAAGGTTAGAAAACATTTCTATTTCTCTAAAGTGTTGAACTTTTCTAGCAGTTTATTCTGCGCTTCTGTTTAGTTTCAGTGTGCTTCTACTTAATTTGTATTGTCCTTTGCATTTACGGTTTGCCATTTAGACCACCTATTTAGCTGGTGACTTAGATCGCCACTAGGTGGCAGTATTGGTTTTACATTTAAAGACACCTAATAAAGCAGTATCACCAAGCAAACCCCTCCCCCAGCATCTAATTTCCGTGATAATAAATGGAGTCTAGACTGAAGCAATTGGAAAGCTCCCTTTAATTATCAGATGGTCTGTTCTTCTTATTCAGTTCTTTCCTAGCGTGGAAGCCAGCTATGAGTACTGAAGTAGTTATGACAGAATTTCATTTTTAGCACTTGGATTTAATTTGCTCACAAGATCCAGGGTGTACTGTTACAACTCAGGTAATTTCATATTTGGGTTAACGCGTCTTTTGGTAGTTGAAATGGCTGGAAAGATTTTACAGTTTGCATCTGTACATGATCCTGGTTCATTTTTTTCCTCTGTGTAGAGTTCTTTATGTTACGTATGTGATTTAAAGTTGAATTTATTCCACGAATAGCATCTTGGAGATCCACAGATTGTCAAAAGCTCGCACCGGGTCTGTAGACAATACCTGGGGCAATGATGAGCTACCCTGACCTAGAACTACGTGAAAACAGAGAAAGAAGATTAACTGCAGAGAATTAAGTGCCGAGATGCACAGACTATAGGGCAGCAGAGTCACTTGGAGAGGCAGGTAATGGCTCCCTAGTTGCAACTTGACTGGAACTTGGTTTAAGAAACTGACATATTCTTGAAAAAGAACTGACAGCCTAGTCGTCAGCTGGGGAAGACAAGGACAGCCGAATCCGGGGCAGAGTTGTCAGGGCATCACCGGTGCTGCGGCAGAAGCAGGCTGGCTCCTCTGAGGGGTCAGCCCCATGGTTTGCCAGGTATGTGCTGCGCCTCTAACGGGACAGGATGTCACCTGCGACCTGAATCATGAAGTCTTCAGGTTGCAGGTTTGGTTTTCTCCATCGATTTGCCCACCATGAGCATTCACCACAGTTGCTTAGTGAGGGAGGAATCAGCCACAAGTTTTACCATCTGAATATTTATCTGATAGTCCAAAATATCTCTTCCACGCCACCAGATGTCTAGAACTGCTGTTTATTTATTCCTTACTCCTGTCGGGTTGCACTTGACTACGAAATCTGCCAAAGATTAAGGTGCAGAAATTTAATGGTTTCCGCAGTTAGGCATCTGCTTCTAGCTGTTCTCTTTTGCTTTGGCAAGTCATTGCCTACGCCTGTTTCGCCTCAAGGTGCTAAAATGTGGTCTTACTGAAAACACAAATGTTTTTCATTCTTCTCATTTGAGTATAAAAACAGGAGCCTAAGCGAACTTTCTATCTGAAACACGACACTGTACTCGGAGTTGTTACCAGAGTGGTGAAACTGTCTCCCTTGTTTTCTGAAACAATCTGGGTCATTGGGAGTTGTCACTCCCACTTCCAGGTTTGATGCTTATAAGGCAGGTCATAATGGTTTTGAAGTCTATAATGATATAGTTCTTCTAGTCAGGAAGCTAGCAGACTTTACCAAGTGCTTCCTATGTACAGAGAACCATTCTGGATTGTGGTGGAGCCGAGTTAGAGAGGATTTAGAAAAGATACTCTAGTTCTTTGAATTACTTATAAGGTAGATGGTAACGATCTCATAATAGAAATGACTGTATCATTAAGTAGAAATTAGAAATCCGATATAAGTCTATTAAAATATCTATTCAACAATATTCATTGCACATCTGTAGCGACATTAGGTACTTTTGAACGTAACAGGACATCTCTAGACAGTCCATGGGGCCCTTGAGAAAGACGGTGGTCATGAAGTTGTTTAGGAAGTACAGCGATATGTAAACAGCACATGAAGGAAGACTTCTATCCGATCAGATAGGAGAGACAGGAAATTAGCTGGAGGGATGCTGGTTTGGAACAGGGAACCAGATCTGGAAGACGGAGACATGAGTCATCAGGAAGGTTTGCTTTTGGGATGCCAGGGGACCTAGGATTTGTTCGGGGGGGTGAGTAAAGTGTGTTTTAGCAGGAATAGTGATCTTTCTAGATCAAAATGGATGGAAAGTAGAGCTGGTAATGTGGTTGACCAGTACAGGGTTCCTAACTGTACATCTACAGATAGAAGAATGCAGATTTGGAAGAAGTGCTACCTTTTTTCCTGAGTGTTTTCTCCCTGCATTACAGGTGGAAGGGTAATGTGAACTTATAAAGACTGACTATACAAAGAGGTGCATGAACAAAAGCCAGGTGGAGGTAAGGCTAACAGAAACCCGTAAGGAGAGTTTGTGCAACAATCTCTGAATTAATCAGGCCCTTGAGTGTATTTTGTTTTAAATACCTGTTATGTGCGTGGCATCTGTGTGTCAATTGTGATTTGACTTCTGCTTTTTGAACTTGGAAAAAATTCCTCCTTGAGTCAGTGTTTGTGTGAAAATTCTTGTTTTTTTTTGTTACGTGAAATGGGCGCAGTCAGCTCGGTCTCTGGCGAAGACTCTGTTGGAGAAGCTTGAGTTTATGTTGTGATGGAGAGGCTGTCAAATGAGAGTATTTTTTCCCTTCTGGGACCTGGGATCCGGTAACCAAGGCTGATCCTAGATTGACACAGTTTTTACTGCACCTTCAGAAATGTATCAACACTTGCTTAAAATTATAGAAGCCATTAATATTCGCCAAAGGAATTTCAAAATAAGATTAAATTGGAGGCAAAAAAGGAGAGAGGAGAGAGCATCATTGTGTTGTTTTAAAACTAGGTTCTAGTAAAATAAAGACTCATGTACATTTTGAAGACTCTGAAGTATGATCTTAGCACAAGGCACAGGTCATGTGTGGTTGGGGAATCACTTTGAATGGGAGACAGGGAATAAGCCCCTGTAGGAGTGACTACTCAGAGAGAGGGGACAGGCTGGATTTAGAATGAAGGCAGGACCTGAGGGAGGGGCAGAACCACGGATAAGTTATGGACCCCTTTTTTTTTTTCAACATCTTTATTGGAGTATAATTGCTTTACAATCGTGTGTTAGCTTCTTCTGTATAACAGAGTGAATCAGCTATACGTATACATATATCCCCATAACTCCTCCCTCTTGCGTCTCCCTCCCACCCTCCCTATCCCACCCCTCTAGGTGGTCACAAAGCACCGAGCTGATCTCCCGGTGCTATGCGGCTGCTTCCCACTAGCTATCTATTTTACGTTTGGTAGTGTGTATATGTCCATGCCACTCTCTCACTTTGTCCCAGCTTACCCTTCCCCCTTCCCGTGTCCTCAAGTCCATTCTCTGCATCTACGTATGGACGCATTTTTAAGGCATCCTCCAAATACAGAAAAGAAAATTCAGAAGTGGGTTAGGCTTATAAGGTTTTCTTTTTAGGGGGGTTATGGTGCCCCTGTAAATTTCATCTTATGGCAATAATGGATTACATTTTCTGTTTTAGGCCCAAAGGGGCCAGACTAGCTGCTTAGAAACCTCCATACTCTCCCTTCCCACAGCTAACGAGCTTCTGAAGAGAGCAGACGGTTCCAATTTCGTTGCCTTCTTTTGTGGTACGAACTTTATTTAAAAGCTGGCAGAATCACCACCTTACAAATAAATGATTCTGCTTATTCACAGAAAGGTTTGGAAATCACTGTTTTCTCAAGAAGAGTTAGGTCTTGGCTCATTAGTTTAAAAAACCTCATTTCCATGCGATAAGGCAGGAAAGCTGGAAGCAAAGCCTTTCACAGAGGAGCGTGAAGAAGCTTGAGAAAGTGGCCTTGTGTTTTCTAGTTTCAGACGTTATCGTATTGGCAAGGAGACAGCTTGAGGTGCTTCATTAAAAGGTTAGCTGTGAGAATCAAGTCGCTTTCACCACACTTTCCTTTTTAGGTGAGAGCAATCGGATGCTGAATTACTTAGTGAAAGTTTGTTTTCTGTCGTAATCGGTAGGTGTTAAGTAATCACACTGAGTTATTTATTAAAGTGGAGTTCTTACTGCGTTGCTGTTGAGTAAGAATTTATGCATCCATTTACCAAATCTTTGTGGAGTATTTACTTAGGCAAGGGCCTGGGCGAGATGCTGCAGGAGAAAACAGAGCAGTGAGACCGAGTGCACTTCCTCTGGGGCTTGCTCAGCTGTAATGAATTCTTCACACCATGTCGTGAATGTGGGTCTCTGTTTGGCGCCCAGCATTGGGACACCTTCCCTTACTGGAGATTTCTACCTGGTGTGAATCTGGTGGGAGTGGGCTCGGCCCACTCAGGACCTCAGAGGCCAGACTCGGGGTCTCCCCAGCTCATGGAGGGTGGCCAGCTGGACGTTGCCACGCAGGATTCTGAGTCTGGAGCTAGGGACCCATATAAGTGGTTTATTTATTTATTTACTGACTTTATTTATTTACATTTGGTTGTGCTGGGTCTTAGTTGTGGCAGATGGGCTCCTTAGTTGCAGCTTGCCAGCTCCTTAGTTGTGGCATGCAAACTCTTAGTTGCGGCATGCATGTGGGATCTTAGTTCCGTGACCAGGGATCGAACCTGGGCCCCCTGCATGGGGGGGCGCAGAGTCTTAACCACTGTGCCACCAGGGAAGTCCCGAGTGGTCACTTTAGATCTCACTCTCCTGGTGGTGACATCGGTGCCCAGGGGACCAAGTGAGGTGGCAATGCATGCGTGCACGTGTTGGAGGAGGCCAGTGCTCTGGGGCGGGTGATGCCCTGCAGGGCGGCCTTTTCACTGTGGAGGGGGGCCCTGCCTGTGCCGTCCTCTGGGAGGCTCGTGATGGGGGGCGGGGCACTGCATGTCACTTCCTGCAGCCGCATCAGCAGCCACCATGAGAACACAGGCCAGGCAGCAGCCCGCCCGCCCTGCCGGGAGAGGTCAGCGGAGGCTTTGTCATGACATTTGAACTGAGCCTTGAAGAAGCAGGAAGAGTTTGCCGGGGCGACTGTGAGGACCCCCACTGATGGAGAGAGGAAATCTTGGGTCTCGCGGGATGTTGGCAAAGGGCTCAGCTACTCTGTGAGCTACTACCATGAGTTCACATTTGGGGAGGTGGGCTTGGAGGGACTAGTGAGACACCTAACACGTGGCGCCTGGGTCTGCAGTAGAGACCCTGGAGGAGGGTTGGAAGCCATAGTAGTGCCCGCAGCGGACGTTCACTGAGTGCTCACCATGGCCGTTACTTTACCTCGCGCTCATGTCAATACACTATGCCGCCTTCAAGCGTCAGCTCATCTAAGTCTATGAAGTGGTTTCTGTAATTCTCCCCATTTGCAGAGAGGAAACGGGCTTAGAGGGATTGCGCGACTTGCCCAAGCTCACATCACTAACGAGCAGTGCGGCCAGGCTTGCGTCTGACACACAGGTGTGCCTGCTGACACACAGGTGGGGCCTTAATCACGGGGCCAGGCGGCAGATCGCTGCCGCTGCTGTGTGCAAGGAATTCCACGCCAGTTTGTAAACAGTGGTCTGTGCCCTCTCTCACCTTACCCGGCTTTTTTTTTTTTTTTAATACCATTTATCCTTGGCATTATATTCTAGATATATTTGCTTACTGCCTGTATCCTGCATTAGAACCTGAGATCCAAGAGGTCAGATCCAAGACTCTGCCCGGTCTTTTCACAGATGTTTCCTATGTTCCTAGAACAGCGCCTGGCACATAGTAGTTGCTCAACAAATATTGTACAATCATAATAATATTAATAACCATCACATGCAAGCTTGTGCCAAGTGCTTGGCATGTATTAAGTCACTTGACCCCATGACTGTTGTGACCCCCATGTTAGAGATGAGATAACAGACCACAGGCAGGTCTGGGAACTTGCTCAAGGCTGAAGAGCTGGAGCGAGGATTCTGATGCAAGGACTTTGCCTCCAGAAGTCAGGTCCCTACATGCTAAGCTTTATTGCCTTTCATGAAGGAGTGAATGATTCGTTAAAATAGAGTTATATGAGCTATAAAAATGTACATAGTAATGCATTTCAAAGTAAATATTTAATAAAGAGAAATTATATCAATGATGAGGTAATATTTTTCTCTTGTTAGGAAATGACAGGTTTCTGGGGAAAAAAATATATTTTAACATAGGCTCAGATTCCTGGAATGTTTGTCATTATAGCATCACTGTAATCTCCTGGTCCACATGTGAATCCTGGGTTTTTAAAGGCTAGTAAATCTGTCTGATGTATGTTCCAAACAGGATATTATATCCTCATAAGATAGACCTACTTCTTATGGAAGAAATAACAATAAACAGATGTTAATTTTTGTCATGATTTATTTGTTGGTCTAAAAGTCCAGTGCCTAAGAACTATGTAATAGTTGGAATTTGGAAATACAGTTGAACTGGAATCAGTCTTAAAAGCAGGATTCAGTCCTTTAGAACTTTTGCCTAATACCGAACAAATATCTTGGTTTTTGCTTTCTAATTTAGTGCTTGGTCTGAATAATGAGACCGAATTAGACCATAAACTCATGTCCTTAAATTAAGGTATGGACAAGTAACGAATATTGGGAAATAGTCTGTTGACAAGGGAAGAGGCCAGCATCATGGAGTTAAATTAGTTGAACTTTTTCCAGACAGAGGCAGAAAGACTAAAGTGGTTCAAAACCAAATTTGCCTGATAAAGTTATTTATGACATTTAAAATATTAATCTACTTTGATCCATGTTCCAATGTTGGCTTTTTCATTCATACTCATTCTAGATATAAATTTTTAATGATTTCTGCCTCCATATCAAGACTATGGGCTTTCTCCATTCTCAGAGCATTTTCAGAATACGCAGCTATGCAATCCAAACCCTCTCCCAAATGAAGATGATGAATATGTATGAGAAACAGGTAATGAAGTAGAGTGTGGGTTCTGAATTTGTTGGTTCTCAGTAATTATTAATGGCATTAAATGTGAATATGCCATGATAAAAAATGTTTAAAGGAAGTACTGCCTGAAGGTCCAGTAGGCTTTCTGACTTCAAAATGCTTATTAGGATAGCAGTAGATGCCAGTGATGGAAAGAAAGGTAGATTTTGGTTCAACAAGACAAATAGTGTTAACGAAAGATGTTTAAATTACTGTGATCAACTTTTTCATTTTTTTTCCTTTTCTGTCATTTACCCATATTTGATTATTTGTATTTTTAGTCCCTTTATGATTGCCTCTGTTATGGTGTTACCTCATTTTTGATAGAATTTTACCTTCAACTTTTAGGTTTGAAATAGAATCATGGTTTGGTGAATAGACATCATTTAGATTGCTGACAGGCATGACTGCCTTTGTTATAGCTTTTAGCTTTTATTCCAAAGGGCTCTGTTGATAGAACATTTTCTTACTTTTCCCTTGATTTTTCGTTTGAAAACTCTTCCTTATTCATCCCTGCAATTACATACTAAAGAACTCTATTTTCATGTAAAAGTGCTGTCAGGTGGTGATGTGGCATCTTTAAGGAGGTTTAATTCTTGTGGCTAGAACAGACAGTAGATATAAAGAACATAAATTATTACAATCCCGAGTGGTAAGAACTGAGATAAGATCATTTGATGGAAAATTTTATTGTGACCTTTTAAATTATTTTATCTTAGAGTTGCTAATACATATGAGTATGTGTGTATCTAAGTCTGGGTCTGTGTGTGCATTCACACACAGAATATATACACACAGACAGACATGCATATGTATATGCACACATATATATAAAACAAGAATAAAAGCTCTTGGTCCTTTTTGAGGATTAGTAGACAAAAGTTTATAAGTAGAATGGCTTTGGCTTAATCAAGAGTTAATCAAGACCAGGTTTCTGAGTATCAAGGGAGGACCTATTTTATATTTTTAAGACAAAGGTATTCACACATATTTGGAGATAGTTATCAACATAGCATACTAGTTTTTGAAGTGTTTCTATTTGGAGATACAGGGGTACAGAAAACTTGATTGCCATTTTTGTGTTCACCAACTGAAGCAAATACAAAATCCAGGCATGTGATTTAGTAAACAGAAAGTAATGGAGATAGGAAAGATTATAACCCACTAGTAATCCAGAGCGTTTATTTTAGTCTAGAATATAACTCCTTTGCGCTGACTGAACCTTTGCCTCCTGCAGATTGTCTTGACAGAAGGTATTCGTAGGCCTGCCTCTGCACCTCTGCCAGGAAAGCACCCTCACAGCCTCTCTGCAGAGGTTACCCGTCTGGGTGTAATACTTGTGGACATCACTTGTATAGTTCCTAAAACTCGGAAGGGTGGTTCTTGTTTGGTAACCACATTTTCGTATTTATTTTTGCTCAAAATAATGTTTTAGTTAAAATATATTTTAAAGCATATATGTAGTAATTTCATCCTTCTGATTCTGGCTCCTTTCCAGTCTCTATTCATCTGTGATGTTGTTTTACATGGTTGGAATTATGTGTTTTAACATTGGACAGAAAGACATTCCCATTGTCATAATGTCTTCATTATTATAATTTCAGTTGCTATATAATAGCTCATTTGCAACTTATTTTCTTGTAAGACTTCTTTAGTGTTTGCTGTGTTTCTTTTCTAGGTAGTTCATATTAGCATGCTCCCATAATTATCTGAAAGTTTTATGCAAATATTAATGTTACTAGTTTTCTTCACACATGATTTTTGCTCTTATGTAATCCTCATGAATATGTATGCGTGTGATATATGTGTATGTGTATATGTGTATGCCATATGTATGTATAAGCATATAGCTGTATATGCATGTATATATATGGCATATATATGTACGTGTATGGCATATACATGTATACAGCATATAGCCAATATATGTGTATATATATATACACACATACATATAGCAGTTTTTGAAGACAATGAAAATTACTTCATTATTCAGAATCAACAGTAGGAAAGCCCAGACTACATTGGGGCGCTGCTAGTTCAACCTTTAGGAGTTTGGTTTTTCTCTCTGACGTGCCGTATTGTTAGTGTGATTTAACCTTTGATTGCTGTTTTTACGTTTCATATTTGTCCACGGCAGTTAAAAAAATACTGCATGCGATGAAGAAATGAGGCTTATTTGATTGCCCGAAGAGTTATATTGGAAACCATTCTTTTCTTCTTAAAGAATAAACGTATGTGAACTTAAAGAATGGTATGGCATCTACTTTAGTGTGGTAATATTTCATATAGTTAAGCATGTATTCTTAAAGTCTTTTGTAACAATTACCGGGCCGTAGGCGCTACAAAACACAGAATATCCTACAGTTTGTTGGGGGGTGTCCAAGCATATTAGGTGTCTGGGTTTTGACTTGTCTCAACTTGAAATAGATTAAATAGTGCTTAACTTCAAAGCTCACATTGATAGCTTTAAAGATACGACTCTCTCTCTCTCTCTATAGTAGAGCAGGTATGTATATGTAACCGTAGTTGTGTCTACTTCTGGATCTTAGTTCCTCCTAAGTTTATAAATTTTGATATTCCATCATTACGCTATTACTGTTGTTGCCTGAATACTTGAGGATTCTATTTCTAGTGTTTAGACCCAAAGCTCTTCATTATGATGGTGTTTTAGTGTTTTTAGGACACTCTAAAATTTTTTCTTCACTTGAGGTAAATTGGCTATTATATCCTCTTGTTTAGCCCGAAGTGTTTTATTTTCCACATGCTTCCTCTGTTGTGTACACAGAGAAAGCTGTCTTTATGCCTCTGAGTTTGCCCTGACTTCCCCTGGGCTCTTGCCTTCCAGTCGCCTTTGCACACCTGCAAATTCCAGGTCTGCTCTGGGTGTCACTGGAGACCCTTCCTGGAGGGCCTCTGCGCCACGCGGAGCCTGGGGGCTGAGGAGGCTGTGTGGCTTCAGCGAAAATCCTTCACTTCTAGTAGCTCCAAAGGGAAGAGAAAAGAGATGAGTAGGAAGAGCAAAGCGTCAGATCTTTAAAAATACCTGGTTTTAAATTTGAGTCTTCTGAAGAAATTGCTGTGGTCATATTGTGTTTATTTGTTTCTCTGCTTTGACGATTGTTTCTTCAGGAAGTCCCCAGAGTCCTCCTCCTTCACCAGCTGGCTCAGCAGGAAGGCGCGTGGACCATACTTCCATTGTTACCGCAGTACGTTTCACGTGACATGCGCTCATTATTGGCATCTCTACCTGACGCTCGTAGGCTCCCTAGTTTTCTTACTCAGAGGGTGTTTTTTCCTCAGAGTCAGGAAGTAAAGTCCATTTGGACTCCATGACCACTACTGTAATCGGATTTCTTGATGATTGATTCTTTTTTTTTTTTTCCTGTTTCACTAGGCAGTGGGTTTTATTTGAATTAATCTACAGTGACCGTAATTCCCCAGCTCCTTACTGTTTGTCTCGTATCTAAAACAATTCTTCCCAAGCTATACATCATAAGTACTACTTCAAACTAATTAGGTATTTCTTGGATATTTTACAAATGTGATTCAGTTCTCTGAGTCTCCTGTTTTTATATCTAGTGTACCATGTGTCTTTAGAACTACTTTAACTTACTATTAGAGAAATTAGATACGTTTATAGTCAAACTGCATTATTCATACAGTTTAAGCATTGATGATTGATTCTTAATCATGAATAGCTTTTATTTTTAAATATGTTTCTTTCTTAAAAGATATAATGTCAATATATTTGATATTTTATTTGAGAATTATGTCTCTTCTGAATTGGGGTTTGTCACAGAAAGAATTAACTTTAAGAAGTCTAGCTGTTTCATAAACCGATAGTATCTGGCTTTCCTATACGCTTAAACTATACACGGAAGAAAAATATTATGGGAAGAAAATCCAGATTTCTTGCCATTTTGTATGTCCTTCATCCATTTCCTGTTGATCAGTTTTAAACCTTATTATAAACTCACTTTATAAAGGTGATTACTATAACCTATTTGTTTTTGTCAGCTTTTCTGTAACATATAGCAGAAATTCATCATGGATTTTCTTCTGTGAAGAAGAGACAAGAATACAAATTCCACAACTCTTACAAGCACTCAGAAGATATGACCCATCAAAGGTAAATACAATTTCAATACGAGTATTTTTATTTTGGAGAAAATGCTTAAAAGAAGTTTAATTTTGATTAAGAGGTTTTTCAGTCTAATAAAAACACAATTTAAGATTAAGAAGAATGAAATAGGCTGCTCTTGCCTTGTGAAACGGAGCACATTCTGTCTATGCAATGTGTATCTCTCTCAAAAAAACCTGCTTTCACTTAAAAAAAAAGAAGAATGAAATAACAGTTGAATATCTGGAAGCAATGTTAAATACTTCTCTTTGATGTTTGGAGCTTTCAGAAGGATGGAACTTAAAATGAGCCATTTTTAAATGAAAAAAATATATGGGTTATCAATTTTGAAGAATTAAAAAACTATTGATATAACCTAGAGTTAAGAAATAAATTTAAATTGGTTATTTCTCTTTATCAACAATGACCACATTATTTTAGACAAGAAATATTTTTTGAGTACCAACTGTGTATCAAGCATTATGATAGCAGAGGCTAGACAGACAGGGGTCCTGACTGCCTGGATGGTACAGAGTAGCAGGGAGAGGAGGGACCATTAAGAAAACAATTACCGAGGGAGAGGACTGGGGTTGGCTGCCTGAACACAGCCTGAAGCGGTTAGTGCACCACGGCTAGCCTAGCTGGGAGGGAGTCCCGGAAAAAGTCTGGAACTGCCGAAGAGGCAAGAGACTTTTTCTTCCCTCTTTGTTTCCTGGTGCGCGAGGAGAGGGGATTCAGAGCGCTGCTTAAAGGAGCTCCAGAGATGGGCCCGAGCCGCGGCTATCAGTGCGGACCCCAGAGACGGGCATTAGACGCTAAGGCTGCTGCAGCCACCAAGAAGCCTGTGGGCGAGCACAGGTCACTATCCACACCCCCCTTCCGGGGAGCCTGTGCAGCCCGCCACTGCCAGGGTCCCGGGATCCAGGGACAACTCCCCCGAGAGAACGCACAGCGCACCTCAGGCTGGTGCAATGTCATGCCAGCCTCTGCCGCGGCAGGCTCGCCCCACATCGTACCCCTCCCTCCCCCCGGCCCGAGTAAGCCAGAGCCCCCGAATCAGCTGCTCCTTTAACCCGGTCCTGTGTAAGCGAAGAACAGACGCCCTCAGCAACCTACACGCAGAGGCGGGGCCAAATCCAAAGCTGAGCCCCTGGGAACTGTGTGAACAAAGAAGAGAAGGAAAATCTCTCCCAGCAGCTTCGGGAGCAGCGGATTAAATCTCCACAATCAACTTCATGTACTCTGCATCTGTGGAATACCTGAATAGACAACTAATCATCCCAAATTGAGGAGGTGGACTTTGAGAGCAAGATTTATGATTTTTCCCCTTTTCCTCTTTTTGTGAGTGTGTATGTGTACGCTTCTGTGTGAGATTTTGTCTATATGGCTTTGCTTCCACCATTTGTCGTAGGGTTCTGTCCATCCGTTTTTTTTTCACTTAAAAAATTTTTTTTCTTAATATATTTTATTTTAATAACTATTTTATTTTATCTTATTTTATTTTATTTTATCCTCTCCCTCCCTCCCTCCCTCCCTCCCTCCCTCCCTCCCTTCTTTCCTTCCTCTCTTTCTCCCTTTTATTCTGAGCCGTGTGGATGAAAAGCTCTTGGTGCTCCAGCCAGGCGTCAGGGCTGTACCTCTGAGGTGGGAGAGCCAAGCTCAGGACACTGGTCCACAAGAGACCTCCCAGCTCCAGGTAATATCAAATGGTGAAAATCTCCCAGAGATCTCCATCTCAGCACCAGCACCCAGCTTCACTCAACGACCGGCAAGCTACAGTGCTGGACACCCTATGCCAAACAATTAGCAAGACAGGAACACAACCCCACCCATTAGCAGAGAGGCTGCCCAAAATCATAATGAGGCCACAGACACTCCAAAACACACCACCAGACGTGGACATGCCCACCAGAAAGACAAGATCCAGCCTCATCCACCAGAACACAGGCACTAGTCCCCTCCAACAGGAAGCCTACACAACCCACTGAACCAACCTTAGCCACTGGGGACAGACACCAAAAACAACGGGAACTACGAACCTGCAGCCTGCAAAAAGGAGGCCCCAAACACAGTAAGATAAGCAAAATGAGAAGACAGAAAAACACACAGCAGATGAAGGAGCAAGGTAAAAACCCATCAGACCTAACAAATGAAGAGGAAATAGGCAGTCTAACTGAAAAAGAATTCAGAGTAATGATAGTAAAGATGATCCAAAATCTTGGAAATAGAACAGAGAAAATGCAAGAAACATTTAACAAGGACCTAGAAGAACTAAAGAGCAAACAAGCAACAATGAACACAATAAATGAAATTAAAAATACTCTAGAAGGGATCAATAGCGGAATAACTGAGGCAGAAGAATGGATAAGTGACCTGGAAGATAAAATAGTGGAAATAACTACTGCAGAGCAGAATAAAGAAAAAAGAATGAAAAGAACTGAGGACAGTCTCAGAGACCTCTGAGACAACATTAAACGCACCAACATTCGAATTATAGGGGTCCCAGAAGAAGAAGAGAAAAAGAAAGGGACTGAGAAAATATTTGAAGAGATTATAGTTGAAAACTTCCCTAATATGGGAAAAGAAATAGTTAATCAAGTCCAGATAGCACAGAGAGTCCCATACAGGATAAATCCAGGGAGAAACACGCCAAGACACATATTAATCACACTATCAAAAATTAAATACAGGGGCTTCCCTAGTGGCGCAGTGGTTGAGAGTCCGCCTGCTCATGCAGGGGACACGGGTTCGTGTCCCGGTCTGGAAAGATCCCACATATGCCGCGGAGCGGCTGGGCCTGTGAGCCATGGCCACTGAGCCTGCGCGTCGGGAGCCTGTGCTCTGCGACGGGAGAGGCCACAACAGTGAGAGGCCCACGTAACGCAAAAAAAAAAAAAAAAATTAAATACAAAGAAAACATATTAAAAGCAGCAAGGGAAAAACAACAAATAATACACAAGGGAATCCCCATAAGGTTAACAGCTGCTCTTTCAGCAGAAACTCTGCAAGCCAGAAGGGAGTGGCAGGACATATTTAAAGTGATGAAGGAGAAAAACCTACAACCAAGATTACTCTACCCAGCAAGCATCTCATTCAGATTTGATGGAGAAATTAAAACCTTTACAGACAAGCAAAAGCTGAGAGAGTTCAGCACCACCAAACGAGCTTTACAACAACTGCTAAAGGAACTTCTCTAGGCAAGAAACACAAGAGAAGGAAAAGACCTACAATAACGAACCCAAAACAATTAAGAAAATGGGAATAGGAACGTACATATCGATAATTACCTTAAATGTAAATGGATTAAATGCTCCCACCGAAAGACACAGACTAGATGAATGGATACAAAAACAAGACCCATCTATATGCTGTCTACAAGAGACCCACTTCACACCTAGGGACACATACAGAATGAAAGTGAGGGGATGGAAAAAGATATTCCATGCAAATGGAAATCAAAAGAAAGCTGGAGTAGCAATTCTTATATCAGACAAAATAGACTTTAAAATAAAGACTAGTACAAGAGACAAGACAAAGAAGGCCACTACATAATGATCAAGGGATCAATCCAAGAGGAAGATATAACAATTGTAAATATTTATGCACCCAACATAGGAGCACCTCAATACATAAGGCAAGTACTAACAGCCATAAAAGGGGAAATTGACAGTAACAATAATAGTAGGGAATGTTAACACCACACTTTCACCAAAAGACATATCATCCAAAATGAAAATAAATAAGGAAACACAAGCTTTAAATGATACATTAAACAAGATGGACTTAATTGATATTTATAGGACATTCCATCCAAAAACAACAGAATACACATTTTTCTCAAGTACTCATGGAACATTCTCCAGGATAGATCATATCTTGAGTCACAAATCAAGCTTTGGTAAATTTAAGAAAACTGAAATTGTATCAAGTATCTTTTCCAACCACAATGCTATGAGACTAGATATCAATTACAGGAAAAGATCTGTAAAAAATACAAACACATGGAGGCTAAACAATACACTACTTAATAATGAAGTGATCACTGAAGAAATCAAAGAGGAAATCAAAAATCTAGAAACAAATGACAATGGAGGCACAAAGACCCCAAATCTATGGGATGCAGCAAAAGCAGTTCTAAGAGGGAAGTTTATAGCAATACAGTCCTACCTTAAGAAACAGGAAACATCACAGATAAACAACCTAACCTTGCACCTAAAGCAATTAGAGAAGAACAAAAAAACCCCAAAGTTAGCAGAAGGAAAGAAATCATAAAGATCAGATCAGAAATAAATGAAAAAGAAATGAAGGAAACAGTAGCAAAGATCAATAAAATTAAAAGCTGATTCTTTGAGAAGATAAACAAAATTGATAAACCATTAGCCAGACTCATCAACAGAAAAAGGGAGAAGACTCAAATCAATAGAATTCGAAATGAGAAAGGAGAAGTAACAACTGACACTGCAGAAATACAAAGGATCATGAGAGATTACTGCAAGCAACTCTATGCCAATAAAATGGACAACCTGGAAGAAATGGAAAAATTCTTAGAAATGCACAACCTGCTGAGACTGAACCAGGAAGAAAAAGAAAATATGAACAGATCAGTCACAAGCACTGAAATTGAAACTGTGATTAAAAATCTTCCAACAAACAAAAGCCCAGGACCAGATGGCTTCACAGGCGAATTCTATCAAACATTTAGAGAAGAGCTGACACCTGTCCTTCTCAAACTCTTCCAAACTATAGCAGAAGGAGGAACACTCCCAAATTCATTCTTCGAGGCCACCATCACCCTGAAACCAAAACCAGACAGAGATGTCACAAAGAAAGAAAACTACAGGCCAATATCACTGATGAACATAGATGCAAAAATCCTCAACAAAATACTAGCAAACAGAATCCAACAGCACATTAAAAGGATCATACACCATGATCAAGTGGGGTTTATTCCAGGGTTGCAAGGATTTTTCAATATATGCAAATCAATCAATGTGATACACCATATTAACAAATTGAAGGAGAAAAACCATATGATCATCAGAATAGATGCAGAAAAAGCTTTCGACAAAATTCAGCACTCATTTATGATAAAACCCTGCAGAAAGTAGGCATAGGGGGAACTTTCCTCAACATAATAAAGGCTATATATGACAAACCGACAGCCAACGTCATCCTCAATGGTGAAAAACTGAAACCATTTCCACTAAGATCAGGAAGAAGACAAGGTTGCCCACTCTCACCACAATTATTCAACATAGTTTTGGAAGTTTTAGCCACAGCAGTCAGAGAAGAAAAAGAAATAAAAGGAATCCAAATTGGAAAAGAAGAAGTAAAGCTGTCACTGTTTGCAGATGACATGATACTATACATAGAGAATCCTAAAGATGCTACCAGAAAAGTGCTAGAGCTAATCAATGAATTTGGTAAGGTAGCAGGATACAAAAGTAATTCACAGAAATCTCTGGCATTCCTCTACACTAATGATGAAAAATCTGAAAGTGAAATTAAGGAAACACTCCCATTTACCATTCCAACAAAAAGAATAAAATATCTAGGAATAAACCTACTTAAGTAGACAGACCTGTACTCAGAAAACTATAAGACACTGATGAAAGAAACTAAAGATTATACAAATAGATGGAGAGATATACCATGTTCTTGGATTGGAAGAATCAACATTGTGAAAATGACTCTACTACCCAAAGCAATCTACAGATTCAATGTAATCCCTATCAAACTACCACTGGCATTTTTCACAGAACGAGAACAAAAAATTTCACAAATTTTATGGAAACACAAAAGACCCCGAATAGCCATAGCTACCTTGAGAATGAAAAATGGAGCTGGAGGAATCAGACTGCTTGACTTCAGACTATACTACAAAGCTACAGTAATCAAGACAGTATGGTACTGGCACAAAAACAGAAATATAGATCGATGGAACAGGATAGAAAGCCCAGAGATAAATCCACGCACATATGGTCACCTTATCTTTGATAAAGGAAGCAAGAATATACAGTGGAGAAAAGAGAGCCTCTTCAATAAGTGGTGCTGGGAAAACTGGACAGCTACATGTAAAAGTATGAGATTAGAACACTCCCTAACATCATACACAAAAGTAAGCTCAAAATGGATTAAAGACCTAAATGTAAGGCCAGAAACTATCAAACTCTTAGAGGAAAACATAGGAGAACACTCTATGACATAAATCACAGCAAGATCCTTTTTGACCCACCTCCTAGAGAAATGGAAAATAAACAAAAATAAACAAATGGGACCTAATGAAACTTCAAAGCTTTTGCACAGCAAAGGAAACCATAAACAAGACCAAAAGACAACCCTCAGGATGGGAGAAAATATTTGCAAATGAAGCAACTGACAAAGGATTAATCTCCAAAATTTACAAGCAGCTCATGCAGCTCAATAACAAAAAAACAAACAACCCAATTCAAAAATGGGCAGAAGACCTACATAGACATTTCTCCAAAGAAGATATACAGACTGCCAACAAACACGTGAAAGAATTCTCAACATCATTAATCATTAGAGAAATGCAAATCAAAACTACAATGAGATATCATCTCACACCTGTCAGAATGGCCATCATCAAAAAATCTAGAAACAGTAAATGCTGGAGGTGTAGAGAAGAGGGAACCCTCTTGTACTGCTGGTGGGAATGTATATTGATACAGCCACTATGGAGAACAGTATGGAGGTTCCTTAAAAAACTACAAATAGAACTACCGTATGACCCAGCAATCCCACTACTGGGCATATACCCTGAGAAAACCATAATTCAAAAAGAGTCATGTACCGAAATGTTCGTTGCAGCTCTATTTACAATATCAGGACACGGAAGCAACGTAAGTGTCCATCATTGGATGAATGGATAAAGAAGATGTGACACATACATACAATGGAATATTACTCAGCCATAAAAGGAAACAAAATTGAGTTATTTATAGTGAGTTGGATGGACCTAGAGTCTGTCCTACAGAGTGAAGTAAGTCAGAAAGAGAAAAAGAAATACCGTATGCTAACACATATATATGGAATCTAAGGAAAAAAAAAAAAGGTCATGAAGAACCTAGGGGCAAGACGGGAATAAAGACGCAGACCTACTAGAGAATGGACTTGATGATATGAGGAGGGGGAAGGGTAAGCTGTGGCAAAGTGAGAGAGTGGCATGGACATATATACACTACCAAATGTAAAATAGATAGCTAGTGGGAAGCAGCCTCATAGCACAGGGAGATCAGCTTGGTGCTTTGTGACCACCTAGAGGGGTGGGATAGGGAGGGTGGGAGGGAGGGAGATGCAAGCGGGAAGAGATATGGGAACATATGTATATGTATAACTGATTCACTTTGTTATAAAGCAGAAACTAACACACCATCGTAAAGCAATTATACTCCAATAAAGATGTTAAGGGAAATAAAAGCAATTACCTTTAAAAGGGAGACATTTAAGGGAAACATTGGGCGCTGTTAGAAGCACACAGCAGGGTATCAGACCGCATCTGGGAAGGTCATGACAGGAAGTGACATTTAATCTAAGTCCATGGGATGGGTAGGAGTTAATAGGAGAGAGTGCTCTAAGCAGAGGGAACAATATTTGAGAAGGTCTCGGGGTGAGACAGTATGCATCTTGGGTGAGAAGTTCACCGCTACTTTCATATTTTAACATTTTTATCTTGTGCAGATATGATGTTGCAGCTGGATCTTGTTTACCTCTAAGTTCTGTCTGAGCACTGAGCACAGTGTTTAACACTTAGTAGGTGGTCAATAAATATTTGCATACGACTGAATAACTCTGTAAGTCAGCTGTCCTGCTGGACTACATTCAGTGTCTCTGGAGGTTTAGAGGCAGCCCTGGAGTTTTGTGGAGAGGAAATCAGGCCGTTCAGTTCTCTTCGAGCAGCCCAGGCTGCACCCTGATCAACTTAAAGAATTCTTGAAACACGGAATAAGCAGAACTGGGTCCTTTCTGGGATCACTGGACACCTGCCCCACCCCTGTTCTGACACCCACTCCAGAAGTGAGTCAGATTTAAGGAGGATGTGGAAAAGGAGCCGTGGCTTCTGGGTGCCCACTTGGTTTATTGATGGGGACACACAGAGTTGGGCAACAGTGATCATTAGGTTGATTTCTCAAACGCTGGAAAGTTTGTCACTATAATAAAACCACTGGTCTTGATGTTTTTTAAATGCTGGAAGGGCCCATTCTGATTTCTCTTCATGCATTTGATTTCTGGGAAAGTACAGATGTAATTGAATGAGAACGTTGTTAGGTTAAAAGAATAATTCCTTCAAAGGAGAAAAGAATTACGAACGTGTCTCATCTAGTCTTTTCAGATGACGGCTGAGCAGCAGCTGTGTACTCGGTGCCGTATTTTATGTAAAACATTTGTTAGGCTTTTATGTTTGCCTTTGACTTGAGAAAAACTCCAGATCTTTTTTAGGATGTAGGAGTTTTGATCTCCTCCTAGTGTTCGTTTCACCTGGAGATTATTTTTTCCATGATCCATAGCTCTAATTCTGTACAGAAGACGGTGACTCACTGTACTTTTTAATGAAAATTGGAATGACAAATAAGTTCAAAGCAAGTTCATGCAAAGCAAATACAGAGCCAGAGGTGAAATGAGATGCTCTCTTCTTCTTTTGTGAGCAGTACCACGTGAAAAAAAAATCTAGGATGCTTTGTTTCTTTTGAAACTAGCATTTGGGAATAAAAATTACATAATGTTGAAGTTAGCTCAAACCAGTGTGTTTTTTTTCCCCCCTACCATGTGAAATTTTAGGAAAAACGTATAAGACAAACCTGGCTTTGATACTGACAGAGATAAACGACATTAAACTCATAATAATGTGTTAGAGTATCAGTTACTTTGTTGGATTCTGACATTTTTTCCCTTCAGTATCATTTTGTCATTCTTACTAATGCAGATTTATGCTGTTACACAATATTTTAAATGAAAAAGTTTAATCTTTATTAAAGTAATTAATCTTTGTTAAATTGCCTTTCTAGGTGATTTCTATAAATTTCTATATCTTATTGAAGTCTTTCTGTTTTTTTCCCGACAGTATGCTTTTAACATGTGTATATTTGCTGAAATGTCTTTAATTTTTAATTTTTAATAGAGGTGAGACAGTGCTGGCAAAGAGTAATTCTAACACACTAATAGAACGTTGAGTTATTCTTTTACAGTCTGTCTTGATTGTAATTGTCTTTATTAAGAAGGCATTAAGAAAATTAATAAGAACGATGGGGCAGTGTCTCTTCACAGAATCTGTATTAATTTCTCCCTTAGAGTAGTTGACAGTATAATCCCCCGAAAATATTGAAAAACAATCTTATATACTAGATAATAGCTGAACACTGCTATTAGTTGTTGAAACATAAAAACATGTTCTGCATAAATTTATGTTTGGAACAGGAGATTATAATAGTGAAAGATTATTGAGAAAGGTGCTAACGTATACTGAAGTGTTTATTTTCTTTAAACGAGCTGTATTTACATGGTGTGTTAAGTGTGATGATTTTCATCTTGGTTAATGTTTAGTAGTTTGATTTTTTAAAAAGATGCTGAATATTCTATCTCAAGCCAAGGCTGTTTGCCTTATAATCACTTCTCTTGCCCAGTGGTGACTTAATATATCCATAAAATGTCAGGAAGAAATCCTCGGGCGGAACTATGGACCTGGACACACACTTGTGTTACTGGCTTTCACGTATGTTCATTTATGACTTGTTGCTGAATTGACCCAAACTAAGACTCTGGGAGGTATTTGGAACACAGCCATGAGCAGAAGAGGGCCCTGGGAAGACAGCACTGTATCCCTCCTGCTTTTATTTTCTGATAAGGGATAGGGAGTGAGGGGGTGATGGTTGGGTAAGAGAGAAAATATACAAAACTTTTAGAACTTAGGGTACTTGACTTAAATTATCCGCTGACACTTCTTTCATAGTTGCCTTTGAAAGCTCTCCCGGGCTGGCTGCATCATTTAACACAGAACTAGGGGCACCTGGGACATTTAGGTATCCTGGGATACAGCAGTGAGCAAAATAGACCACATCCCTGGTCACAAGGAGGGGATAGTCTTTTGCAGGGGAGACAGGCAAATGTGAAACAATGTGTCAGGTGGTAGTAAGTGTTACGGAGAAAAATAAAGCAAAATAAGAGGGATGAAGCATAGATTGGGATGGGCTTACTTTTCTGTAGAGGGTGTTCAGGAAAAATCTCACAGATCAGGTCACATTTGAGCCAAGCGTGAAGGAACCGAGGGAGGGAGTTATGTGCTCCCTACTCCTATGTCCAGCCGCCTACTTGTCTACCAGGAGCCTCAAACTCAACTTGTTCAGAACTGAACTCTTCATGCCCCTTTCTAACCTCTTCCATCTTCAGTCTCCTGCATCTCAGAAACGGCATCACTGTCTATTGAGTTGCTCATATGAAAACACCTGGGGCTGATGACTGATTCCTCTTTCCCCTCAACCTCATGCTGGCACATTTAGTGGAGTCTCCCTCCAGGATACACCTCTCATCTATCTTCCCGCTGTGTTGAATACTATTACTGTGGTCCAGGCTACCGTCATCTCTTTCCTGGACCATGATTTAAGCATCCTCGCTGCCCTCCTGGTTTCTGTTCTCGCCATCCCAATAATCCAGTATCTCTGTAATTCAGATCTTCTTGTTCACCTGCTCAAAAACCTCCTGTGGTTTCCCACTGCACCTAAGATAGTTTCATGAGGTGTCGCACTCCAGGTCAGCAGTAATTTTCTATCACTGTAAAGAGGCTCCATTCTTTAACTTCTCTTGTTTTTGTTGAAAAGTTAACTGTATGTCTTATTTTTGCTCCTTTGAAAGAAATGTGTACACCTGTCCCCCAAAATTACTTTTAAGATTTTCTCTATCTTAGGTTTTTCAACCAGCATTTGACTATGTGGTTTTCTTTATATGTCTCTTGATTAGGGTTTATAGAGCTTCTTGAATCTATGGCTTGATGACTTGTGTCAGTTTTTAAGAAGATTCTAAGCCTGTGTTTCTTCAAATGTTGATTGAGTTCCATTGTCTGTCTCTTCCTGTTCTGGGTTTTGAACATCATGTAGTTAATTTATTTTTTTATTGAAGTATAGTTGATTTACAATGTTGTACCAATCTCTGCTGTACAGCACAGTGACTCCGTTTTACACATACATACGTTCTTTTTTTAAGTCTTCTTTTCCATTATGGTATGCCAGGAGATTGGATATCGTTCCGGTGCTCTACAGTAAGACCTTGTTGTTTATCCATTCCAAATGTAATAGTTTGCATCTACCAACCCCAAATTCCCAGTCCATCCCTCTCCATCCCCGCCTCCCCCTTGGCAACCACGTCTGTTCTCTGTGTCTGTGAGTCTCTTTCTGTTCTGTAGATAGGTTCATTTGTGCCATGCTTTAGATTCCACATACAAGTGATATCATATGGTATTTGTCTTTCTCTTTCTGACTTACTTCGCTTAGTTTGAGCATCATGTGTTTTAGACCTTTAGACCTTGCACTGTGTCCCGTGTTGCCCCTAAGCTCTTTTCTGTATGTTCCTCTTTGTTTTCTTTTTTGTGCATAAATGTGGAAATTTTTTACTGACTTACCTTCCAGGTCACTATTCTCTCTTCTGTTATGTCTAATATTCTCTTGAATTCCTAACTTGAGTTATTGCATTATTCGGTTTTAGGATTTCCATTTGACTCTTGTTTATAGATTCTAGTTCTTTGGTAAAAATCATCATCTTTTCGTCTGTTTTCATATTAATTATATATTTTTTAAACTGCAAAACCGGTTTATCTGCGAATCTCTGTTTCTCATTTTTCTCTGTTATTGGTCTGGTCTTGTGCATTTACTATTCTTCTGGGTTGTAGACCTTGTCTGGGTAGGTCTAGCTACAGACTGCCCTAACTTCTAGACCCTTTTCCTCCGGCAGACCCTGCCCTCCAGCCTTGGGCTCCCAGAACTACTGCTGAAGTCTCTGCTCAGGTTTTAGCCACTTCACTGCTGTTTCCCACTTGGTTCTTGTGTTTTCCCTTGGTTTTTGTGCAGCCTAGGAGTTGAGGGAAGCTTGCAGGCAGAATTTGGGGCTCACGCCTCTGGGATCCCCTTGAATCTCTACCATCTCGGCAGCTTGCAGCTCCAGCCTCTGTCTCTGCAGTGCAGCCAGATGGCACGAGTCCCCAGCTGCTGCCCTTGGTGGTGCGCTGTCCTCTGCTCGGGTAATCAGCAGATTCCTTGAGGGTGAAAGGAGGTGAACATGGGGCTCCCATGGGTGGGCTCCCCTTCTCTCTCAGATGTTAGCCCTCACATCCTATTTGCCTTCGTTGTGTTTTGATGCCCTCAGTCATTTGCTCTAAGAATTCCTCCAGCTTTTATACTTGTTCTTGGTGGGAGAGTCGGTCTGATCCAGGCTGTTGTGTTGTGACATCTGAACCCTGGTCTATCTCCTGCTTCTCTTTCATACCATGTTTCCCATATTCCAGCCACACTGCACTCATTTTTTGTCAGAATATATCAAGCCTTTTCCCACCTCAGGGACTTTGTATTAACTGCCTCACCTCTTCTTCCCCAGATGTGTGCTTCGCTGGTTCCTTGATGTTATTTAATCTCCGTTCAACTGTTACTTCCTAAGAGGTTTCTCTCTCTTTCCAGGGTCCCCCGTCACTCTTTTATTTTCATCATAGCACTATCTGAACTTACTTTATTTACTTGCTTACTTTCTGTCTCCCCACTATTGTGTAAGCTCGGTTCCCACCTGGCGTGGGATAAATGTTAACTGATAACAAATGATAATAAATGTTAATTGAATGACTGAATAAATGAATAAAATAGGCACTGATTCTGGAAGGAATTTTTCGAATTCTTCTTTGCAAACCTCAGTGGGACATAAAGGAACACTGTTTTCTTCACATTAATAGTATTTTGATAAGGAATATTCTATAAAATACCACTTTTATATGTTTATAGTATAATGGTGACTAGCATTTTGTTCATCCTGATGATCTGATCTTAAATTACTTTCTTTATAGACCAAGATTATGCTATATTCATTATCACATGAGTAATAATTAGATTTTTGTGAAAATTCTTTAGAAATATATAATCTGTGCTTATTCTCTATCACCCAGGATATTTAACTAAAACTAATGATACCAATTTGTTGTTGGTCGTGCATGAAATGGCTTTTTAAAAAAATTTTATATCTTTATTTAACAGGAATGGTTTTTAGGAAAAGCATTGCATGACGAAGAATCTACAATCATTCACCATTATGCCTTTTCCGAAAATCCTACAGTGTTTAAGTACCCAGACTTCGCTGCTGGCTGGGCCCTTAGTATCCCACTGGTAAACAAGTAAGAATTTATGAGACTTGCTTTTCGTTGCGTCTCGTGTATGAATCAACTTTTATTTCGCCAAGTCTTGCAGCTGATGGAGCTGAGTGAACTTTTCAGCAGAGGCAGCGGGTGGTAGTGCAGGGAGACCCGCGGCAGGAGCCGGACACAGGCTCCATCACTTACTCACCCCCTCAGACTCACGCTCAGCCGCTCTGCCCTTCCTCTTACTCACCTGCAAAATGAGGCGAATGATCAACTGTGAGGCCGAGGGAGGGCCCACGAGTGCTCAGGACTCTGTACCCGGAGGTGTGGCCACTGTTGTGAGCTCTAGGTGTGACTCTGATTGTCATCAGCACGCCTCGGGTTGGGTGATGACTGGTTATGTGCGTGGATGTGTAGACGCGTTTAAACGTGGGCTGGGCAGGAGGCACACCTAACTCTCGGTGTGAGAATCCCAGTCATGCAGTTTTCGATGTGAAAGGGGAAGATAAGTCGTAATTCAGGAGAAGCATGGCTGTTGACAGTCCTCTTAACCTAAATAGTTCAGATTAATTGTGAGTTTTTGTTCTTTAGGGAATGGAAAGTTGATAGTGCAGTTGTGGTTTTTATATCTGCAAAGATGAAAATGTTTCTCTTATTTCTTACAGTAAGTGTCCTGTTTCTAGGGTTTGGAGTCCTGAAAAGCTTTTTAGCCCATTGTAGTAATATAAGATAGTAGATACTTTGTCATTTGTGGTTGCTGAAACTTCTGGACTGCTCCCTTGACATTTGAAAGTTCCTTACAATGTAACGCGCTCCTTCCCAACGTAGATGCAAGCAGCAGCAAAGGATGCAGAGTGGATGAAGGGAATATTGTTGCTGGAACTGGAAGCGGAGGTGGGTGGTGGTTTGGTGCAGGCGTCCAGCAGTGTTATTGAGGGGAGGCTGGATCTCTGTCTCTCCGGCTTAGTGCACAGCATCATTTCACCCTAAATCTGGTTAGCTTTGTGCTTTCAAGGCAGTAAGGGCTACGAACTTCTTATTTATGTACAGCAGGAGACAGCCTCTAACCATGGAATGAAAGTACTTATCCCCAGTCTGTAGGTGGATCCTGTCCAATTAAAGTCAGTTGGGACAACTTCAGGCCTCTACCATCCTCTGCACCGTTAACAGCTGCCAGAACTTCAGTGCATCGGTTGGGATCAAACTAACTCTGACCCTGGAGCCCCTTTTTTGGCCTGAGTAATTGATCAAAATCAGAATTCTCTTAGAGGAAGGAAGGAGAGGCTCTGTATCATGTGGGTAAGCAACAGTGCCCACTACGGGAACGTCGATTCACTGTGTCTCCTTTCCTTGACTTATGGCTCACTTGGTAGGTAGGGCAATGATTTATAGTTACTCAAGTCACCAGAAAAACTGGTTACTTAAAGACACTTCATGACACTCACTTTCTTAGACTTTCTCACCGAAAATATTTTTGGGGCTAGCAATCCCGGAGCATCAGTGAGTGTTGAATTAACACTGCCCAACATTTCCCAGTGCTCTAGCTACGTGATCTCCTCACGATAGCATCTGTAAAAAAAAAAAAAACAAAAAAAAAACTTGCATCTTTGGAGAAACGTTCATTGATTTTCAGTAAGATGGTTTCTTCAAATAGATGTTACTACAGAACACTGTTACTGGTTTCCCCTGTTGTTTTTCCATCAGAAAAGCTTATCTAGATGTCCTGCAATATCTTGCTCTGTTGACTGTCTCGCACGTGGGACTAGAAGAGTCAGGAAGTTTTCCTGGTATGGAGTTGAAGGAGCCCTATATTTGTTGCAAGTTTCCGGTCTAGCTGGTTGTGTCATTAGAACTGTGTTATCGGGACATAACTTAGTGCCTTCTAAAAACAGGAAAGCTGAATGTCAAATTCTCTTTTGCCAGGAACTGAATATTTAATGAAGAAATATTTTCGCAAAGTAGTTGGGATTTCTGGCCTTGTTTTTTTTGGCAATGATGGTTCCTGAAATTAGCATTTGAAAAGCCCTTGGGTATAGCCCTTGCTTGGTGTATAGAAAAATGAAACCTAGTTCCCACCACTAGGACTGGCCTTTTAAGTCGGGTGAATGCCCCCCTGCACACTTTCAGAACTGGGACTTGTTTGCAAGGTGACTGGGTTAGGCCCCAGGTGTCCCACGAGGCTGACTCATCCATGCGACGTTCGTAATATTGAGGTAACCGTCACTGGTTCTGGCAGATTCCACAGGCTGCTAAACGTAGCCACAGATGTCAGTGTACATACTGATTTGTTTCCAGTCAGTCAGTGTTCATCTTAAAGAGATTCTTTCCTCTTAAAGAGATTCTATCAGTGGCTGTCACATTTTCCTCTAGTTTCCCTCAGAGAAAAATGTACAAGAATTGAATGCGAAAGAAACTTAAAAAGTCAGGAAGCGTAGAGAGCATGTTTAGGGTAACAGTTCAGAGGTGTTGATTGTCTCTTAAGAACGGGTGTGGGCAGCGTGGCCACCTGACAGTGGATGTCACGTGCCATTGGGTGCTGATCGCAGTTCTGTGTTCCTTGTCCGTGGCGATGAGCCCAGGTATGACTTTTCTTTTTGTGTGTGTGTGTTTGGTGTCTGAATGTGGTTGGCTCAGGCTTTGAAGGCACTTGGCATGAGTCCAAGTCCCCAAGTTACCTTAAAAGAGTTTATTCATGAAAACTGGCTCCAGCCAAGCAGAGTTCGAGTTGGACAAGATGCCACACCAGGGCAGAGTTTTCTCTTAATATACGTCAGGAATGTTCTGAGAATGCAGTCTCTCTATGCAGTGTCCTCACCCACTCCTGCCCGAGCCGGCGGGCAGGTACTGAGCAGGAATGTAGCAGAGGTTCCATGGGGCTTCCTTCCGAGCCGTGTACCATCGAGCCACGTTCCTGTCACCCGTGAGGCCGGTGCTTCCTGACTACACGTAAATTATAACCTGTGTCCTCCTTCATCTTTCCTCCGATTAGAGATAAATTTTTAGAGAAATGTCTGTGGCTCAACCAGGCTAAAAACTCGGGGAGGACTTTTGAAACTGATTACTAGTTTTCCTTTTCAGATTACCATTATTTCTTTGTAGTTAAAATATTTGTTAGGAGGTTCGTCATTGAAACGAGGGTTCCGTCTGTAGCCCTGTGATAAGCGTAAAGCCTGTGGCAGCTCCGTGGCCTTGGTAAGCATGTCGTTCTGCCTCACTCAGCCTGAAATGGAGGAATGTATTGCGATGTGCCCTCATCCCTTCAGATCGCTCACCGAGTGCTCGTGTGGGCCCGGGCGGTGGGCGCTGTTTGGGGTGCAGAGCAGGAGGGGGGTGCAGGGGGCTCGCCGTGTGTGATGAATGGGGCTGTGCTTCCCACTCTGGGGGCAAAGGAAGTTTCCATTTATTCTCGTGGGCAGGTCTGGACACCCTTGAATTCGGTCTTGGAGAAAAGGCTGCCAGGTAGAGGTTGGGTCGGGGCGAACTGGGCCGCTGTGTGGCCAGGAGCGCGCTTCGGGGGAGGTTGGTGCACGCTGGGGAGCGGGGGGCTCTAGAGCCGGGGCCCAGGGGTCTGGGCCTCTCTTCTGTGTTGAAAAGAGCCATTACGGCTTTTCTGAAGCAAGAAAATGACTTGAAACTGCTATTCTGTCCCGAAACCACATGCTCTCTCCCCCAGGAAACTCCACAAACTGTAATTCATAGGGTCATTAAAAGTAGGAGACTGAAAAGTAGCAACTTCTGTTTCTCTATCAGGCAGGCTTTTTTCTTTTCCTTTTCTTTCTCTGTCATTATTTAGTCAAGGATTATCAGGAGTCAGCACACTCCGTGGCTTTTTAAAAGACATGTATTGTATCGTATGGTGTTTTATGTTATTTTCCAGATGTTGAATAACGAACACTACGTTTGCAACAAGCCTTGCATTCGTGTCCTGGTCCACAAATAATTGTGTTTTCATAGTCCTTTGCCTCAAGGAAATTAAACTCTTAGTTTTGTCCTAAAATTTATATTTTTATTTGTTTTCAAACATTAAAAAGTCTCAAGAATGTGTTCTCCTTGTTTGATGCTTTTTTGGTTTTTTTCAAAAAACTCAAATTGTCTCTATTTTCTAGGCTTACCAAGAGATTGAAGAGCGAGTCCCTGAAATCCGACTTTACAATAGATTTAAAATATGAGGTAGGTCATGATTTGTTTGGTTCAAAGTCTTCGTAATCAAGAATTCGTGTCTTTTGATACAAAAGGTGTCTTGTGTTCCCTGAAAGGTGCATCCCCTCTGCCATTCACATCCATATTTTCCCAACAAGGAAATTGCACATGCTACAGTCTGTGAGGGCTTTCTTCTTTAAGCCCATTTTGGTCACGTAGGTGGGGAAGGAACGGTGGAGAAAACAGTTGTGTCTGTGATCCTTCATCCTTTGTTTTTAAGCTAGGTGGATGGGTCCAGAGATGGATTTTTAAAAACATGCAAAAATGTCAGTAAAATACCTCTGGTCTTTTTTTGCGCTTTGGTTGCACATATGTCTTCGACATGTCTCTTGTACTGGACCCTGTGGAGCAGAATTGGGCCAGCTGGTCCCCCAGCACCCTGGCATTTAGTGGACATCTGTGACCAGTCGTCCTGGAGGCAGGTGGCGGGTGTCCCGTCCTTAATCCATTAATCTCTCCTGAATCATCATCAAGAAGGTCTCTTCATGCGTACATCTGACTGCCTGAAACAGACTTGCCTTTCCCTCTGTAGGAATCTGTATTTTAGGACATTGGGGCCAATCGTGACTCAGTCCAGCAGTGCTGGTAGCCTGCCAGGAGCGAAAAGGGCACTCACAAGATTTTAATTTGGGGAGTATTTCTAAATGATGAAATAGGTTATTTGAGGAGAAATATTCATGTTAAAAATCATTCTTTTCCACAGAAGGGAAAGAATGACTAGTTGAAAGCCAGGGTCTGTCTAGATTTTTTTTTTTTTTTTTTTTTTTTTTGCGGTACGCGGGCCTCTCACTGTTGTGGCCTCCCCCGTTGCGGAGCACAGGCTCTGGATGCGCAGGCTCAGTGGCCATGGCTCACGGGCCCAGCCGCTCCGCGGCATGCGGGATCCTCCTGCACCGGGGCACGAACCCGCGTACCCTGCATTGGCAGGTGGACTCTCAACCACTGCGCCACCAGGGAAGCCCTGTCTAGATATTTTTAATGAAAAGTCAGCTCAGGTATAGATACCCAGGTTTGGGAGTCTATGAAACATTGAATAACATACCAAAAAACCCTCTAACATACATGAAAGGTATAAAGATCAGTCAGAATATCTATGCTTAAGAGATTGAACTTGATCAGTTGCTTGGAGGCTACCTGTAAGTATCCCCCCAGGAGGGTCCCCCTTCATTCTAACGAGAGTCAACAACTTTCTTGAATTCTCTCCCTGGCTCCCTTTTCTTCATATTTGATCACATATGAATGTATCTCTGAATAATACATAGTTTTGCATCCTTCTGGCCTTTATATAAACAGAACTGTACCCTGAATAATGTTCTAATTTGAAAGTCATCCGTGTTGATACATGTGGCTTTAATGAACTGTCGTCACTTTGTATAACTGTCTCTCCCAGGACCACACACAGTGTATCTGCCCAGTCTGCTGGTAGTGGGCCTCCGGGCGGCGACTGGGTTTTGCTGTTGCAGTCACCAGTTCTATGAATATTTTTGACATGTGTCATGATGATCCTCTACAAGAGTTTCTCTAGGGCAGAAGCTTTTAAACTGTTTTTTGACGGTGACCGACTTTAAAAGATACATTTTTCATTGTGACTCAGTATATTTGTGTGTTGTTATTGATTTCTAACTTAGTATGATGGGTCTATACAACAGTCATTTGAAATATTTTTAGGTTTGCTTAATGGCCTAGTTCATGTTCACTTTTCATAAATGGAGAAAAGGATGTATGTGCTCTGATTTGGGGGTGGTATAATATTCTCTTTATGTCTACTAAAGAACAAATAGATTAATCAGTTAATCTATTGTGCTTTTCACATATTTTATTTCCTCCCTCTCTCCCTTTTCCTGCTTTCGTTTTGTCTGCTTGATCCGGCATTTACTAAGGGAGGAATGTGAAAATCTTCCATGATAGTGGTGACAGTGTCTCTTTGTGGAACTGCCAACTCTTGCTATTTATACTCTGAGGCTATGTTAATTAGATGCATACAAGTTTAGAATTGTTACCTCCTCTCCGTAAATGTATCTTTATCTCTAGTAATGCTCTTTGCCTTAGCGTTTATTTTGTTGATAGGAACACTTCTATACTAGCTTTCTTTTGGTGTTTGCTTCATCACTGTTTTTCATTTTTTTCTTTCAATTCTTTTGTGTCCTCTTCTGATGCATCTCTCTTAAAGAGGACGTGTTTGTTTTTTTCTCCCAGTTTGACAATCTTTATCTTTCAAACCATATAGCAAATTTACATTTACATTTTTCATGCTTACTAACACTTTCTTTTATCCTTTGTCTCCCATTTTTTTCTTTTGAAAATTTCCTTGCTTTCTTTTAGATTTTTAAAATTTTTATTCCATTTTTTTCCCTCCTCTGTTATTTTTGAAGTTCATTCTCAATGTCTGTTCCTTAATGGTTGTTTTAAATACAGTAAGTCCCCTACATACGAACCTTCAAGTTGCGAACTCTCAAAGATGCAAACGTATTATAAACCTGTTACAGTGCAGTACTAGATGGCCGATTGTGTTAGTTGGGCACCTAGGCTAACTTTGTTGGACTTACGAACAAATTGGACTTACAAACTCGCTCTTGGAACGGAACTTGTTCGTATGCAGGGGACTTACTTTAACATGTACAGTAAGTGGCTGATTAATCAATAGCCTAAAAATCTAAGGGCCTGAGCATGATAACTATGATTATCCCTCTCCCAGGTTTTATGCTCTTTTGTCCAGTATTTTTGTTCTTTCTTTTTTTTCAACCCCGCAACTCAGATATTGTCCTTCCTTACTTTACACAGTTAAATGATTTGTATTAGCTTAACCCTGTATTTGCCGTGTCTGTGCTCACTATTCTGTTTTGCTTCTTGGACCTGCCAACGGGGATCATTTTTATTCTTCCTGAAGTACATCCTTCAGAATTTCCTTTTTAGTGAGGTGGCAAATTCTCCGTTTTGTTTTTTTTTTGTTTGTTTGTTTGTTTTTCCTTATAAATTATCTCAGGGGCTTCCCTGGTGGCACAGTGGTTGAGAATCTGCCTGCCAATGCAGGGGACACTGGTTCGAGCCCTGGTCTGGGAAGATCCCACATGCCACGGAGCAACTGGGCCCGTGAGCCACAACGACTGAGCCTGCGCGTCTGGAGCCTGTGCTCCGCAACAAGAGAGGCCGCGATAGTGAGAGGCCCGCGCACCGCGATGAAGAGCGGCCCCCGCTTGCCACAACTAGAGAAAGCCCTTGCACAGAAACGAAGATCCAACACAGCCATAAATAAATAAATAAATATATAGGGACTATAAGTAATTAAAAAAATAATTATTTCAGTTTTGTTCTTGAGACATAGTTGCATTGTGTGTACAATTCTAGGTTGTGAGACATTTTCTCTCATCACAGTACTGTTGTTCCCCTGTGCTCTGGCTTCTGCTACTGCTGTTGTGTTAGGAAATCAACCGCCACTCTTACATGGTTCCATTGTCAGTAATCTGCCGTTTCTCTGGCTGCCTTTAAGATTGTTCTTTGTCTTTGGTGTTCTGCAGTTTCACTATGGTATATATATGTCTAGGTGCAGACTCTTCTTTTTCTAATCCTGCTTAGAATTCATTGGGCCTTTCTATAATAGGATTGTTAAGCAATCCTATTTTTTTTAAATTACATTTTAAAAAAATTCTCAGCCATTGTCTTTTCAGCTGTTTTCTCATCCCCTCTGTTATCTCCTTCTGGAACTTTAGATATATGCTAGAGGTTTGAACTTCTCTTCTACATTCCCCATCTCTGTTTCTAGCTGGGCTACATTTCAAATAACTTGGAGGACTTCATCTTTTAGTTCCCTAGTTTTTATTCAGCTGTGTCTAATATGCTGTTTATCCCCACCATTAAAATGTTCATTTTTTTTTAAATGTTCATTTTAAGCGTTGTATTTTTCTTCTTCTTCTTTTTTTTTTTTTTTTTTTTTTTTTTTTTGCGGTACACAGGCCTCTCACTGCTGTGGCCTCTCCCGTTGCGGAGCACAGGCTCCGAACGCACAGGCTCAGCGGCCATGGCTCACGGGCCCAGCCGCTCCACGGCATGTGAGATCCTCCTGCACCGGGGCACGAACCCGTGTCCCCTGCATTGGCAGGTGGACTCTCAACCACTGCACCACCAGGGAAGCCCTAAGCATTGTATTTTTTCACATCTACAAGTTCTAGACGTTTCTTTTTCAAATTTGCTCTCTTGTACAATCTTTCAGAAATTTTGCTCATGTTTTAAAGTTTTTCTTTTCTTTATAAAAATACATGAAACAGTCATTTTCTATTCTGTGCTTGATCATTCCAATCCCCAAAGTCTTCTGGGCCTGAGCAAGCTGTGTCTGCTGGCTCTTGCCCATCATCTCGTCTCTTTGTACTACTTTTTGTGACTTTTCCGAGTACTTTAGCTCCTTGGGAACTGTGGCCGTCCCCCATCCTATATTAAGGTTGTGGGCTCCTCAGTAAGGATTTGCATTAGTTTTTGCCGGCTGCTAGAGGCTCAGGCTGACTTAGGGCCACTTTAAATTACTCCGAGGTGTTTCTGGAACACGTAGGTGACAAATGAGGGAGGCCTGCCTTTGGTTACCTAATCTCAGGATATCTGGAGATGATTTTTCCCTCCATCTAGTGCCAGTTTTGGGGCTTTGCTGTTAGACACGCCCCACCTTGGGCAGGTCATGGGCTTTATTCTCTTAACGTGCATCAGAACCTTGGCATCCTCAGAGCCCAGCTGATACCTACTGGGGAAAACTACCCTCAGTGGCCTTTTTCCTCAGGTTCTCACTTTCCATTTTTGTCCTCATAAGCTCCACATTTTTGTGCCAAGTTAGCAATACATTTAAAATGCTTTGAAAAATATTTTATCTCGATATTTTTAGATATTTGCAGCCAGTCGGTTTTTCAGGGTATGTAATTAGCATCCTGCAGGAAACCAGAGTCATGATATTTCCTTTTATCTTTCTCTGTGATGTTTTAGAATCCCTGAAATAGCTTCCCTAAAGTTGCTTATGACAATGTGGAATTTTTTGGAGGTCAGAATACTGATTCTTAATTAATTGTTTACGGTTAATAAAAGATTAGATTGCTCCACATGGAATTACTCCTTTTGTAAGTAAGAAAACCCCAAAGGGCTTCCCTGGTGGCGCAGTGGTTGAGAGTTCGCCTGCCGAAGCGGGGGACGCGGGTTCGTGCCCCGGTCTGGGAGGATCCCACATGCCACGGAGCGGCTGGGCCCGTCGGCCATGGCCGCTGGGCCTGCGCGTCTGGAGCCTGTGCTCCGCACAGGAGGGGCCACAACAGTGAGAGGCCCGCGTACCACAAAAAAAAAAACAAAAACCAAAAAACTGTTGAATGCTGACATGTTGATGTGGTTCAATTTAACATTCTCTAGAGAAGGTCAGGTCTGCTTGCCTTGAGATGTTTCATACCTTTGTGGACCTGTGGTGCTGGTTAAGAGCTTTCATTCATGCCAGTTTCCTGTGTGACAGATTGCTCTCTACATCTGGGACCGAGGTGATGGACCGCCCCTCACTCCTGTGCCTGAGTTTTGTACAGACGGGGCGGACTCTTCCTGTGCCACCACATTTCATTCTTTTCTACCACTTTGCGTAAGTAATAAAAGGACAGCTTCCTCGTGTGTCAAAGGAAAACATACATGCTGTGCACAATGTTGTCCTAGCACTTTCCATCCTAAAAAACCCCAACATCTGCCATGTGCCACGTGAGCACTATATATCATGTTTCGGGGATACTGGCCCTATAAGGTGAGCACTGTCATTACCCTGTTTCGCACAAGGGAAGAGAGCAGAGTGGCGCTGAGAGCTGCGGAGGTGTGGCCTGGAGGCATTGCTTTTGTTGAAGATGTAGCGTGTAGCTGTTGGAATTCCTGTTCTGTTTCCTAGCAAGGCAATCTCAGACATTGCCCGTTAGTTCTAAGCCTTCTCCTCGAGCCCACCCCCTTTACTTTCTCAGCCAGTGACCTCACTTTGATCTCACCTGACACTGTGCAGAACTTTTAGATTGAACCTGCTTGTTAGGGTGGACCCTTGGACCAGTCCCCGGGATGGGCCTGAAGACCCCGGGACTCAGCTGGGTGGGTAACAGTCCTTCCTCACAATGAAAAATATATTCACTACCTCACATGTTGTCTGTTATTTTCAAGTCATTGACACAGAAGTCTGTGTGTTGCATTTTCAAAGAGGAATACACGTACACACAGACACACACGCACTGCAACAGTGGGAGAGAATCTGTCCTGTTGGCACAGTTCCTGAGGGGGAGATGTCTTTTTAGACATTACGCTTGCTTGTTCTTTAATGTTCTCCTGGACAAGCTGGAGGGGTTGACCTCCTAGTGCCTTGAGTGACATGACAAAACTGCAGTTACGTGTCGCTATAAACCAGCCCCAAATGATGCAGAATCAGGATTGAGTATCACTGCAGGGCTAAGATAGCGATAAAGGGGCCAGAACACACCGCCCAACCCAGCTCCCTCCGTGAAGTGCCCACGGCCTGGGTGTGGATTGTCCGCAAGCCCCTCCGTGAGCCCCTTCATCTGAGTGATCGGCCTGGGCTGGAACCAGGGCAGGGCTCCAGGCTCCTCCAAAGTGCTGGAAGTTATCCTGCCTTTGGCAGAGGACAGAACGTCGCTGTTGCCTAGATTTGGGTAGACGATAAAGGGCCATAAAAATACTTTAACATCAAAGTAAGGCTGGGCCCCCAGAAGGGAGTCGTCTCTTATGTTACACTAAAACATCCCCCTACTTCTCTCTCCCTTTGACAAAAATCTTCACCAGCTGGAAAAAGGAAAGGGAAGGTAGCCAACATTTACTGGGTACCTGTGATGTGCTTAATCAATAGTAGTAATAAAAGCAGCCGTACGGGTGGTTGGTTATCATCCTAATTCCCTAAATGAGCAGATGGAAGTTTAGAGAGCTGAGGACACTTGTCCAGGTGACACAGTGGAAATGCTGACCCGGGATCCTGGGGCCGGTCTGGCTGAGCAAAGGCTTTGTGGTCAGTGGAGCTACAGTCCCTTTTTTCCCCTAAAACTTAATCCTGGAGACAAGTGTGACGTCCCTGACATTGGTGAATTTGAACTTGAGAGCATGTGAGAGCTAATGTGGATGTGCAGTTAAGACACATTGACTCATGTATGCATATATATTTTTTTCTTTTTTTTAGGGAAATCCAGTGAAGAAGAAGGATATTTTTGTTGCAGTAAAGACATGCAAGAAATTTCATGGTGACAGAAGTATGTTTTGGGTTATTCATTTTTATTGACCTTTAAAAATGTAAACTGCCTTGAAAACAACAGTACAAACCAGATATAAACTCAACCTAAATAAAAGGGACAATGACAAATATGTCATTGAAGTAAAAGCAGTTATTTAATCAGTATTCTTCATCATACCACTTCAATCACCAAGATCAATTAGAAAAGACAATTTTGTATTGCAACATGAGCGGTCATAGCCCTTCTAAGGACTGATTAGAGCAGTATTTTAAATTGGAAATGGAAAAGCTCAGCTGTGGCAATCTAGGAGACAGTTAGTGAATAACAGTTCATTTTGCAAAACAATGTCCTGTTATGTCCAAGTGCAGTCTCTGAGCTGTATGAGTATGAGAGGGGATTTCAGGGTAACAGAATGCCAAAAAGAATGTTTTTCTAACACCGTTCCTTCTTTTTATATTTATTTCAAATGTACACATCAGAACTTTTAAGTAAGGATATGTATTTGCTCACATGTAGATATATACAGAAAAGGAAAAATGTGCCTTACAAGCAATGGTTCCTTCTTAAGGAAATCCTGCATGTATTGATAGATGAATGTTGTTTTTATTCAAATTGTTGGTTTCATTTCAGAATTCTACTAAGTTATTATGATACTATTTTTTAAAAAACCTACCTTAAATATAAATACATAATTTATCTCTTTTTTCACCTTATTTCAAGCAGCACTTTTCTGAAATTGAAGGTTAGACAGTCTTTTGCATTTTCTAATTTTAGCACATATTTTAATTTTTTCCATGAACAGACTCAATTTCACCAAGAGTGTGATATTTATAGAGGAGAGATTTCTAAACCAGCTGTCTTTTTTTGTGGGATTAGAGCTATGTGGGGAGTTCATTTATATAATTTATGTGATAATATATTTACAAATTATATTTTAAAGGGGATCATATTTTCCAAATAAAAGAAAATTATAATTTGGGATTAAAGTGTTTAAGACACTGACATAAATTCAAATCTTGTTATAGTCAACACTATCTTTAAAGTACATTTACTATAAACCTTCATGGTTACCTAAAAGTCATGATAAATTCTAAGTCCTATTAAATCAGCCTAAATAAACATATACATTCATTATATGAGTCCTAAAACACTATCAAAAATCAATATAGCACTTAAAAATTTCATTTATCATAAATTTAACCTAGATTTAATATTCTTTTGTCTTTTTCATAATCTGTAAGGGCTCTGAAGGATGTTTTTTTTTTAAGTTTCTTTTATTTATTTATATATATATTTTTGGCTGCATTTTGGGTCTGTTGCTGTGTGTGGGCTTTCTAGTTGCTGCGAGGGGGGCTACTCTGTTGCGGTGTGCGGGCTACTCATTGCAGTGGCTTCTCTTGTGGAGCACAGGCTCTAGTCATGTGGACTTCAGTAGTTGCAGCATGCGGGCTCAGCAGTTGCAGCACAGGGGCCCTAGAGTACGCAGGCTCCAGCAATTGTGGCACGTGAGCTCGGTAGTTGCAGCGTGCAGGCTGATTAGTTGTGGCTCGTGGGCTCTAAAGCACAGGCTCAGTAATTGTGGTGCATGGGCTTAGCTGCTCCACATTGTGTGGGATCTTCCTGGACCAGGGGTTGAACCCGTGCCCCCTGCATTGGCAGTGTAGGATGGTTTTTGACAAATACTTTTCATTAAAAATGTGTGAAGGCACTGCAGAAATACAAAGGATCATGACAGATTACTACAAGTAACTATATGCCAAAAATGGACAACCTGGAAGAAATGGACAAATTCTGAGAAAATCACAACCTTCCGAGACTGAACCAGGAAGAAAAAGAAGATAAAAACAGACCAATCATGAGCACTGAAATTGAAACTGTGATTAAAAATCTTCCAACAAACAAAAGCCCAGGACCAGATGGCTTCACAGGCGAATTCTATCGAACATTTAGAGAAGAGCTAACACCTATCCTTCTCAAACTCTTCCAAAATATAGCAGAGGGAGGAACACTCTCAAACTCATTCTATGAGGCGACCATCAACCTGATACCAAAACCAGACAAAGATGTCACCAAAAAAAGAAAACCACAGGCCAGTAGCACTAATGAACATAGATACAAAAATCCTCAACAAAATACTAGCAAACAGAATCCCAACAGCACATTAAAAGGATCACACACCACGATCAAGTGGGGTTTATCCCAGGAATGCAAGGATTCTTCAATATATGCAAATCAGTCAATGTGATACACCATATTAACAAACTGAAGGAGAAAAAACATATGATCATCTCAGTAGATGCAGAGAAAGCTTTTGACAAAATTCAACACTCATTTATAATAAAAACCTTCCAGAAAGTAGGCATAGAGGGAACTTACCTCAACATAATAAAGGCCATTTATGACAAGCCCACAGCCAACATTGTTCTCAATGGTGAAAAACTGAAAGCATTTCCACTAAGATCAGGAACAAGACAGGTTGCCCCTCTCACCACTGTTATTCAACATAGTTTTGGAAGTTTTAGCCACAGCAAACAGAGAAGAAAAAGAAGTTAAAGGAATCCAAATCAGAAAAGAAGAAGTAAAACTGTCACTGTTTGCAGATGACATGATATTATACGTAGAGAATCCTAAAGATGCTAGCAGAAAACTACTAGAGCTAATCAATGAATTTGGCAAAGTAGCAGGATACAAAATTAATGCACAGAAATCTCTTGCATTCCTATACACTAATGATGAAAAATCTGGAAGAGAAATTAAGGAAACACTCCCATTTACCATTGCAACAAAAAGAATAAAATTCCTAGGAATAAACCTACCTAAGGAGACAAAAGACCTGTATGCAGAAAACTATGACACTCATGAAAGAAATTAAAAATGGTACAAACAGATGGAGAGATATACCATGTTCTTGGATTGGAAGAATCAACATTGTGAAAATGACTCTACTACCCAAAGCAATCTACAGATTCAATGCAATCCCTGTCAAACTACCACTGGCATTTTTCACAGAACTAGAACAAAAAATTTCACAAATTTTATGGAAACACAAAAGACCCCACATAGCCAAAGCAATCTTGAGAAAGAAAAACGGAGCTGCAGGAATCAGGCTCCTGGACTTCAGACTGTACTACAAAGGTACAGTAATCAAGACAGTATGGTACTGGCACAAAAACAGAAAGATAGATCAATGGAACAGGATAGAAAGCACAGAGATAAACCCACGCATATATGGTCACCTTATCTTTGATAAAGGAGACAAGAATATACAGTGGAGAAAAGACAGCCTCTTCAATAAGTGGTGCTGGGAAAACTGGACAGCTACATGTAAAAAAATGAAATTGGAACACTCCCTAACACCATACACAAAAATAAACTCAAAATGGATTAAAGACCTAAATGTAAGGCCAGAAACTATCAAACTCTTAGAGAAAAACATAGGCAGAACACTCTATGACATCAATCACAGCAAGATCCTTTTTGACCCACCTCCTAGAGAAATGGGAATAAAAACAAAAATAAACAAATGGGACCTAATGAAACTTAAAAGCTTTTGCACAGCAAAGGAAACCATAAACAAGACCAAAAGACAACCCTCAGAATGGGAGAAAATATTTGCAAATGAAGCAGCTGACAAAGGAGTAATCTCCGCAAGCAGCTCATGCAGCTCAATATCAAAAAAACCAACAACCCAATCCAGAAACGGGCAGAAGACCTACACAGACATTTCTCCAAAGAAGATACACAGATTGCCAACAAACACATGAAAGGATGCTCAACATCACTAATCATTAGAGAAATGCAAATCAAAACTACAATGAGGTATCTCCTCAAACCAGTCAGAATGGGCATCATTAAAAAATCTACGAACAATAAATGCTGGAGAGGGTGTGGAGAAGAGGGAACCCTCTTGCACTGTTGGTGGGAAGGTAAATTGATACCACTATGGAGAACAGTATGAAAGTTCCTTAAAAAACTAAAAATAGAACTACCATACAAACCAGCAATCCCACTACCTGGCATATTCCCAGAGAAAACCATAATTTAAAAAGAGTCATGTACCACAATATTCATTGCAGCACTATTTACAATAGTCAGGACATGGAAGCAATCTAAGTGTCCATCAACAGGTGAATGGATAAAGAAGATGTGGCACATATATACAATGGAATATTACTCAGCCATAAAAAGAAACGAAATTGAGTTATCTGTAGTGAGGTGGATGGACCTATAGACTGTCATACAGAGTGAAGTAAGTCAGAAAGAGAAAAACAAATACCATATGCTAACACATATATATGGAATCTAAAAAAAAAAAAAAAAAACTTCTGAAGAATCTAGGGGCAGGACAGGAATAAAGACTCAGATGTAGAGAATGGACTTGACATGGGGAGGGGGAAGGTAAGCTGGGACGAAGTGAGAGAGTGGCACGGACGTGTATATACTACCAAACGTAAAATAGATAGCTAGTGGGAAGCAGCCGCATAGCACAGGGAGATCAGCTCAGTGCTTTGTGTCCACCTAGAGGGGTGGGATAGGGAGGGTGGGAGGGAGGGAGACGGAAGAGGGAAGAGATATGGGAACACATGTATATGTATAACTGATTCACTTTGTTATAAAGCAGAAACTAACACCACTGTAAAGCAATTATACTTCAATAAAGATGTTAAAATAAAAAGTGTCAAGGGAAATGAACTAGCTGCTTTTTTTTTTTTTTTAAGAACAGCAAGCAGAAGTGCTCAAATTGATTTACTTGATCTTGAAGCTGCACTTGGAGTACAATATCAATGTTAGGAATGGGGGTGGTAGTATTTTCTCTTTAGAAACACATTTTTCAAGTTGACAGTAAAGCCCTAAAATTAGGGACCATCCCTGTTGTAGTTTTCATGTTCTACAGAAATGAAAAAAAAAAATAAAGTTTGCTAATTTTAATGTCATTTATAATAATCTAGTTTATTGCTTGCTTAACTTTGCATAAGGTTGTGATAATCCTTTCAGGTATCTATCAAATGCTTTTATATTTGAATTTTGAGTCGAAGTTCTTTAAAAATGATAAAATCTTCGAAGCCTGTTAGGAGCATTAAAACCAAGCCTCCCAAAACCAGCTCTTAATTTGCACCTGGGATCACTGCAGCCCGAGACCTAAGAGGTGTTTTGCGGATGTCACAGCCGAGCTGCTGTGAGAAGCCATTTTTAAACTTGGACCTGTTTGTTTGAAAAGATAGTCTAGGCAGCAGGATTTTAGGGGCGCTGAGGTCCATTCTGCTTGATGGAAGTGAAACCTGCCCGGGCCAGTGGGCTCTGCTCCTCGTTTTGGAAATCTAGTCCAGTCACCAGCTGGCCCAGAGAATTATCCAGTAATCGTTTTAGTTTCAGTGAGAACGCCACAGTAGCTGCTTCTGACTGCTAATCTTTTTTTACATTTTCTCGTGTGTTTTTCACATGTATTCTATCATCTGATTTCATGTGGACAGTCCTTGCGATGTGGTCATTAGTTTTATTCGCTTGATATCATAGAGAAAGCTGCCTTTGGGTTGAGACACAAATAGCTTGGCATCTTGTAGACTGAGCACGGGAGCTGGGGCTCAGGGTTTCTGGCTCCAAATCCCCAATTCTTTCTGCCACAGAGAGCTGTGCTGCACTCTCTGTGGATGTATTATAAATCTAATGCTTGATAAATAGTATTTGATAGCCGTGTTGATGCTCTGCTGTGCTCAGGGTCAGTTTTGACGTGGCCAGAAGCTGTGGCAGGAGGCTTTTTATTTTCAGTAGCAGGAGGGGTCGCCAGGAATTCAAACCCGCAGATGATTTCAAATATACGTTGAGCTGGGAATTCAGATTCCCATCTTGTCCTCGCATATTACTGCCTTATTCAAGCAGAATACACGGACTGGGGGGGTTTGTTTTCTTGTTTCTTTCTGTATGCACTCTGGTAGAAACACTTGAAGTTACAAAAACCAAATGACAGTGAAGGAAAAAATAAACACAGACAAGACTGTATTTATCTGTGAGGAGTTGAGAGCTGGCTACACAGTCAGTGACTTCTCCGGAGGCAGGCTCTCACTGTGTGTGCGCTGCCCTTGGTTCCGAGTGTAGGTGGACCCTAGCCATGGCCCCTACTCCTGGCTCCTCCAGGGACGAGGGTGAGGGATGAAACATTCTGTTTAAGGCTGTAGTCAAGGCAAGGGGACATATACAGTGAACTCATTTTTCATACTCTTTTGGAAAAATTGATAATAAAGCCAAGTTCCAAAATTAGAAAAAATGATTTTACATCTTGTAATTTTTTTTTTGCCCAACAGTGAAACAAGCGTTTTGATAACTGCTTGTGTCTTGATTCTGATTTAGATGAAATAAAGCAACTTAGGACACAGTTAGCAAAAATATACTCTATCTTTTGGCTTAAGAAAGAAATACATACTGACAGCATTGGAACAGCAGTGCTGGCTGACATGCAAGCAGTTGGTAGGGTTTTAAAGAAACTTTGAAGGTATTCCATAAAGTGATGAACTGCCACAGCATGTGAAGTTATGTTTAAGCAAGGAAAAGATCTCTGGAGTTTAACGTCCCGCCTGATCACTTCCTCCTGGGTTATGTGTTTTTCCTTGTGTGACATGAGCTGTCAGTGAATGTTATGGATTTTCTCTGTGTCCTCCTGCCACGCGGTTCCCACGCGGGTCTCAGATACCATGTGGCAGCTACTGTTTCTGTTCGCGGTGGGTTGAGGTGTTTCTCCTCCTGCGGTCTCCCTCTCATTAAAGAGGTTAAATTACTATTTGCTCAGCCTTTAGTTCCTTTTCACAGCTTCCTGAGCTCCTAAAAAGAAACACTTTACTCCTTTCAGAATTAAAAAGTCCCTGTTTGCTATCTTCACTGTAGTGATCTTTCCTCTAGGTCTGAACACTCTTACTCTGAAGAGTGTGTGGTAGCCGTGTTCCGTCTGGTAGGTACCATGGCGCAGTCTGCTCATTGAAAACATGAGGGTTTGAATGAAAATGCAGCCGGCTAGCAGGCCACACCCCGTGTTAGATGAAGTGAGTGCATGAGTCATTAAGGAGAGTTTGGTTCTCCCCTGGCTGCTGCGCAGATGAAGACGGGCCAGACTGCCCCGAACTGCTGTGTTAGGTCAGCCAGGAGGGGGGGCTCTTCCGTCTTCCAGATGCCTCATCTCTAAACCCGGGAATCAGAGCACACGCTTGGTGCTGTCGCTAAGTCTCTCCCTGAGAAGAGAAGAGAAACCAGGGCTTTTACTCTGTGGTCATACTGAGACAAAAGGTGCGTTTGTTAATTGAAAACAGTAGACTCCTTAACTCACAACGATCATGCACAATTGGGTGGCAGATGTTGTACAGGGCTCAAGCGTCAGTTCATTTTCACTTGTAGTCAGTTTCGCACGTCAGTTCACTGGGAGTAAAAGTGTGTTCTGTGCCTCTTAGGGAGATGCATCTCCTGCTTCCAGGCTTTAAAGCCATGTGGAAGACGTATGCCATCTGGGCAGAGGGTTTTTTTAAATAGTACAGTTTTTACTTTGCCCCAATTTTAAATTATCTTGTGGCAAACATTCTGGAAAGAGGCATTCACTATTGTTTTATTATGTGGGAGAAAGTATGCTTCTCTGTATTGAAAATGAGATAGTAGATCACATAACTATATTGAAGTATTTTCTCCAAGTTTAATATCTTTAGGAATCTAGTGCCTCAATACAATATGAAATATAAGTAATAGAATGAATTCAATTTAGGATTCAAACAGTCACAATAAAATAGACCAATATTGTTAAAGTTTTAAGTAGTTTTGAATCAACTCTGGTTGCAAATAGTCTTCACCTGCTGTTGTAGGAGACAGCCTTACTTTACAAATGCACAGGTGTTACAGTGATAAGGGGACAGATGACACACTGCTGGATGCTTTTGGTGGTAGAGTCTCAGAACACGTTACTGTGTTGAAATGGTTTGTCTATTTTCAAATGATTGGTAATGGTGGTACCAGTCTTGTACCAAAGGATGAATCGTTGATAAGAATAAAACCTTCCTTTAAACTAGTTCCAAAAAGAGCCCTTGGCCTTTTGTTGGAATTCTGACAAAACTCAGTCCTCAGTCTGCTATTTATTGAGCACCTACTATGTCCCCGGCCCTGTGCGGGGTGTTGGGCACTAAGTCTAACAGTAATTCTTACCTTTATTGACATTTCTGTTTCATCTGTTTCAAACGAAAACTGGAAGCAAGTAGTTAGGTGTAGGGAAGAGCTAACTCACGCTTGATTTTGATTTTAATTCATTCAAATTAGAGAATTGAGAAGAAATGCCTGTCCTGTTTATTAAAGCTCTTAGAGCAAACAGAATCTGAAGGCTAAAGGCTGAGGAAAGTGCAAGCAGAATTTGCAGGACCCCGGTGCTGGGACCCAGGGAAATTCTTGGCCTTTCCTCACAGCTTCTTCCCGTTATGCAGTGGAGGACATTTTACCCAAGAGTGCGACCACTAGCGGCTGCAGGCTGCGGGGAGCCTTGTCTGGGTAAGTCCTGCTTATTATATGCAAAGCAAACTGCCACTGCAGGGCCAAGGTTGGTTTTTGTTGTGCTGGAATTTGGACAGAGTAAGGATTTCTTTTCTTTTTTTTCCCCCTCAGCGACCTTATCTATTATTTACTGCATCTTTGTCCATTCTGGTATGGAGAAATCTTTATATCTGCCTTTTTATGATTACAGAAGAATTGCATTTTAATGTATAAAAATAATATTTAGTGGCTTAAAATACACAATTTGGTGATGACTATAGCAAATGTCCAGAACTCATCGGTCTTTTTCTTTTTTAAAAGCTGGTCAATAATGGCACTATAAAATGGTGCACTTTTGTATTTTCTGTGTAAGGGCTGTCTGAGTTTCTCTCCCAGTTTGCTGGCTAACATAGCTAGACACTTAAATTTGGCATTGCATGGGTAGTTTTTGCATATCATTTATTTTTATTTAGATTGGGAAAAAGGGAAAGATAAGTGATCTGATAAAGTCTCAAAATAATAACTGAAGATGTGGTTCATCAGAGTTGAGATTCTTAAGTCAACAGAATATAAAATCTAGATATGATGATCTTTTCTATTAAAATTAACAGCAGAAACCCCCTCTTAAAATTCAGAGATGCAGATAGTAATTTAAAAAAAGTACAGAAGAAAATAATTACTGGGATAGTTGGTCAAGTGAATTAATATCACACAGTGATCAAGCAGATTCCTGTGTCAGGTGCGGAGACACAGCTACCTTTGAGCATCTCGCCCTAAAATGCAGAAAACCAGGAGAGTTTTCTGCTGTTCGTGTTCACTGTATTAAAATAATTTATCTGTTCATGATAGAGTTTTAGAATCTGCAACGGTTCTCAATCTTATTTTTCCACATTTTCCGGAAGTGCAGCTCAGTAACGTCAGCCATCATGTGCAGTGATTCTCAGGGGTAGGGTCATGCCCTTTATAGGGTTGGGTGGTCCTGTAAGAATCTTCGGGCAGAGATATGTGTAGTTTGAAAAGGTCCCCCCTCCACCGTGAGGGAGGCAAGTTTACATCTCAGCTACAACCACGTACAATATTCCAATCTTTAGGAGTAATTATATTTCCCCCCCCCAAAAGCATTTAAGACGTCCAGTTGTGAATTTTAAATGAAGCAGCCCATTGGGAAAAGAGAAAAATTAATTAAAGTTAAAATTAATGTAAACACAACAGTATAATCAGACTAGAAAATTTATCCTTATATGGAGGCAGTGTATTTACCACCAGCAATGAGAAGTGCTCGGCTCTAGAGTATATGTGAAAATGCCTCAAAGAAGGGGATTTTATTCCTGTGCTGTTGGCATTTCTTAGGGTAGAAAGCAAGCTCTTAGTCTTGAGACACCTGAAGAAGAACAAGTAATGCTTCCCTTCCTTTATAGGTGGTTATCCCGCCACTTTGAGATTCCAGGCTTCCTAGATGCCCGTGCCAGTGACGGTCCCCTCTCTCATTTTTTCAGTCCCCATCGTAAAGCAGACTTGGGCGGGGCAGGCAGGTCACATCGAATACTACAGCGATTACGCAGACAGTTCTGTTCCGACGGTGGATCTGGGAATTCCTAATACAGAGAGAGGTGAGTCCTTAGTTCTGACGACTCTTATTCAAAAGTGTCCATTCTGGAGAATTCCCTGGCGGTCCACCAGAGTCCAGGTTTGGACTCTGTACTTTCACTGCCATGGCCCGGGTTCAATCCCTAGTTGGGAAACTAAGATCCGGCAAGCCATGCGGCGACCCACCATCCCACCACCACCAAAAAAAAAGCAAAAAGCAAAATGTCCACTCTGTAAATATAGTGAATTAAGATAAAAATGAAATATTTTATAAATAGTATAATTTTTGCCACGTGTAAGTTTCTTTCTTTCCTTCCCTCACATCTTTACCCATGGATGTGGACGGATTCTTGCAGTTTAAGTGCTTTTAGTGCTAACAAAGTTTACAAGTTTTCAGTCGGTCATACTGATACGATTGACGCACATGACAATTATGCATATGACAGTTATGATAGAGTTTAATAATAGATTTCTTTGTACCTTCATAGATCACTGTGGCCATAATGGGGTGTCCAGAGTTAATTTATCATCTTCCCATACAAAGCATCTCCTCATTTAATTTTAGCCATTTATCCAGCCAGGACTGTTACCCAACTGCTGCATGCCAGCCATTGGTAGATACTGAGGGAAGCAGGAATGAAGCTGACCGTTTCCATCCTCCTGAAGCTTATGGTCTGTTATGGTCTAGGATGCATTTTGCTTGTACTTCTGAGAGCACTTAACCACATTCTACATGGGCTGTATGTAGTATAAGCTCATATATGTATCATATATATTAATCTTTTAATTAGTAAATTGTTGGAAGTATACCTGCTTTTCTCTTCAGATTGCAGGCTTTCTAATTCAAAACATTTTTTATTTCAAAAAAAATGGAAGTAGAAATTTGGCCACCTCACCTTCAGGTGCTCTTTGTTCATCTTAATTTTTTTTTTTTTTTTTTTTTTGTGGTACGCGGGCCTCTCACTGCTGTGGCCTCTTCCGTTGCGGAGCACAGGCTCCGGACGCGCAGGCTCAGCGGCCATGGCTCACGGGCCCAGCCGCTCCGCGGCACGTGGGATCCTCCCGGACCGGGGCACGAACCCGTGTCCCCTGCATCGGCAGGCGGACTCTCAACCGCTGCGCCACCAGGGAAGCCCTGTTCATCTTAATTTTTATCCAGTGTTCCTGCCATGTTTTTTCCTTAGTTTTCTGGTTTCTCCAAACCCTTTTATGAAAGAAAAAAAAAAGTGAGTTGATTATCTTGTTCTATAATTTATCTTGATTATTTTATGGTAGTGTTGCTCATATGCCCTGATTGATAAAAGTACAGTGTAGATCAGATACGTCATTCCTGTAGTTATCAATTATTCTGACAAGGTTAGTAAACATATCACTAAGTCTGTCTGTTTTGGAAAAATGATTTTTGTTTGAATTTTTTTGTTTGTTTGTTTCTGTAACCTTGCTGTTTAGACTTTGACTATAATAATCACGTATTTGTTGATGCACTCCTTACTTGATTTCTTAATTTATTTTTAGTCTGACCTTATTATTGCTCACATTTATAGTCTACTTTATCCAAAAGGAATTTGAGGTGGCTTTCAAAAATACATACTATAATGGTTAAAAATACTTTAAGAGATCAAGAATAAGGAAAATAAAGGTTAAATCAAGTGGTTTATTCTCTATTGTGTCACCAAATACTTTGTTGAAGAGAGGGGCTTATTCTTTTTTATTGACTTGAGTTCTCTTCCCAAGCATTCCATTGCTACCCTGGCCCCAGCATTTTCCATTAAAGCTTCGATATCCGTTGGCATCTAAGGGACTGTGCCTCTGTCTTACTCAGTACTGTATCTTTAGTGACATCTGAGAACTGGCCACCATGTCTGGCATATTAGAAACTTAATAGCAAATATTTACAAAATAAATAATTGAAGGTGTAATACTATACTTTTGCACCATTGTTTCCCTAAGGTTGTGATGCTTGAGGTTCTAATATTTCCCTTCAGAATAAGTAGATCTAAGGAAAGATGGCCAGGCTCCTGTAATTTCTTCGAGGCTTACAATTTTCTTGTATGTCTGGCGTGAAGATACTAGTCCTACCTGTACTTGACCTTGTGTAATTCCCCTCATCTCTCTAGGTCTTCAGTCCCTCATGTGTGAAATGAATGCCTTTGATTTCAAGATCTCTAATGTTCTTCCTGGTTCACTATGTCTATGGAAATTGGAAAAGGATAATTTTTAAAATTTCAAATTCTTACGGTGCATGTCAGTGTTTACACTTTTACTTACAACACTTTAAAACTAAAATAATGTTTCCAAGTGAATTATATATATTTTAAGGAAAATAATGCATTGTAAGTTTTCTTCTCACCTTTCCTAGGTCATTGTGGAAAGACATTTGCCATTTTGGAAAGATTTTTGAATCACAGCTATGACAGAATAGCATGGTTAGTCATTGTGGATGATGACACATTAATAAGGTAAGGAGTCGTCCCTGTCCTAGGGTGGCTTTAAATTCTACATATATTCATAGTCAGAAACGGTGATGGGTACTTCTGCCGCTGGCCAAGATGGAGTAACAGGGACTGGATTTACCCTCCCATCTGAAACAACCCCCAAAAAGGACACAATATATGAAATAAGTGTTTTTAAGACACTGATATTAGGCAACAAACGACAGTCATCAGTGAGACACATGAAGCAAATGAGGTGAGTCCTATGACTGCCCCAGCTAACTGTCGTAGAGAGTTTCCACGTCCCTGCTCAGGGAGGGGAACCCAGGTGGAATCCAGCTGAGCCCTTGAGTTGAAGTGATGATGCTGAGAGTCTGGGGAGACCAAGGCCGTTAGAGTTTGCAGGACAGAGCACTGGAAAGGAGAGAGCTGCATAGGAAGAGAACACTGCAGACCTGTGGAGGGGTGCCCTAAGTATTCAGTAGAGTTTAGTCAGTGCATATGTATGAGGAAACTCCTGGAGGCTGGAGAAAGAACCAACCAGAGTGATTAGAGGGAGTGGTGCCCACCACTCTCAGAGGGCCGAGTATGGTACCTCTTCCCACCAGCCAGACTGGAAAACCCTTGATTCACAGGTATTGGGTAGAGTTTGTAGAAGGGTCTTGCTTTAATAGTGGGAAATAGCTAACCCTAGACTAAGCAGTGCTTTGGTCATACCTAACAAATACTAAAGCAAGACCCTCAAAGACCAAACGGTTTCTAAGTAATTGACCTGCATCCAAGAACAGACCTCAAGAATATTTATAGAAACACAAAACATCTAGCACCCAACAAAGTAACATTTACAGTGTCTGTGTTTGAAATGGAGGAAGCAGTGAAATCTAACACATGTATAATTGGAGTCCCTGATGGACGAAAATCAAAAGAACAGAAATAATATGTAAATTACCAGAAATAAAAGAAGACCTTAATTTATATCTTGAAAGGGCCTAGTAGGTCCCAGGGAAAACTGACCTGGGATCATCAGCTTCTTCACATATCCTAGTAAAACTGTTAGATTTTGATCATAAAGTCCTCTGAGTCTCTAGGCAAAGTGATGAAATACTCTGAAGACCAAGAAGATTAGACTGGTGTCAGACTTCTCAAAATAACACAAGAAATATGGTAACAGTGGAGGAACATTTTCAACAAAGAAATTGTGACTCACGGATTTTATACGCAGTTAAGATGTTCTTCAATATTGAGGCTACAGAAAAGGTTCTCAGCACATAAACTCAGGGAATAGTGTACACACGTGCCCTTCCTAAGGAATATATTGATATTAGGGAAAGAAGTTCATGCAACTAAGATGAAATTTGGGTAAAACGACTGATGGTGAGCATTTCATGTATTTAACTTGTAGAACTAAAAGCACAACGGGGGTAGGGACATGGGTAAATAACAGTATGTAAATGTTATATGTTCTGACAAAGTATTCAACTTAAAAAAAAAAAAGGAAGGAAAAAGGACAATAGGATAAGATCATGGCCTATTGTACAGGTAATGGATAGAATTCAAAGGATACCGATGTAAAACTGACAGACCAAGTAAGAAAAAAAGCATGATAAGACATGAAAAGTTAAATAGAACATAAATACCAGGAAAAGAAAACTTTCTAATATCCAGAATGTTAGTAAAGAAACACAGTACATATAGTATAATATGTATAATAATTCAAACCTAAAATAATTGTAGTGTTGAAATCAAACATCAGTCATATCACAAGATGTGAGTGGGTTTCAATCCCCTAATAAAAGAACAAACTTTTCACATTGGCTCATAAAACAAACCCTAACTCTATGCTTTATATGAAAGATACATAATCGTTCAAGAAGTCTAACAATAAAGGGATGGATAAGGTTTGCCAAGCCAATGGGAACAATAAAGATTAAAAAATTCAATTCCCAACTCAACAAGTTAGGAAAAGAATCACAAAGTCAACCCCCCCAAAACAAGAAAATAATAATGAAGATAAACGCAGAAATAATGAGGTAGAGGTCAAAAAAGCAGAGGATCAAACTAATGAACCAACATTTTGGTTCCTTTAAAAAAAAAATCAAATTGTATTGAGTGATTTCCAGAAGATACCATTACATGGAAAAAGCCAAGTGCACAAGAATGTATTTAGTTTGCTTCCCTGTATGGAAGAAAGAGGGGGAAATAAAACATACCCATGTAGACTTACCTGTACAAAAGACAAATGGACAGGTAAGCCAGAAAACCGTGAAGTAGTTTCCAAACGGGTGGATGGGAGGATCGGGTAGATGGGGTGGGGGGTGTGTGTGACCCTTTGCTGAGTTTATCTCTTAGTTTAGTTTTGACTTTGGGAAGCATGCTAATATTCTACCTATTGAAAAATAAAATAAATCTGTAAGGACAAGAAAAATCAACAAGGATGAGGAGAAAGCTGAAACAAGTGAACCCAACTGCATTTCAAATGAAAACGTAATCACACTACAGGGAAAGTATAACTAATGCAAATACAGCTGAAGACAGGATTTAGAGACACACCTTCAGTCAGGGGTGGGAGGAGGGGGGCATGTCAGACAGCTCCTGAGTTTTCAGTCGCCGTGTGGGTGAAGCAACTCTGAAGGCATTTTAGGTACACTGTGGGGCTGAGTAGGTGAGTAAGTGTTGGTTGGGAACCGTGGTGCTCACTGTGGGAGGATATGGGACGGGCCAGGTCAAGGAAGAGGCCTAAGGTAGGGCTGGAAGATTGGAAGTGGAGAAATCTGCAAGAATTCATAATTTCTGAGACTCATGATTGCCAAAGTGTGTGTGTGTGTGTGTGTCACGCACGCGCACACACACACACACACCCCTTCCTAGTCCTTCTCACCAAAGAAGACCAGAAGCAAAGATACCCCCGTAGCCCTGAGCAACTAACGACCGGAACTGATATTGCTACTTTCCTACTAAAAGGCACCAGTCTCAGAGAAATCACTGATTTAAAGGCTGAGGCAAGGAAGATACAAGAAGATATTTGGAACATTCTTTTTTATACCAGAGAGTAAGGAAGTGCTTAGGAAAAAAAAAAAAAAGAAAAGTGCATGTCAAGAGGACACAGAAGTGAGCTTGGAAAGGTTCTCTTTGGCGGAATCTGGGACAAGAGCATCAGTGTGATTAAGGACGGTAATGGATTAGCAACCATTAAAATTAGGAATCAGGGAGTCCATGCTTATGATAAAGAAATAGGTAAGTAAGTAAATGAGGCAGATCAGGCACCATAACAAAATATGACAGACTGGGCGACTTAAACAACACAAATTTATTTCTCACAGTTTTGGAGGCTGGAAAAGTCAAAGATCAAGGGGCTGACATGGGAGGTTTCTGAGGCATCTTCTCCTGGTGTGAAGGTGGCCGCCGGCCTGGTGTGTGCTCACGTGACCTCTTCTTTGCGTGCCATGGAGAGAGCGCCCTCTGGTGTCTCTTCTTAAAGACACTAATTCTGTCACGGCAGGGTCCTACCGTTACGACCTCATTTAACCTTAATTACCTCCTTATAGACCCCATCTCAAAATACGGCCACATCCCCGATTAAGGCTTCAATATATGAATATTTTGGTTGTGGACATAATTCAGTCCGTAACAGGCGGGCTCTAGCTAGCAGGTTAACGAGGGGTTCTGACTGATAAATGTGGAGCGATGATGGAGCTGGAAAATTCATCTCTTTGTAACCAGCATAGTAAAGATGGATTCACGCAAGAATCATTAATGGATGCTAAACTCGGGGTGAATTTTGATGAGGACCAGTATATTTGCTGGTTGTTAAAGTGTCTGCCTGGAGCCTGAGAAATGGCAAAGGGAAAACTAAGTGTCCAGGGGAGACACCAGGCAGCACTGTGTGATCAAAATAGATACTCCCACTGGAGGACAGGTGGACACCACATGCCAGACAACATCACTTATATAATACTGCACCTGGGAATGTGTAACCTTGGCTTTATTATGAGGAGACATCAGACGAACCCAAGATGAAGATCAGTCCATTAAAAAGGGGTGTGTGGGGGCATTTATTATTTTAAAATACCAATGTCATGAAAGACAAAAAGCTGAGGAACTGTTCCAGATTAAAGGAGAATAAAGTGAAACATAAATGCAGTAAAGGATCCTGGGCTCCATCCTGTATTGGAGGGAAAAATTGCTATAAAGAATGTTACTGGGTCAGTCGATAAAATTGGACAATGGGTGTTAGCTTAGCTACAAGCACTGTGTCACTGTTCATAGTTCTGGATTATAATTAAGGCTGCTGTGAACCTTTGTGTACGTGTCTTTGTATAGTCATCTGCTCTCATTTATCTCGGCGAAATACTGAGGAGCAGAATGGTTGGGACATATAACAGGTGTGTTAACTTTTTAAGAAACTTGTGTCAGTGGTAGTTTCTGAGGTGGCTGACTTTCACTGTTCTTAGAATATACACATTGGTGTGTTTGGGGGGGAAGGGGCATAATACAGATATGTGTGTGTGTGTGTGTGTGTATATATAGAGAGAGAGACTGAGTGAGAATGATAAAGCACTAAAATGTATTAATGCAATTTTGATTGCACTTGAACATTTCCATACTGTTTCTGTTCATTTCTGTGCCTCAGGTTGCCTGAAATGGTAACAGATTGTTCAATGAAGTTCTTTTCCTGGTTCGGTGGCCAGTTCCCTTGGATTGAACTGGAGATCTGCCTGCTTTGGCCACATTTCCAGTTTCTACCAAATGTGAATGAAGTGTGTAATCGTTGTCAGGCTCAGCTTATGCTTCTTCAGCTTTAAAATGATCTTGCAAATATGGAAACGGTTAATGTTACCAGGAAAAGAAACCCAGATGAGATGTTAAATCCTAGTTATTTTAACCTCAGAAATTGAGTGTTTATGGTTTAATTGATAATTTTACAATGTGCAGGAAGAAGGGAAATACTTCTCATTTCTTCACGCATTTGCTAGAAGGGGCTCTGAGGTTTTTAGGGAGCTTTTTACCAAGCAAAGGCTGCGATTTCCTAAGAGATCTTTGTGTCTCCATGACCGAATGGTGATTTACTAGGTGTCCACACCCTTCCCTGTTTTCCCCTGCAGAGGTATTTATTAGATGACTTCCTGAATACTGATTCCAAACTAGGAGCCTAGAATGTTTAACTTCTGTGTCAAAAACAGGGTAGTTTTCAAACACTTTCTGGCCACTTAGAAACTGTCACCATTATCAGAGCCCTTGACCTTTAGGCAGATATAAACCTGAGCAGTCAACTTGGAGACTCTGAGCACCGCACTTGTAAGGATTTTTTTTCATACATCAAATTTGTTTTCTTCTCTTTCAGCGTCAGCTTTATTAGCTGGGTGTAAGATGCATAAGCACAGATGGAAAAGACGGCCCTTCCCGTACATCTCAAAGACAGGAAAAACGAGACTCCAGAGCAGCAGTGTTCTAGATGTTAATGTTGCTCTTGAGAAAAGAATTCATGATTAGTAACTGAGAGAAATGCTTGATACATCGAGCTCTTAGAGATGCACGATGCTCATGAGTCACAGGCTTGAGAAACACTGAAATTTACTGCATGCATAAAAAATATTTAATCCAAGGTCGGCCATGGAAAACTTTTTTCAAGCACGCTGATTAATAACATGAGGGAAGCTAGGATTTGGTGTGTATGACCTGAGAAGCTCTAAATTAGAAGAAACAGTAGAAGGACTTTACAGGGCATTTGTAAGTGACAGAAGTTCTTAAAACATGGGAAAACTAGCCTTTCTTAACATCAACCTTTGTCTCCACTTAAAACAAAATATTTATAGATTTTATTTTCCTATGAAATCTTTTTTCCTCATCCTTGCAGCAGCCATAGTTGCTGGCATTCTTCTGAGCAGCTCATGGATATTCTCAAGGCCCTTTGCAAGACACGACAAAGAAGCATAGGGGCCAGAGGTATAAACAAATAGACACAAAAGAGCGTAGATTAGGGAAGCTCATTGAAGCACAGTGGTGCATCATAATCTGAAGGTTTCCTGGAAAGCTTTGCTGCTCACACACTCTTCCCTACCTGCTGGCTCCCTGCCTGACATGGACCTCATCTATACTTCAAAAGTTCCTTTTTTAGCCATGAAGAAGATTTTAAAATACCAAGTGCACTTGAAAAGGTGTGATGATTAGTTCACGCTCAGTGGTGAGCAGGACTGGTGGAAGTGAGCCAGGACACCTGCCGCCCTGCCCACCCACACGAGGCAGCCACGCCCAGCAGGGGCTTGGTAACACTGGAGAGGAGGCCCTTGTTTCTCAGTTCCTCTCCTGTTTCCAGTAATGCACAGTGTTCAATTTTTTTTCTTTTTTAAAAAAATCTTTCTTCTGTAAATCTCTTGAATTTCATCTCTAAATGACTTCCATATTGTATTGCATAATATAACCAGTGGGCTGTAAGAACCATGAAATATTTACTCTGAAAATGCATTTGAATTAAGTGATTATTGCTTCTATTCCCTTGGGAACCTTAGCATCTCCAGGCTCCAGCACCTGCTGAGCTGTTACGACGCCAGTGAACCCGTGTTTCTGGGAGAGCGTTACGGCTACGGCCTGGGCACCGGCGGCTACAGCTACGTCACAGGAGGAGGAGGGTAACTATGAGCATGGCTTTCTGCAGACACTCAGGACATTACACTTCCGCTTCCAGGATGCAGAGATGGGTCTGTGGCCATGGGATCTATACTGATATGCAGGTGTTCTGTCAATGGGAGCTGCTACTATAATAGGAAAGTGAACATTAAAAAGAACCCACAGTGAAGAATATTTTACTCCTTGAAGGGACAGTATATAAATGTATGTCAGGGAACTTGGTAGAAATGTCCCTTTAGCCGTGAGTGCTTCTAGGAAGCCAGTTAGTTTTGATAGTCTAAATGCAAAAAGTTTTGGATATTAATTTCAGAAAATAAGTCATTAGACTTTTTAATTACCCGGTGCTTATAAATCACATGTGGGAAAAGAGTGGTACAGAAGTTTAGACTTAAGCAATTAAGTGATATTTGTGTGGGATTTATAGGGTTTAAATAACAGTTAAACATCACTGCTTTTAAATAAGCATCTGCCTAATCTCTTATGGGGAAAGATTTTTGATTTGATTTATGTGAGTAAATCAATCGAGCAGTCAGTCGGTTCTATTATTTCTATAGTCTTTGCTATTGGGGTATTTAGGGAGAGTCTTGTTATCCACTATAGTGATTTAAATTTATTCAGCAGGTTTTTGTTGAATGTCCACTATGTGCTGAGCAACATTCTGGGCACTGGATTGTAGACTTCTGAAGGCTAGGACTTTATATTCTTACCTTGCGATCTCCTAGATTAGAACCATTCCTGCTGCAGGACTGCTACTGCGGGGTCGTATTCCAGGAGTTCTGGTTTGCTCTGGCCCGTTCAGTGGTGACTGCAGCATTGTTACTGAGGTGACCCTTTCCTAGTGATGACCAGGCCTGGGCAGGAGTACTGATCTTTGCTGATCCAGTGCTAAGGTTGATCCTCCATTAGCAATAGAAGACAGAGGTCCACAGAGGCCTTTGAGAAGAGACTAAAGCGTAAAGCCAAGGCGTATTGAGCTCATCCTCGTTAAAAAAAAAAGGTTCCAGCTCTTTGCAGGCTTATGGTGATGCATTAGTTTCCCGGGTGAGGCGCCGGTGCCCATTAAGCCAGAGCTTTCCCCTTTTGTAAAGGGCCCTGTTCTTTGTACCGGGGGTTGTACGTTTTGTAGCAGGAAGGTGCTAATCCTTTGAACCCGGAAGGAACGGCCACAGCCGCCTGGTCTCCCTGCTCGTCGTCGTCCTCCGCTCCGTGCTGTCGTCCGCGCCGCGGTCACACGGCTTCTCTGAAAGCACCTGGTCCTCTCGCTCCCCTACTCGGGGGCCTGCGCTGCCTTCCCGTGGATTTGAGTGCGAACTCTTTCCTACTTTTGTCATCTGACTGGGAGATAATCGTTCAGATTTCAACCAGAGCCACGTTGATCTGGGTCAGGGCTCAATTTTAACCACCTCTTGTTGGCCTAATTCCCAGCGTCCCGGGTGCGCTCCTGAGGCCGTGGAGCTGGAGTCTCTAGCGGGTCTTCCCTTCCGCCTTCCCGCCCCCAGACCCACTTTGCCCGCTTGCGGCTCCCCCGGGAAGGGCTCCCCCGGGAAGGGCTCCTCCCTGGAAGCACCTGGGCTTCATGTCATCCATCTCTTCAACAGTTCCATAGGTTAATGTGATTTTTATTTTATTTGGATTTTTCTTTGTGTTACCAGGGGAGTTAAAGTCTTTCACATCCTTTTATAACCTCTCGTTGCCGTCAGAACGTTAAGTCCAAATTCCTCGCTGAGGCTCACCAGGCCTCTTGTGATCTCGGCAGACGCTGTTCTAGCTTCTTAGCCTCATTTATCTGCACCCTCATCTTAAAAGAATTTGTGCTGAACCTGTTTCAGTTCCTCAGAGGCACTATTTTTTTAACTCCTCCGCTCAGATATGGCGTCTGCTGGTCTGTACACCGCACTGTCCCTCACCCCCGCCTTCTGCCTGTCACCTGGCCAATCCTCCTTCATTTGGACTTGATAGCGCTATCAGTTACTTATTCCTGGAAGCCTTCGGCCTAGTCCAGCCCCTGAAATCTGGGTTTGATGCCTTTCTAATATACCTTCATAGCATATTATACAAACCATTATCATCTAATTGCCTGTTTACTTTTCTGTTTTCCACCCAGATTATGAATTATTTGAAGGCAGCACCTGAGTCTCCTTTCCCATTCCATTCCCCCTTCCTAGCATGGGGACTCATTTTTTACAGGATACAAGGGATAAATGAATAAATAGATGCATGAACACTGGTACTAATCTTTACGTAACATTGACCAGTGTAATATTCTGTTCTTAGTAGCACTTTACAAAGATGCAGAAACATTCTTCATGAGATTGTCTTATATCTACCATTGATAAAAGCTGCAGACATAAGAGTTTCTCTAATATTACAAGAGACTTTTCTGGTCATCTAGCTTAAGAATCAGCTTTTTTTTTAATCAGCAAGTCAGGATCAACTAATGGATGGTAAAACCAATTAATGGATCATACCATCATTTAAAAATAATGAAATTCAGAATGGAATAGAATAACAGATATATCGTGTACATCACATGTAGTAAGAGTATTATTGTTATGTGATATTTTTACAGTTTTTATACACATACACACACATACACAAAACACAAATGGTTGCATATGAACTGTTTCTTGTTTTCTCACTGTGTTATAGTCAAATAGGTTTTTGAAAACCATTGCCTTAAACCACCCCTCTTCAGCCCCACTCATCAGAGCTAACCCAGGAGTGTGGACTCCAGGGATTTATGTGTAGGTACTCTGTATTGTTTGGAAAATGAGACCTTTGTACTATTTGAATCCAAGTGTCTGTTTTCCGCTTTGTTGCTTACTTCTTGAAAGTTTGGGTATTTGGAGGATTAGTTCAATAACTATTAGTTCAATAACAATTAGTTCAATAACTGTTTTCTTTTTTGAAAATACTTCCTTACATATATTTGGGTAGGACGCTGTGGTCAGGATGAAGAGGCCCTGGCAGTGTTGCCCAAAGAGGCGGCCGTGACCCGCGTTCATCTGCTAGGAGTCCAGGGGGGCAGGCCCGTTTCTGACGATGCAGTTTATCTTCTGTACGTGGTGTGTGTTTGTGTGTTTGTTGCTACGCTGCATGGCTGTTCTTGATTTGCAGGTATTCCCTTGGGCAAATCCCTGCCTCTCATTTCAGTTTTTCTTATTTTTAAAATTAGTATATTGTATATTAAAGGAAGTCATATTATTAGTCTTACAGCCTTTCAACATCTGTTTTTTATTAACATTCTTTTAATTTTTTTTAATTGATGTATAGTTGATTTACAGTGTTGTGCTAATTTCTGCTGTACAGCAAAGTGACTCAGCTATACACATATATACATTCTTTTTTTATATTCTTTTCCATTATGGTTTATCCCAGGAGACTGGATATAGTTCCTGTGCTATACAGGAGGACCTTGTTGTTTAGCCATTCTAAATATAAGAGTTTGCATCTGCTAATCCCAAACTCCCAGTCCATCCCTCTCCTTCCCCCCGCCGCCTTGGCAAACACAAGTCTATTCTCTATGTCTGTGAGTCTGTTTCTGTTTTGTAGATAGGTTCATTTGTTCCATATTTTAGATTCCACATATAAGTGATATCATACGGTATTTGTCTTTCTTTTTCTGACTTCACTTAGTATGATAATCTCTAGTTGCATTCATGTTGCTACAAATGGCATTATTTTGTTTTTTTTTTTATGGCTGAGTAGTATTCCATTGTATATATGTACCACATCTTCTTTATCCATTCCTCTGTCGATGGGCATTTTAGTTGTTTCCATGTCTTGGCTATTGTGAATAGTGCTGCTGTGAACATAGGGGGGCATGTATCTTTTTGAATTATAGTTTTGTCTGGGTATATGCCCAGGAGTAGGACTGCTGGGTCATGTGGTAACTCTATTTTTAAGTTTCTGAGGAACCTCCATAACTGTTTTCCATGGTGTGAATTTACATTCACACCAACAGTGTAAGAGGGTTCCCTTTTCTCCACACCCTCTCCAGCATTTGTTATTTGTAGACTTTTTAATGATGGCCATTCCGACCATTGTGAGGTTTTGATTTGTAGTTTTGTAGTTTTGATTTGCATTTCTCTAATAATTAGTGACGTTGAGCATCTTCTCCTGTGCCTACTGGCCATCTATATGTCTTCTTTGGAGGAATGTCTATTAAGGTCTTCTGTCCATTTTTCGATTGGGTTGTTTTTTTGTTGTTGAGTTGTGTGAGCTGTTTGTATATTTTGGAGATTAAGCCCTTATCAGTTGCGTCATTTGCAAATATTTTCTCCCATTCTGTAGGTTGTCTTTTCATTTTTTTTAAGGTTTCCTTTGTTGTGCAAAAGCTTGTAAGTTTGACTAGGTCTCATTTGTTTATTTTTGCTTTTATTTCTATTGCCTTGGGAGACTGACCTAAGAAAACACTGGTGCGATTTATGTTAGAGAATATTTTGCCTATGTTTTCTTCTAGGACTTTTATGGTGTCATGTCTTATGTTTTAAGTCTTTAAGCCATTTTGAGGTTTGTTTTTTGTGTGCATGGTGTGAGGGTGTGTTCTAATAACTTCAGTGATTTACATGCAGCTGTCCAACTTTCCCAGCATCACTTGCTGAAGAGACTGGGAAACACATTTTCATATGTTTTTCCCATTTTATATTCTTGTCTCTTTTGTTGAAGATTAATTGACTGTAGGTGTGTGGGTTTATTTCTGGGCTCGCTATTCTGTTCCATTGATCCGTATGTCTGTTTTTGTACCAGTACCACACTGTTTTGATTACTGTAGCTTTGTAGTACTGTCTGAAGCCTGGGAGAGTTATACCTCCTGGTTTGTTTTTTCCCCCTCAGGACTGCTTTGGCAATTCTGGTTTTTTCTTTTTCTTTTTGGTTTTATGTAAATTTTTGGATTATTTGTTCTAGTTCTGTGAAAAATGTCATGGGTAATTTGATAGGGATTACATTAAATCTGTTGATTGCTTTGAGTAGTATTGCCATTTTAACAATACTAATTCTTCCAATCCAAGAGCATGGGATATCTTTCCATTTCTTTGAATCCTCTTTAATTTCCTTTATTAATGTTTTATAATTCTCAGCATGTAAGTCTTTCACCTTCTTGGTCAGGTTTATTCCCAGGTATTTTATTTTTTTGGTGTGATTTTAAAAGGTATTGTTTTTTTTTTTTTTTTTACATTCCCTTCCTGATATTTCATTGTTAGTGTAAAGAAATGCAACCAATTTCTGAATGTTAATCTTGTATCCTGCTACTTTGCTGAATTCATTTATTAGATCTAGCTGTATCTGTGTGGAGTCCTTAGGGTTTTCTATATATGGTATGATGTCCTTTGCATATAGTGACAATTTTACCTCTTCCCTTCCAATATGGATACCTTTTATTTCTTTTTCTTGTCTGATAGCTGTGGCTGGGACTTCCAATACTATGTTGAATAGAAGTGGTGAGAGTGGACATCCTTGTCTTGTTCCAGATTTTAGCAGGAAGGCTTTCAGCTTTTCACTGTTCAGTATTATATTGGCTGTGGGTTTGTCATAAATGGCTTTTATTATGTTGAGATATGTTCCCTTTATACCCACTTTGCTAAGAGCTTTTATCATGAATGGATGTTGAATTCTGTCAAATGCTTTTTCTGCATCTAGTGAGATGATCGTGTGGTTTTTTACTTTTCTTTTGTTTATGTGGTGTATTACACTGATTAATTTGCATATGTTGAACCATCCTTGTGAACTTGGGATGAATCCCACTTGGTCATGGTGTATGATCTTTTTTTTTTTTTGCGGTCTGTGGGCCTCTCACTGCTGTGGCCTCTCCCGTTGCGGAGCACAGGCTCTGGATGCACAGGCTCAGCGGCCATGGCTCACGGGCCCAGCTGCTCCGCAGCATGTGGGATCTTCCCGGACCGGGGCACGAACCCGTGTCCCCTGCATCGGCAGGCGGACTCTCAACCACTGTGCCACCAGGGAAGCCCTATGATCTTTTTTATGTGTTGTTGGATTCAGTTTGCTAACATTTTGTTGAGAATTTTTGCATCTATATTCATCAAAGATACTGGCCTGTAATTTTCTTTTCTGGTAGTGTCTGTCTGGTTTTGGTATCAGGGTGATGGTGGCTTCATAGAATGTCTTTGGGAGTGTTCTCGCCTCTGCAATGTTTTGGAAGAGTTTGAGAAGGATCAGTATAAGTTATTTGTGTGTTTGGTATAATTTGCCCGTGACGCTATCTTGTCCTGGACTTTTGGTTGTAGGGAGTTTTTTTTTTTTATTTTTAATTTTTGTTATTACAGATTCTATTTCACTTCTAGTGATAGGTCTGTTCGAATTATCTATTTCTTCTTGATTCAGTTTTGGTGGGCTGTGTGTTTCTAGAAAGTTGTCCATTTCTTCTAGGTTGTCAAATTTGTTGGCATATAATTGTTCATAGTATTCCCTTATGGTTATTTGTATTTCTGTGGTATCGATTGAGATTTCTCCTTTTTCATTTCTTTTTATTGGGTTTCTGTCTCTTTTCTTCTTGGTGAGCCTGACCAGAGGTTTGTCAATTGTGTTTACCCTTTCGAAGAACCAGCTCTTGGTTTTACTGATCAACATCTTTTTAATATTTAAAAGTTGGCAGAACAGACATACCGTGCTGTAACTGGTAATTTTTCTTTTTGGGGGTGGGGGGTGGGTGGGTAGAGCAGGCCAAAATGAAAGGCTTTCCTTTTCTTTTTTGTTCTACTGGATGCTGGCAGAAGAGAAGCATTTTTATTCAAATAGGGTTTGAGAGGACAAGATGCCCGCTGTGACTGGGACAATTAGTTACCCATGAAACTTTCCTTGACGGCATCAGGCAGACACTTTAAGGGAAATGTCTGTTTAGGGTGAACACATGTCCCCTCACACAGGCTCTTTCCTGGGATTGGTCAGTAGAGCAGGAATTTGGCTCGGCACGTAGGTGTGAGGCCCTGAGTCACTGATGGACACTAGATTTTTAAGAGAGAGGCATTTTACGGTGAGTTTTCAAACTTGCAGTTTTCCCTGTTGTATAGGTCATAAGCACTTTTGTTTTTTCTTCTTGTACGGTCATATTTCCTTGTATCACCTTAAACGAAGAGCTTCTTTTTCCTCCTGTTTGGTCATATTCCATCCCGTCTTCCGACATCTCAGCACGGGCAGGGGTGACTTCCGTGTCGCTGCATCACCAGCCGTGGTCGCTGGTGTTAGTTGCATGGCACTGAACTGTGAGCCCAGCTGAGCAGGAGTCGACATGTGTGCGTCAGGGATCGTGCTCACGGGCTCTGTCCTCTTTCCTTCCCAACTAGACTGATTCATAGAACTCTCCCTCCCTGGGGAAGAGCTCTGCAGAGGCAGCTTTGTTCTCACTTGTTGGATCATTAGACTTCTACTAAGGGCTTACTGTATGTGAGACCCTGTATTTAGCTCTGGGAATATATGGATAAATTCTAGATAGTTTTGCCATCAAGAAAGTTGTTGCTTATTGGGAATGAACTTGTGAACCATATCAGCCCTATGAGCTATTGGGTTATTCATGATATGAGGAGATCCATTACTACTCTAGGACCAGAAGGGAAAGCAGAAACCAATCTATATTTTTTAAAAGAGGAGAATTTATTGCAGGAACTTGGTACAAATGTATTGGAAAGGGCCAGAGGAATAAGAGGGAGCAGGTGGCTTTCCCCAGAGCTCAGTAACTATAGGAAGCACTGTTGCCTCTGAGGCTGAAGGAGCAAAGGGTGCTGGTTTCTGGGGCCTATTGGTGTGGGTTGCTGTGGCCGCTGCTACTCTCGGGTTAACAGCACTGCATCTGGGGCAGACCTGGGATGGGCTCCAGGTCACGGCTGCTTTGGGACCATCACCGACGCTCTGCCATCCCGTGCCGGCTGTGCTGGAGCCTGTGGCTACCCACGCCCCATGACCTGCCTCTGCCGCAGAGACCACCAGAGCCAGAAGCAGAGGGCCTCCCCCAGTACTGGGCCCTTTGTCGTCAGGATGAAGCCAGGACCCATCTGGCCAGGGAGTCTGGAAAATACTGTAGAGTTTCTAGCCTCCTGCAGTGCTGAGGAGAGCACAGAAAGGTGGGGATGGCTGTGAGTTCCACCAGAAAGTACCCAACGTATCTGGTCAAGCAGCGTCTTAGCACTATTTGAGGCAAATCAATCTCTTTCTCCCTCTCTCTCTCTTTTTTCCCCTCTTTCTCGAAATTACCTAAAGGAAGCTTCTGTGGACTGGAATCACTTGGACCATGCATGGTTTTTTTCAATTAGATTTGCTCTCATTGTCAGTCGTCACCTGTATAACTGAGGTACCTAGTATTTCTGGGCCCATCTACCTGCTGGGAATGTTGGCGGATTTTGTTACTGATCTCATCGAGAGTGTGTAAACTTAAGAATTATTCTAATTTTCCAGTGACATACTAGAAAAAGAACACTGCCAAGTGTTAGTGTATAGGGTATATATAAAGAAATAAAATTGCCTATTAGATAGGCAGACATATTTAAAAGTGCTTTTCCTTTCATAGAAACACAGAAACATTTTCCTCAGAATAACAAATATAAAACACTGCTGATGTCAACATATTTACCAGAAATGTGGCTCTGAACTCTGTCTCCTTATTGAGATTACCGGTTGTGAGGAGCTAACCGCCTTCTCTGTCTGCTCTGGCTTCCCCCAGGATGGTCTTCAGCAGAGAGGCAATCAGGAGACTTCTCGCCAGCAAGTGTCGCTGCTACAGCAATGACGCTCCAGATGATATGGTCCTGGGGATGTGCTTCAGTGGGTTAGGAGTCCCTGTGACACACAGCCCTCTCTTCCATCAGGTGAGAAAAATGTTTTTATTCCTACCTCAGAGGGAGAGAGGGGGGTTTTCTTCTCACTTGAAGGTACTACTGCTTTCCCCTCACCTGTTCTTCTGGAAGCAGTCTTAACTGTGTGGACAGGCTCCAGGGGGAAATCCTTAACAGACCTCTTCGTGCAGAGGGTTGATGCTGTACCAGGTACAGCATGAAGATGGAACGCAGAAACATCTAAAAAATGAAATGGTGTTTGGCCAGCATCCTTGCACGTAGGCTCAGGTAAAAGCTGTTTTTTTTTTCTTTGAGTTAAAAAAAAAAATTGATGGTATTTAAAAATTATCAGATGCTATTTAAAAATATACAGGACTGACCTAACATTGTCCCGCTAGCCACCAAGTGTTTGCAGTTCTACACTGTCCTCAGTCCTTACACTGTCTAATGGGCTTTCTCCCCTTTGGTTGCTATTAAACTGACAGACTAAACTTAATTAAATTTCAGTATAATATCTCAATAAGCATATACTCTGGGGGTTATAGAAGAGATGATGTTTACCAGAGGTGGTTGGTGCTAATAGTTTCACCATCCTGCAGTGTGGGGTAAGAAGGGAATCCTTTTGCAATCATTTTAGTAGTTTCTTTTTTGAAGAATCGGGTTAGTGAGTATTCTGATCAGTGACTATCCTGATGCTGTAAGAATAATAGCAGATATATCTGTACTAAAAATACCTAGAGCCCACATTCACTTAATGCTCTCCTTTAAGAAATCAAAGCTTTTTGAAATTTGAATGCATAGGTATTTTAAGTGCCCTCCCTTACATTGAAAATATAGTCTTCATGCTTTATTTAGTAACCAGTAGCAAGCGCTATTGTAGCCATGTAGAGAATTGGGCGTGACAGAAATAGCACTACAGGAGATCACCTGAACCAGGCAAAGAAAGTGCTTGCATTACCAAGAAAGGCAGAATCCATTTCTGCATTCCTGAGGACTGCAAGGAAAGATAAAGATAGACCTTTACAATAAGAAATGTATGAGAAACCTCCCTCCTGGTACTAGTCAGAAGGTACTTTGCCATGTTTTACCTTGAGCCTATGTGTGGTATTATAGGACTTAGAAAAGCAAGTTATTCTCTCTTACCCTCTCTCTCATAATGTTGCACTCACAGAAAGGAAGGGTAATTAAAACTGTTGGTGTATAAGGGAAATAATTTATCATTGTTACTATCATAGTCTTAGGTTTTTATTTATTTATTTATTTATTTATTTCTGGCTGAGTTGTGTCTTCGTTGCTGCACGCAGGCTTTCTGTAGTTGCGGCGAGCGGGGGCTACTCTTCGTTGTGGTGCGCGGGCTTCTCATCGCGGTGGCTTTTCTTGTTGAGGAGCACAGGCTCTAGGCCTGTGGGCTTCAGCAGTTGTGGCGCATGGGCTTAGTTGCTCCGCGGCATGTGGGATCTTTCCAGGCCAGGGTTGAACCCGTGTCCCCTGTGTTGGCAGGCGGATTCTTAACCACTGCGCCACCAGGGAAGACTCGGTCTTAGGTTTTCATAGCAGCCTTTTTCACTTAGGGAGGAACACGTTACTAAATGATAAGGATTATTTTCCTTCTTTCTTTTCTCCTTATGTAAAAGTCCTTTGAAGATAATTAAAAAATTTTTTTAAAATTGTTGTTTCCCATACTTTAGAACTCTTGATTTCTCTAATTCACATAATAAATTTTAAACCTTTCCAAAGTCATAAAGTATGCTCAAAATGTATCCTCCCCAACAGACACTGCTTTATCTTCTAATTCTTAAGCCTCTTTTAAGAGAGTTTGCTCTGATTTGGACATTACTTTCCACTTGTAATGTTTGAACACTGGTCCAAACAGTGTTATTTGTTCATATTGAGAAAGAGAGAAAATCTCGGATTCCTGGTAAGTTAGAGCAGGCATTTGGAAACAAGCTCAGATACAAAGTTGCCTGGGCCACATTTCTTCTCCTTTTAGTCAGGGAAGGTTATTGTGAGATCACAGGTTCAGAAGGCAGCCTCAAGGAATGTCTAGTATATCCCTCTGTTAAAAACAAAGTATCTAGAGCATGTGGTTTTCTGCTCTTCTAAAATTATATGCTACTAATGGGTATGGCAGTGTGCAATGGTCAGTGAATCCTCTGCACAAAATTGTCAAAATGACTTTCAGGAATCTGGAAGTCAACCAAAAAGCACTGAGAAGCATTAATTCCTGAAAAGCTACTGTAGTTCTGGGTAAGAGCAACAGAGTCTGAGGCCTTTCTGCCTGAAACCCACCCTACCCACCTTCCATCCAAGCTTGGTTGGAGAGAGCAGCAGTAGTTTCACCAGTATGGGCCTGGCTGGAAAAAAACAACAGGTTTGCTGTCAGAGGGGGTGGACTTGATTTGTGGGAGAGATGAAAACCCACAGGTATGTCAGCTAAAATTGTCAAATTTGGGTAGGAAACAAACAAGAAAAACCTGCATCTTCACTGGCCTGAAGTTGCAGTCTCAGTTATGGTGTAGGGATTATTGGTCAGAAGTTTAATACCTAATACCCTGGAAATAAGAGAGCATAGTAGGGCTAGAGAAGCTGGCTACAATTCTCTGGTCCACTGGGAAACTGTGTGCGTGCACATGGGACCGTGGATGAAAGTAATTAACAAGCTAAGGCATGTTTGAGAACCCGCTGAAGCTTTGAACGTCCTTTCCAATCCGCACACAGATTGAAGCTTTATGGGCTTGAGACGTTTGAGCACAATCTCTGCCTATATTACAGACTAACTACTGAGTTATTCAGGCACAGGAGTGACTTCTAGAAAGTCATCCTAAAGAATAAAAATAAGAGCTAAAACTTGAGAAACTAGCAGCCACACACTCTAGGGGAAAAGATTCCACAGTGTAAGTTCAGGCAAATTAGTTTTTAAAAAAGAGTAGTAAACAGATTTGTGAGTTGCTATAATACATCATTTAAAAATAACCAGTTTCCAATCAATTACTGTGAAACATGCAAAGAAACACTGAACTCCGGAAAAATGTAGTCAACGGAAATGGACTCTGATCAACAGAAACAGACTCTGAATGGGACCAGATGTTGGGTTTGACAAAGACTTCAAAGCAGCTAATAAAAAAAAAACTATATTCACAGAATTAAAGGAAACTGTAGTCAAAGGAAAATATGATTATGTTAACTCAACAAATGGCAAGTCTTAATAGAACGATAGAAACTATGATAAAGAACCAAATGAAAATTCTATAGTTGTAAAACCCAATAAGAGAAATGCGAAATTATCTAAATGGACGTAACAGTAGATTTGAGATGGCAAAAGAAACAATCAGTAAATTTGAAGGCCGATCAATAGAAATTACCTAATCCAAAGAACAGAAAAAAGACCGGAGAAAAATGAACACAGCCTCAAAGACAAGTGGTAAAACAAAGTATACCAACATACATTTAATGGGGGTCCTTTTTAAAAAGAGAAGGGAGAGAGAGAGGGACAAAAACAATTTTTTTTGAAGAAAAACATTTTCTCAAAAATGTAATGAGAAACAATCTATTGATCTGAGAAACTCACTCAACAAGGCCCAAGTAGGATAATCAGGAAAAGAATCACACATGAACATGTTATAGTCAAATCATTGAAAAACGATGACAAAGGGAAAATCGTAAAAGCAACAAAAAACCTAATGAAAATGGAAATTAAAATGTTACTGGCTGATTTCTCATTAGAACTAAGAGGCCTGAAGGCAGAAAGAAAAAGGAAAGTTAACCAGAAATTCTATATCCAGTAAAACTATCCTTCCCAAATGGAAGCGGAAATAAAGACATTCCAAGATAAACAAAAAGTGAGAGAATTCTTTGCTAACAGACCTTCCCTTAAAAAAACTAAAGAAAATTCTCTGGGCTGAAAGAAAATGGCACCATGTGGTACCTGGAATATATAGGAAGGAATTAAGTACACTGGAAAGACTATGTATATACAGGTTTGTGTGTATATATACACATATGTGTGTATATAAGGAAAAAATGTGCGTATGAACATAAAATATATGGATGTGTATATATACAGATATTTTTCTCTTACTTTCTTTCACAAGATTGTTTAAAACAATATAACTCTATATTGTTGACTTTATAACATAGATAAATGCAATATATATGATGACAGTGGAACAAAGGCAGGGGAAAGAAGTGGAGCTTTACTGGGGCAAGGTTAATTTTGTTGGAGTTAAGTCAGTATTAACCCGATAAGTTAAAGATACATGTTATCCCTAGAGAAACCTTTAAGAAAGTAACTTTTTTGATGTTTTAGCTACATTTTTAAAGAGACTTAAATGTACACTAAAAGATTTTAATAAAGAAGGGCAATAAAGGAGGAACAGATGGACAAAAAAGATGTATTAAAAAATGGCATATACACTACAGAAAAACTGTAGAGGTTGCTCAAAAAATTAAATATAGGACCATATGCTGCAGCAATACCACATCCTGGTATATAGCAAAAGGAAATAAAAACAAGGTATCAAAAAAACAAAAACAATGGCATATAACATGGCAAATGGCTAATGAAAATACAGCTATATCAAGTGTTACATTAAATATGAATGGACTAAATACCCCAGTCAAAGGGCAGAGATTGTCAGACTGGATAAAAAGCATGATTTGTCTATATGTTGTCTATAAGAGTCAAGTATACTTTAGATTCATAGACACAAACAGGTTGAATATAAAAGGAAAAGATATACCATGCAAACAGTTGATCATAGAGAGGAATGTAAATTGGTGCAACCACTATGGAGGACAATACGGAGGTTCCTTAAAAAACTAAATATAGAGTTACCATATGATCCTGCAGTCCCACTCCTGGGCATATATCCAGAGAAAACCATGATTTGAAAAGATACATGCACCCGAATGTTCACTGCAGCACTATTTACAATAGCCAAGACAGGGAAGCAACCTAAATGTCCATCAACAGAGGAATGGATAAAGAAGATGTGATATATATACACAATGGAATATTACTCAGCCACAGAAAAGAATGAAATAATGCCATTTTCAGCAACATGGATGGACCTAGAGGTTATCATATTAAGTCCGATAAAGACAAAAATCATATGACACTACTTGTATGTGGAATCTAAAAAAATGATATAAATGAACTTATTTACAAAACAGAACTAGACTCTCAGACATAGTTACCAAAAGAGATAGTGGGGGTTGGGGGATAAATCAGGAGTTTGGTGTTTATTTTATATATAGTAGTGTGTATATGTAAACAACAACCACCTACTGTATGTAGCTCAGGGAACTATATTCAATATCTTGTAATCTGTAATGGAAAGAATATATATATATAATATATATATTTTATATATATATATTCAGATTTTATATATATATATATAATCTGAATCACTTTGCTGTTGTACACCTGAAACTAACACAACATTGTAAATTAACTATACTTCAATTTAAAAATTTAAATAAAAAAGATATACTGTGTAAACAGTTGATCACAGAGAGCTTGAGTGGCTATAGTAATATTAAAAACAATAGATTTTAAGAACAGAAATATTACTAGACAGGAAGTGGGCCATTTCATGACAAAGGTCAATACATCAAGAGAATAAAACAATTATAAATGTATATATACAGCTAACAGCAGATCTTCAAATTACATGAAACATAAAGGGACAGAATTGAAAAGAGAAATAGACAAGTATTAACTACGTGACCTGTCACATATAAAGTATTTCACCGACAACAACAGAATGAACATTCTTTACAAATGTATATAGAACATTCTCCAGGATAGGCCGTATGCTAAGTCATGAAACAAGACTCACCTCCCAGAACAATGGAATGAAATTAGAAATTGAGAAAAAAAATTGGGGAAATTCCCCCAATATTTGGAAATTAAACAACACACTTTAAAATAACCCATGGGTCAAAAAATAAATCATAAGGAAAATTAGAAAATACCTTCAATGGAATGAAAATGAAAACACAACATATCAAAAACTTTGAGTGCAGCTATATAGTGGTTAGAAGGAAATTTACAGTTTTAAACATGTTAGAAAGGAATAAAGATATTAAATCAATAATCTAAGTTTCTACATTGAGAAGCAAAAGAATATCAAATCTGAACTATGTGGAATAAAAGAAATACTAAAGATCAGAGCACAAATCAGTGAAATAGAAAACAGAAAAATAGAGAAAATCAATTAAGCCAAAAATTAGCTCTAATTTGGTAAACCTTTAGCTAGCTTGACCAAGAGAAAGAGAAGACAAAAATTGCCAAAATCAGAAATGAAGGAGGGACATCACTATATACCCTACCACAATTATGCCAACAAATTAGGCAGTTTAAATGAAATGGAGATAGACGTTTCTCCAAAATAGACATACAGATTGCCAACAAACACATGAAAAGAGGCTCAACATCACTAATCATTAGAGAAATGCAAATCAAAACCACAGTGAGGTATCGCCTCACACCCGTCAGAATGGCCATCATCAAAAAATTTACAAACAGTAAATGCTGGAGAGGGTGTGGAGAAAAGGGAACCCTCTTGCACAGTTGGTGGGAATGTAAATAGATACAGCCACTATGGAGGACAGTAAGGGGGGGGTTCCTTAAAAAACTGAAAATAGCACTACCATATGACCCAGCGATCCCACTACTGGGCATATACCCTGAGAAAACCATAATTCAAAAAGAGTCATGTACCACAATGTTCATTGCAGCACTATTTACAATAGCCAGGACGTGGAAGCAACCTAAGTGTCCATCGACAGATGAATGGATAAAGAAGATGTGGCCCATATACACAATGGAATACTACTCAGCCATAAAAAGAAACGAAATTGAGTTATTTGTAGTGAGCTGGGTGGACCTAGAGTCTGTCATACAGAGTGAAGTAAGTCAGAGAAAACAAATACTGTATGCTAATGCACATATATACGATCTATAAAAACGGTACTGATGAACCTAGCGGCAGGGCAGGAATAAAGACACAGATGTAGAGAACAGACTTGAGGACACAGGAGGGTAAGGGGAATGTGGGACGAAGTGAGAGAGTAGCATTGACATATATACACTACCAAATGTAAAAAGGATGGCTAGTAGGAAGCTGCTGCATAGCACAGGGAGATCAGCTCCGAGCTTTGGGACCACCTAGAGGGGGGGGAGGGAAGCTCAAAAGGGAGGGGGTATGGGGATATATGTATACATACAGCTGATTCACTTTGTTATACAGCAGAAACTAACACAGCATTGTAAAGCAATTATACTCCAATAAAGCTACTAAAAAATTTTTTTTTAATGATGAATTGAAAAATAAATAAATAAATGAAATGGAGAAATTTCTAGATTACACTTTTTAAGCAAGGCTATTTCTCAAGAAGAAATAGAAAATGTATTTAAACTTATATACATTGATGAAGTTGAATTAGAGAAGCAAGAATGCTTCCTAACTCAGTTTATGAGGCCAACATTAACCTAAAATGTCAGAGATGTACATTGTATCCCTAGAGCAAGCACTAAGAAAATCACTAAAAAAAAAAAAAAATAGCTAAGAAGTTAACGAATTAAAATGGTACATTACAGAAGTAAAGGACAGGCCAGTGTTACTCTTCAACATAGATGCAAAAGTCCATAATACAATATTAGCAAACTGAGTCCAGCAATATATTAAAATTGTTGCTTGTTTTTCACACTTAAAAATGAACTGTTGGAGATACAAATAGATGTAACACAGGAAAAAATAAATCCATAATATTTCTGCCTTTATTAATGCAGATTCCAGAAGTGATTAACTGCCTCTCAGGAGTCACCTCTGCAAGTGACGAGCTGGATTATTAAGCATTAGAATGTGCTAATCATTTCTGATAAATGAGGTCATGGAAAAGAACAAGACAAAACTAGAAGAGTAAAATGCATACAAAGAGGCATCTGTGATGCTGAGAAGTCTATAATCAACCTCTGTGCCCAAAATGCCAAAAGGAAATCCCAGACAGGCAGGGTCAGTGTGAGGAACGAGGACTTGGGAGCAGAGGCGGAGCAGGGTAGGAAGCTGTACACACGGAAAGAGCGCTGGCTTAAACTGCATGAGCGGGACAGAAATTGAGCAAAATGTAAACCTTCTTATGTGTAAAGGTTACAGCACACTGAACAGTGTAACAAATGGAGATTGATTGTATTTTAGACATACTTTTTTTTTTTACAGCTGTACCTGAGGTATGATTTACATACCATACACAATTCACACACAGTAATGGTGTGAATGGTACGTTGAAAAATTTTAGCAAATTTCCAGAGCTAGGCAACCACAAACGCAGTTTTAAAACACTAGGCTCATGCCCCCCAAACTCCCTTGTGTGAATCTGCACTCATTCCCCACCCCCATTCGCAGACCCAGAACACCACCGATTTGCTTTGTCTCCAAAGTGTTTCCTTTTCTAGGCTGTCCCTACTCTGAAAGACACATGCCTAATTCCAAGTTAGAGCAGCGGACAGGCAGTGGGAACGCCCAAAATTCCTTGCCCCACCTCGCCACACAACCATGTATGGCCAAAGTTTCTTTAGACCTGGGAAATAAGTTTTTCTGCCTCTTTGCAGAAGTCATAATAGTAACTTAAATGACTTACCAAGGAAAACTTTTCACACTTATTACCATGGTTGAGGAATATCCCAGAGGCATGACTGTGGAACCTAGAAGCAAAAAGCGATGCACTGGGGATACAAAAGTAATTGGAGATGCAGAAACAAAGAGCCTACACTTAGAGGGAAGATTTTAGTGGAAAAGATTTTCCTTCTTGCTTTTAGATTCCCATAACCAAACATCAGATATTGAAGGAGAGCAATCGTTTCACGCATTTAAATGCTATTCTGAAGCACAATTGTTTTCGATGAGTGAGAGCGCGGGATTCTCTGTTCTTCCTGCAGGCTCGGCCTGTGGATTACCCTAAGGACTACCTATCTCACCAAGTTCCCATATCGTTCCACAAGCACTGGAACATCGATCCCGTGAAGGTCTATTTCACATGGTTGGCACCCAGTGAGGAAGACAGAGCCAGGCAGGAGACACGAAAAGGCTTTAAAGAAGAGTTATAAAGCATGGTGGCCTGTGGGCACAGGCAGGACACAGAAGCAGAGACTGGCATTGTCCTGCTGTGCTGGATCACACCGCTTACGTGCGACATGCAGCATCGGAAGCTTCCTGACTTTCGGTGGACGTTATTATACGGTAATTTTTGAGTTGAGGGTGGGGAAGGAGTCATAGGGAAAACAGAGAGTTTTGTTTTCTGGGGAAGATCACTTGCTTTAGCATTATGCAGTTATTGTGATACACAATGATTACGGTGTATCTTTCAAGCTGTGAAACAGCTTTATTTCTGTCATAGAAAAATAAATGGTACCAGAATTTTCCTTCCTGTCCTGTCTCTTCATTAGAATGAAAGTTTCAGCTGGGCATGAGTCTGGAGAGACGTGACTGTGTTACTATATACATAAAATAAAGAAGAGGGAAGGTCTCTTGATCTGGACATTACAATGGGGTGAACTTTTTAACCGTATTTTTTTTTTTGCGGTACGCGGGCCTCTCACTGTTGTGGCCTCTCCCGCTGCGGAGCGCAGGCTCAGCGGCCATGGCTCACAGGCCCAGCCGCTCCGCAGCATGTGGGATCTTCCCGGACCGGGGCACGAACCCGCATCCCCTGCATCGGCGGGTGGACTCTCAACCACTGCGCCACCAGGGAAGCCCTTAACCGTATTATTGATGATCGAAATGATTTCCTGGTAACTCAGTAGGAAGACTGCTGTGTTAAGGATCATTCATAAAACGTCATAAAAGTCTAGTGATGAAAAATCCCCTGGAGTCTGTAATCCGGGTTGTTATGTTTTATCTGGTTTTCTGTTTGTACCTCATAAAAGGAGAAGAATAAGTCTTCTGCGAGAGCTTTCTCCCTCTTTAGAGGTTCATCTGTGTTCTGTTTCTCCCTGAAGCCCTATCTTTATGACCTACTTGTAACACAAAAGTGTAGTGGCTGCTGCCAGAAGGTAATGTTCTCAATATTTAAAAAAAAAAAAAGTCATATTTTATTCAAGTCACTGAGCTCTGAGTCTCAGGAAGTGAATTAAATTAATTGTACCTGGTGTCTTCCTCTTATTTTTATTTGTACGTTATATAATGACTCTCTCCAGACTCAGAAGAGACCCCCAGTGTAAGGGAGGACCGCATGGTGACTTGGCAACTTCCCAGGTTTCCTAAATAATGAAATTTGCAGACAGTATTTTGAAACAGCTCTAATTTCCAAATCATACCTTTAATATACAGTAACTTAATACATTATTAATTTTAAAGCATATTCTGTATTTAACATTTTAACTATATAATTCAGTTTTCTAGAGGTATTTGCATAAAATTTGATATGTCTTAAACTAGTTTTGGTATAGTAAAATACTTTCCTCTTTTTTTTAATAAAAATTGTTATTAATTTTGCCTGTAACGTTTTTATAGCCAAGCACAGGGTTTTAAAGCCATGCCACCAAAAGTATCCGTGCGTGTTTTTTAACAATACATTTTTCTTGTAGCTTATATGTAACTGATTTCCAAAATGACGCAATAGTATTTACCATTTTTCCAAACTAGCAAATAGCAGGACTGTTGTGTTTTCAGTGATAACTGAATACACTGGATTCACTGCTGTGAGGGTGGATTTTGTGGTCCGTCCAAGGAACGGATCCGGGATGATCAGCCGGATAAGAAGCACCCGCAGGACGTGTAGATCTGGCCAAGCTATTGCCGGTGACGTCAGTACTGCTGTCATAGCTGGGATTACTGTCACTGGTAGTCACCTTCATGTCATCTGTAATCATGCTCCTGGAGGGCCTGGCTGCCTAACCCAGTGGAGAAGAGCCTCCAGTTCCTACTCTTGCCTAACACTGTTACACTCAGAAAAAAGTGTACTCGTGATAGGACTGTACTGGCATCCATACAGGAAGATCCCCGTCATCACGCTTTCCCTGTGTGACGATGATCAGTGCCTTCTGCTGATACCGGAGCACCTTCTCTGGTACTTTTAGGTGTTAGTTATGTTTACTTTTTGGAACGATGTAAGCCTAACCACAAGTAAAAGACCTTTGCCTAAATTTCTGATTTCTCAGATGTATTTATTAGTCCAAGTGGAGCAGGAGTTGGGAGGGCTGTGAGGAAAAGGAATGAATGAAATCAGAGAAAAAAGTTGGCAGCTCAGTAAACACAGTTTTTAAAAATAAAAATAAAAACCTATCCTTTTAAGAGAAAACCATCAGACACTGAAGATATATTTATACAAAGTCTACAAAACCATTATCTATTTTATTAAATAATGAACTGGAGATATTTTGGAACTGATTCTCATAGAATTCATAACTTAAGAACCAGTTTTGAATCTGTACTTTCCTGGACAGACTCTTTCCTATTCATATTTTCTTTGCCTTTTAAATAGAAATTTGCTTCAAATGGCCGTTTTTATACTGGGATATCAACATCAAGGAGGTACAGGTGGAACCACTGGAATGCCGTTCTTGCTTTTAAGCCACTTCTGCTGATATAGCCAAAGCAATTTGGCCAAAGCCAAAGCAAAAAAATCGGACAGCGTAGGATTTTTACATCTTTCTGCCAAATTGGAAATCCAGACACAAACACGGCCTTTGTAGGCTGTTTGGGAACACAGAACAATAGCATGCTGGGCTGCAAGTGATGCTGTGCATGGGTATTTAAATATCAGTGCTCCTGGGTTTCTTTAGTACCCCTGAATACCTTCAGTGCTTCCACATCCATATCATTATAACTGTTTATGTATTTTCCTCAAAAATTAATAACAGAGTAGACATTTGTAAGAATGTTTCTGTTGTCTTCCCTTCATAATCAGAGACGGAACTTGCGTGGACTAAAATGAATCAATGATTCATCCAGCAACTGTTTATTAACCCCCTACTATGTGTCAGACCTTCCAGGATGCCCCTTGTCTCTTCTACTCACCACTCCATCCCTGGCACCTTTGAATGCCTGGCACACAGTAGGTGCTACTGTTTTATGTTCCCAAGCTTTCTATAAGCATGTCACCTGCAAATGTGCTTTCCCCCTATCTACAGAAAGTGAAGACTTCGTTTCTGGCATCAAGTCTTTGAGCACATGTTTTCACTTTAAAGACACATATTTCTGGAGGGAGTTGGGGTAGGTACAAGGGAAAAGGACATAAACTGGTAACAAATGAACAAGATGATTTCTAATAATACCTAAAGACACTAAGAACAGGGAGGCAGAACTGGATGGGGGCTGGGGACTAGCTTGGATAGAGTGGTCAGAGAGGGCTGCTAAGAAAGTGATGGTCGAGTGAAGACCCCACTGAATAGATAGAGTCAGGAACGCTGAGATATGCGCGCAGTAACAGCAAACGTGAAGGCTCTAAGGCGGGGACAAATCTGGCATGTCTGAAAAAGCAAGCCTGTGACCGCTTACCTGTCATCACTGCTATTAGTAAACATCCAGGTGATGTCAAACAGTTGCTACAGAAGTCTGGGGCTCATTGGAGCAGTCGGGCTGGAGTGATAATTCTGGAACTCATCAGCATTTTTAAAGGTTTTGAAAGCCACAAGACTGGACAAGATCGTGCAGGGAGAGAAGGAAATAGAGTCAGCCTGAGCAGTCAGTGAGGTGGCAGGGACACCGGGGCAGGCAGGGGAGCTGTGTAAGGGAAGCCAAGGAAGGAGTGTTCTGAGAAGCAAATGATCAAGCGTGTCACATGTTGCCGAGAGGACGGAGAAGTGACAGTGTGACTGAGAGCGTGGAAGTGACCTTGACAAGACTGCTCCCAGTGAGTGGGGCAGGAGGCGGGCAGGATGGGAGCTGCGATTGTGGAGAGCGATTATAAACATTTGGGCAGGGGGGATCTATAGTTAATTCTTTTTATGATTTAAAGACAAGGAAACAGGGGGTCTTGGGAGTTTATATTTTAAGATGGAAGATTCTAGGAAACGTCTGTATGAGATGCGAATGGCCTCGTAGAGAGGGAGGATGACGAGTGACTGCACTGACGGTCCTGGCAACATGAGATGGAACCCAGAGCCCAGTGGGGGAATCTGACAGGAGGGTCTGCGGTCAAATGGGGGGACGGTGTAGGCACAGAGAAAGGTTTTTAGATTTGCTGATGTGAAGATATGGGTGTTTACATCTGATCATTTCTATTAAGTGTGAGACAGTGTTATTTGCTGGGAGTGTTTGACTTTTTACATGGGTTTGCTTTATGGAAACCGCAACGTTAATAATAATAACCACAATGACAACCACTTACATAATGCTTACTATACTTGGCACAATTCCAAGTGTTTCACACATTAAGTTATTTAATCCTCACAATAACCCTCAGAAGTGAGTACTAGTGCTTTCTCCAATTTATATTGGAGGTAACTGATTAACCAGCTCAAGGTCACAGAGCTAGTAAGTTGTGAACCCAGACATTTTGGCTCTAGAGTTTGTTCATGTAATCCCTGTGCTCCTTCACCTCTATCAGGAACAATGTTGCCTCTTCCCCAACTGAATGTATATCTAGTTCTGAAACACTATCACAGGTAAAGATCACCAAGAATCCAAGAGTTAATCATGAAGTAACCCTATATAAGAGAGATAAAAGGCAAATATGATTATATATCAAATAAATTATAGAAGCAGTATGTGCTGGGAGGTTAAAAAAGGAAGAAACGAATTGAAACTGAATTTTGAACTTTTGTTCTAGAACTTTGGAAAACAATACCTCTGGTAAGGGTTAAGATCCTCATACATTGTTACACTGTGACCCAGAAGTTCTACTCTGAGGCTATACCCTAGTGAGACACTCACATCCTTGCACTAAGAAGCATAAACAAGAACGTTCACAGCAGCATACACAGTTCAGGAGAGCTGAAAGTTGGAAACAGCCTACATGTCCATTGCTTGAAGGATTAATAAGTTCTGGAATGTCTTTACAATATCACATTATGCTGCGGTTAGTACGAATGAAATACAGCTACATGACACATCTCAATGTTAAGCAAATTTTGAAGTCACAGGACAAAACTTACAATAGGATCTCCTTTATATAATTTAAAACCATGCAGAATTTAAAAATAAACATGTAAAGATACACATCTAAAAAATTAAGGAAAGAGAAGGATAAACACAAAATTCAAGACAGTAGTTACCTCTGCAGGAAAGACAGAGGAATATGCTCTCAGAGAGAGACACAGGAGACTCAAAGCTAATGGTTATTTCCATTTCTTAAACAGGTTGGTGGGTACACGGGTGTTTGTTTTATAGGTATTCTTTATGCCTGATAAATATGTTATGAATATTCCCTGTTCAACATTTAATTTTGATGTAATTAATGTTAATAATGACTTGCTTTAATTAAAGAAAAATGTCTTGTTTAGCACCGAATGTGTGAGTATTAATTTCCCGTGAGTATTAACAGTTGTTCCTGCAACAACTTATCACAAACTGGCTGGCTTTCAAAAACCAGAAATAATTATCCTGTGTCCTGCCTGTAGAATTTGGGGAGTCTATCAGCCTTCTTTCATCTTGTCCTGTTTTTGTCCCTTCTGATTCAATCTGGCAACATTTCTGCTTAGATAACAAGCTCAAAAACCTTTTGAATCTCCCGTGTATGTTAAGGGGATTCAGGCTATTAGACAAAGGCTCCTCCACAGATCTTTTCTGATGATGTCATCCCTATTCCCGGCTCCTGCTGAGATGATTGAGGGGCTCCACTGGTCATCAGGGAACCCTCTGTGTGATGGGACACTCTAACCTTTCCATCCTTTCAAGGCACTAGCCACTGTCCAGCTACACCTGTGGCTTTCTTTTCGGAATGTGCTTTTCTAATGGTGAATATCCTAATTTTAGCATCTCTTACCATGTGGATTTGCTGAAATTTTCCCAAATCATCAAGTCCAGGTTCATTTTTCCTTAACAGTTACCTCAATTTATCTCTTTCCTCTCAAATTTTCCCATAAACTACAAGAAGAAACCAGGTTGCATATCCGGTACGTTGCTTGGAAATCTCAGCAAAACATCCAAGTTCACTGCTTATATGTTCTGCTTTGCGTATAACTATAGGACACAATTCAGACTTCCTGCTAGAAGAATTACTTCCTAGACTTCCTGCTACTGCATAACAAAGGATCCCCTTTCCTCCAGTTTCCAAAAATATTTTCCTCATTTCTTTCTGGGCCCTCATTGGCAGGGCCTTTAAGGTTCAAATACCTACCAGCATTCTGTTTCTAATGATACGTGTGTTCTCTAAGAAAATACAGGCTTTCTCTCCTTGCTCCTTACCTCCTCCTGAGTCCTCACCAGAAGCACCTTTAACATCCACTTCTACCAAAAGTCTGTTTAAGGCAGTGTAGGCTTTTCCTATCATGCATATCAAAAATTCTTCCAGCTTCTCCCCACTACCCAGTTCCAAAGCCACTTCCACATTCCTAGGCACCTGTTACAGAAGCATCTCACTTCCCAGGACCAAAATCTGTCCCTGTGGCTGATGTAACAAGTTACCACAAACTTAGTGGCTTTAAACAACCAAAATTTATTACAGCATCACTGGGCCAAAGCCAGGGTGTTGGCAGGACAGCGTTCCCTCCAGGGGCTCTCGGGGAGAATCCATTCTTTGCCTCTTCCTGCTTCTAGTGGCTGCTGCACCCCTTGGCTGTGGTCACATAACTCCAATTTCCGCCCCCGTGGTCACTCTGACTTCTCATCTCATGCCTGTGTATCAAATACCCCTCTGCCAGCCTCTCGTAAGGATACACGTGACTGCATTAGAGCCCACCTGCATAAGCTAGGATAACCTCCCCATCTCTAGACCCTTTAGTTAATCACATCTGCAAAATTCTTTTTTTTTTTTCCATATAAAATGACATCGACAGGCTCCAGGGATTAGGACGTGGATATCTGGATATCTTTTGGGGAGGGAGCACCGTTCAGCCTACCAGAGTACGCGTGATTCCTCCCGTTGGCAGACAAGTGGGTGAATCAGGGGGGTCTGAGCACGGCCTGCCTGTTCTTTCTTTCATTCACTCATTCATTCACTTGACATACAAGGGTTTTTTTTGTTTTGTTTTGTTTTGCGGTACGCGGGCCTCTCACTGTTGTGGCCTCTCCCGTTGCGGAGCACAGGCTCCGGACGCGCAGGCTCAGCGGCCATGGCTCACGGGCCCAGCCGCTCCGCGGCACGTGGGATCCTCCCGGACCGGGCCGCGAACCCGTGTCCCCTGCATCGGCAGGCAGACTCTCAACCACTGCGCCACCAGGGGAGCCCGACATACATGTTTTGAGCAACCACCTTGTGCCAGGCATTGTGCTAAACACTGGGCACTCAGTGGTGCCACCTGGACCATCTCATCAGCAAACACACACACACACACAATCAATTTCTCATTTTAAAAAGCTGGTCATTGTTTAGGCAGAGAAGAAATTAGGCTAAAGACCTGCCTGGTATTATTCTGGGCTTCTCTGCCCACCAGTCTACTGGATATTTTCAGACATTGCTAAATCCAGAATTTCTTTTCACTATTTTACCTTCCTGTTTTATCCCTCCTCCGGGTTTTTACTGATTCCACAACTGGAACTGGGAGTTTATTCTGCTCTTTTATATCGAGGTGTGTGGGAGGAGCACTGCGTTAAAAGGTCCTGAGCTGTGGCCTCACTGTGCCACCTTGGGCAGGTCGCGTCATGTCTCTGGGCTTCAGTTTTGTAACGAAATGCAGTTTGAACTTTAAAATGCTATGATTTTACTGTCTAAATATAGGACCTGCATCACTAAATATTCCTGGTGGGTGCTATTTCCACATCTGTGCTCCATCCTGAAAAGACCTTCATCTCAACACTTCAAGGTTCTCTCATTACAATGAATTATCTGCTCAATCTGGAAAATTTTGTCATACTGAGTTTAACCAATTTGAAATAAATCTGACTTTCATTCATGGATTCAGAAACATAGGACACCTGTGTAATAAAGGTTTTGAGGTTATATCATTTTATGGATACAGAAGTTAACTTTGGCTCATTCAATAAATATTTATTAAGTTCTCTCTTATGTTTTAAGGTTCTGGAGATGCTATGGTGAGTGAAAGCACACCATTCATTGTTCTTGCAGACTTTATCATCTAGGGCACAGACGGTCATCAAAAACAAGTACTACTACGAATAAAGCATATACTCATAAACTTAAATGCTGACGGAGTTGGGCTTTGATTTGAGATACAGAAATAGAAAACAGTTAACCAGGTAAGGGGTCAGGAGGAGAGAATTTTAGGAAGAAGAAACAGCAGATGCAAAGGCTCTGTGGCAGAGGGATTACAGCTGCTTTGAGAAACTGAGAAAAGCTAGTGAGACTGGAATGCTTCAGGATCGCATTTCATGGCCCGCTGAAACTGGCTTTCCTCACTTAATACATCATGGACATCTCACATGCTGTCAATATTCTACAACAACCCCCCCCCCGCCCCGCCAGAGTATTCACTGTATGTTTATACAGTAATTCATCTAAGGATTTCTCTATTATTGGTTATTTTGATCAAATAAAAGCCGTTTCCGTGCTTTTAATTTTTGTAAGAGATTAAATTGAAGCAAGAGAAGTAGGATGACCTGGCTTAGACTTAAGGTGGTGATTCTGAGTTAGATTGGTTATGTTGGTCCTATCAGGTAGGTGGGTTGTGGAACTTAACTGTTTTTCTTATTAAAGGTGTTTGTTTGAAGAAAGTGAAAGGAAAATAGTAAAAACTGTGTCTATTGCAACTCCCAACTCTCTTCCTATCTCTCCCTCCCTTTTCCCTTCATTCTCCTCTCTCTCTCTCTCTATACACACACACACACACACATTTATACATATACATATATATATTGACAGGTTCCAGGGAGAACCTGTCAATATATTTTATATATATAAAATTTTATAGGCTGTAATGCACATCCTAATAGCTAAACCTTGGTACGTGTTCAAGAGTTCAAGATTATACTTCTTTAGGCTAAATTCCTACTTACATAAATGTCTGAAGGCGTCTACCGCATGTTATCAAGGAGGAGTGCTTGAGCAAAATGTACCAAGTTAGACTTCCACCAACCCATACGGCTCTTCATATTTCGTAATATTTTTGTCCTTTAGGGGAGCCTTCCTTTTTTGGTATGTTTCTTTTCATTTTGATTTAAATCCACTTATTCCTCTATTACCCTGGAGGAGTCTCAGGTGAAGGACGTCGGCATACTCGTTCTTGTGTCCTTTACAAAAGAGCCCAGCACAGAGCTCGTGCTCAATAAATACGTGTGGAATAGCATTAACCTGCAGGTCAGTCAGCAATGGTTAATACAGGACTGACCATCCTGGACCTTCTGCTCACATGAAACAGATCCTTCTCCACCATCTTGAGCCCACATTTCTGAGTGTTTTCAAAGCACAAACGTCCTTGTGTGGTCAGGAACCTTCCACGCAGTTCCCCTACCTAGATTACAAATCTCTGGACGTTCTCTTGGAGTTTGAGAATTCTCTTTGACAAGCTTTTAATTCTGAGCTTACCTTTAGATAACATGATAATCAACTGAAGCGTTCTGACCACCAGTTATAGCTGTAATCTTTGTTTCTCTGTGTCAACACCTAGCAATCACCGATGTCAAAATGACAACAGCACATTCTCTTATCAATTACAGAAGTAAACCTTTCCTTTTTCAGATAATTAATCAATGAAAGTCTTTTTCACAAAGAGCTACTTAATAAAGGCCTTGACTTGATGTGAAAACAACAGTTTGGGGTGAGTAATATGATACTTTGTCATTGTTTAGTTGGAAAAGAACAGGGGCAAACCCAGTTCACAAATGGTGAGTTTGTATACCGCAAAGGCCAAATGATGTCATGGCACCTACGAAAATAGACTTTGCATGTGTGGACATAATTGGCATCGAAGGCAAAGTGGAAGCAACAGCAACAAACCTTGATTTATTGTTGAAAATGGAGTGAATAAACCATTTCCCTTATTACTGGTTTAAGAGTTTGAATTTTTTTCATTATTCGCATGCAAATGAACTTTAGATAGTTTTCAGATCCCAAGTCCACAATAACTGGATTAAATATTCATTTAAATTAGATTTCAATAATGCCACAATAGTAATCTTGTTTTTCAAAAGACCAATTTGTTCTAAGAATGTTGCTATTATAACTATTAGCATTGCTTTTGTTACCTGTTTAATTATCATGAACCAGCAAACCAAGTGTCTGTGGACAGACAAATGAGACTGTCTGCAGAATGACCCCAGAGGCTCTCTCCAGGTGGCCGGGTGTGCTGGATACTTTGTTTGCCCCTTGGATCTATCTCCACCCTTCTTCATGTCCCGGGAGGCTCACTGGCCCTCTGGCTTCCAGTTTGGGTTAGCCAGTGGGAGACACCTGCAGGAGGCTGCGAGGCGGTGCAGAGAGACGTCTTTTCCCTCTGGCTCCCTCCAAGCTGGGCACCGTGGGGTGGCGCTGCCCTTCTGTTCCTGTTGGACAGCCTCTCCCACGCAGCTCCTCTGCACGTGGTCCAGTAACAGCCCCTCCCGTTGCCCCTTCGGGCCTCTCCAAGTTGCTAGGGTTGAGGTACTGCAAGATTCCTGCTGGTGTCCTGCACACACTGCCCACACCTTTGCCAACAGTACCTTTCTCAAACTCTTCTCAATTACCCAATTAGAGTGTGAGATCTGTTTCCTGCCAGGGCTCTGACACCCCTGGCAGGGTTGCCAGTGAGTTAGCTGGGACCAGGCGCTCCCTCCCCTCCGCAGGAGATGCTGCACGTGTGCTCAAGCTTTAACAAGATGCTCTGGGTACTGTTCCCAGCGTGCAACTCCCCTGAGCAGCAGGCGCCCCAGCCCAGCGGCTCCCCGGCTTGTAAGGCAGCTCTCCTGCCTAAAAGGGAGAGCACCTGCTGGGGGAGGAGGGGAGGGGCAGGCTCCCTGTCCTGGAGCACAGCCTCGAGGTGCTGATGTCCCCAGCTGTGTCCCGGTCAAGCCGAGGTCCCATGCATGGGTGTGTGCCAGAAACCAGGGGAAGACTCACGGGTCTGCGACTCCGTGACTTCCAGCTAGCGTCAGTCATTGGTGTCTGGCTGAGCTCTTTTGATACGTCTTGAGGTTATTAATACTGTTTTGCACTATACGGTTATTGAAGTTAGAATGCAGGTAGCGTCATAACAGAACCAGACCCGAGGTTCCATTTTTCTGCTATTAAACATAATACCAGAAATTTACTTTTAGGGAAAAAAGAATTCATCACACTAAATTAATGTGATTATGAAAAGATGTTCGTCACCACTAATTTTTAAGAAATGCAAATCAAAACTACAATGAGGTATCACCTCACACCGGTCGGAATGGCCATCATTAAAAAGTCTACAAATAATAAATGCTGGAGAGGGTGTGGAGAAAAGGGAACTCTCTTACACTGCTGGTAGGAATGTAAACTGGTGCAGCCGTTATGGAGAACAGTATGGAGGTTCCTCAAAAAACTAAAACTAGAGCTGCCGTGTGACCCAGCAATCCCACTCCCGGACATATGCCCAGACAAAACTATCAATATAATTCGAAAAGACACATGCACCCCGATGTTCATAGCAGCACTATTCACAATAGCCAAGACATGGAAGCAACCTAAACGTCCATTGACAGATGAATGGATAGAGATGTAGTACGTATACACAATGGACTATTACTCAGCCATAAAAAAAAGAATAAAATAATGCCATTTGCAGCAACATGGATGGACCTAGAGATTATCATACTAAGTAAGTCAGAAAGACAAATACCATATGATATCATTTATATGTGGAATCTAAAATACGACACAAATGAACATATCTATAAAACAGAAACGGACCCCACAGACATGGAGAAGAGACTTGTTTCCAAGGGGAAGGGGGAGGGAAGGATTGGAAGTTTGGGGTTAGCAGATGCAAACTAGTAATATATAGGATTGATAAACAACAAGGTCCTACTGTATAAACTCTGTTCAATATCCTGTGATAAACCATAGTGGAAGAGAATATGAAAAAGAATATATATATATGTATCATTGAGTCACTTTGCTGTACAGCAGAAATTAATACAACACTGTAAATCAACTATACTTAAAAAAATAATGTGATTAGTTTTATCGGTTTGGGAATGTTGTTTGTATTTACTTTATCAATTAGTTGTCTTTTCATAGTTGTATAAGAGCTATAACATAAGAAACTGTCATGGACTGAACTGTATCCCCACCAAATTCATAGGTTGAAGCCCTAACCCCTAATATGACTGAATTTGGAGGAAGGATTTTTAGGGAGGTAATGAAAGTTAAATGAGGTCCTAAGGGGCTTCCCTGGTGGTGCAGCGGTTGGGAGTCCGCCTGCCGATGCAGGGGACGTGGGTTCATGCCCTGGACCGGGAGGATCCCACATGCCGCGGAGCGGCTGGGCCCGTGAGCCATGGCCGCTGGGCCTGCGTGTCCGGAGCCTGTGCTCTGCAACGGGAGAAGCCACAACAGTGAGGCCACAACAGTGAGAGGCCCGCGTACCGCAAAAAAAAAGACTTACGAATACATTTTTCTGGGAGGAAAACCTCAGGGTTCAGAAGAAGAAGATAATGTAATTGTTTTCAAATGATCCCATTTAAGTTCTATTATTCACACTTTGAGGGACCAGAGAATCAAATACATTATTGAAGAAACTGACGCATCTGTGGGCAATATGGTATCTAACTCAGATCAAAGAGGCCCACAGAGACGTAGGAAGGCCTGATTCATAACAACCAACAGTTAGGGGGGGAGTACAGATCAGAGAAACATTTTAACAACTCAGAATGGTTCCCTGAAGGTACCACTTCCATATAAAGACTGAGGAGCTGGAATCTCACAATGACTAGAGAGTCAGAGGTGGATCAGGGTGGCCAGAGCACACAAAATCACCCCTGGATGAGAATTCCATAACAAGTAGGGAAATACTAAGGACAGGCCTGTGGCCTGGTATATCTAAGTACTGAGTGCTGAGGAATAAAAAAATATGCTGGTATTTTTACTGGAATCATGTTAAGTATTTTCCACCTTTGGAAAGTGTCACCTCTTGGTCTCTGCCACCCTGGGACCCCATAATCCACACTGCACTTAGAGATCCCAGTTGTGTGGTAGTGGTTCCCACTGTAATTTCTGACCTACAGAGAAGAGCAACCACAGACCCTGCAAGGATGCTGGGGGGTCCCCTACCAAATCTGTCCACAGTCGTGGTAACACGTGTGTTCTCTGGTCCCGCCCAAGGTGGGTGAGCAGGGTTTCTATGATAAATCCACTTTAACATTCCAACATCCCTACATCTTGGGTACCTTCCTCTGCAGTACACCAAGCCAGTGCTGGCATTTGCCACCTTCAGTCCATATTTCAGACACTTGACGGAACGGAGCTCTTCCTCCTACTCCTGCTAAAATCCTGAATCCAGAATTGTGCTTAGCGAGCCCATCTCAGCCTCATCCAACTTTATACTCCTCCGCCTTGATTGCCTGCCCTTGAGATCCATCTCCACAAAGATTCTCGTTTCCTAACTACACAAATGGGAAAGATCGGAGAGTTCTTTTGGTACGTATCACACCGCCTCACGTACTGGGCCTCAGATAGGGGAAGACAGCTATAAAGGACTTGATTGGGATAAATGATGACATCTGTGGATTTGTGGATTCACTCCTAGAATCCTATCTATGTTAAATTTTCTGAGTTTGATCCTTGTGCTATTATTTCTGTTCTTGTTTTTAGAAAATACATACAACCCTGGGCAAAAATAGCCTACTTACTAATCCTCTAAATCATAGCTAAGCGTGAACTGCATACTTAAACACTTACAGCGTTATTGTTCGTGTAGTCCTCAAAAGGGTTTTGAAAAATTATGTTACTCTTCTTACCTTTTTGAAGTTAACATTTAAAGTGTTTAATCATAGATTTTACTGAGAATTATCCAAAACTTGTAAATAAGATAAAAAGATGATTCTGTGAACTTCTCGTTTTGCTAAGAGCATTTTCTAACAAGCCAGTTTTAAAACAATCTGACTCTTTGAGGGAATGGAAGTTTGACTTAGTTTTATACTTGATTGGAGCCCAGTCATTTTATTATTTTACATTTCTGTAAAGTTAGGGGTTAGCTTGTAGAAAAATAATGTGTGTTGATCTTTCTTCTGTTTGCTAGAGCAGATGACCTTTAAGGATTATGAGTTTATTGCCCTGTAGGAATTAGCCAGTTTTGCTTCTAATTTAGCAGTCTTGTTTCAGCATTCCTTCTCTCACTAACTACATAAAACCCCAGTTTCTCATATCCTTTTTGAAATGGCTTTGTCTCACGCTGGTCCCTTCTTTAGTTGGTTAACTAAAATGTTCATTCATCTATCTGTATGATAATTATGTTTTTAACATTTTGTGAGTTATGCTTTGACAGTTCAAATAGTCATAAAACATGTAATTGTAGTATACTGTAAAAACTTTAAAACTGCTAAATCATCTTTTGATCTAGCCAGATGAATCCAAATACAATGGTGACTTAATACCTACTATCATTCTCTAAAAAATACAGGAATGAGCTCATCTTTAACAAGCAGAAGCTTAAATCATTGTTTTTCCTCCTTAAGCTCGTGCCCACAATTCTCAAAAGCCATTTATTAATAATCCTGTCATATTTCTTGGCAAAAGAGATATATATATATATAGGAATTATTGTTTTAAAAAATTTCCTCTGAGGATTTAAATGTTAAAAAATTCTCAGTTGATTTATCATAATTACTATGAAAACACAATTGATTAAAACAAGTTATGTATTAGATTTTTTTGATAGTTATTAAATATAAGAAAGTATTTTATTGGAAATGCAACTCAGTGAGATTAGTGGAGCTTTATACAATTTTTATATATTCATGGATGAATATTAGTTATTGCTATTTTAATTTTTATTGATGTAAGCACATCAATAAGTAGATGGGAAATGGAAATAATATTATTATAGTATTGTCATTTAATTCTTTGAAATCCTGAGTTATAATGCCAACAGTGCAATTTAGTCCTCCAAAAGGATGTTTAGTGATCTACCAGCTAATAACTCCATTACATCATCCTTCAATTTTGTTGACAGCAAAGAATTGGAAACCACCTGATTTACATAAGGATTTTCACCTGGTCATTTCCCATCACTGATTCCAAGGTTTTGAATGGATCCTTTGTTTTGCACCTAGGGGTCTGTCTACCCAGAGCGATATATCATAGTGAGGTTAGGGGTGGAAGACCTGTAGGCCTTTCTTTTACAGAGTGAGAAGGGAGACTGTGAAAGGGGAGGTGGGGAAGGAGAACCCGTACCCGCGGTACACAGTTCACAGCATGGATGCAAGCGTGGGTCTGGAAATGCATTCTGTTAAACATCCAAAACCACTTACAGTTTGAAGGCTGCTACTCTAGAGAATTTAGCCCATGATTTTGTGATGTTGCAAAACAGGATTCCCTTGGCCACCAATGCTGACCTTTCAATGGATTTAAACGACTTTCCAGCACAGGTGCACCGAACGCATCATACCAGCTGCGCAATTAGCCCAGACATACCTGCCAATATAATTCCAAAGAGAAACTCACAAAATGAAGAAAATACAACCTAAAAAGTTATATCAGCATTTAACAACAATTTTTTGAGGTAAGCACTTTAAGAAAGATGAGAAATATCCTCTATCATCGGAAGCTAATGGTGATGTTTTATTCTGACATATTAACACGTAAAGTTGTATTGACTCACTTGCCTGGAATTAAGATGCAGAAATATCATATCATGTCCCCAGTGATACGAAGAAAGGCAGTCCACCCAAGAAAGTTAGCAGAACACACCAATGTTTGAAGAGTCTAATCAGAGCTATCATCATTTGCTGGATAATCAGTTCAAACCACACAAAAGGGGAAAGATATGTAGTCCCCTCCATTTCTTCTCTTCCAGCAAACTCTCAAGGAGCTTATACTTAAATTTCAATAAGTGATCTTCAAAATGTGAAAGAAACAGGCTTTTATATTCTCTTGTTGCAATCCACTTCCAAATTATTTCATTCCAGAACCTCACATGGAAGTCAGGGCTAACTTAATTGGGGAAAAAAGCAAACATATAAAAAACATAACAAGCTCTCTAAACTCATCCTAAGGCATGCTATATTAACTTGTAAGCTAGTCCTTGCTAATGAGGTAATATACATATTCCAATAATCCAGATGAGAATATTTATCTGCCCTCTGGCTTTATGAAGGTAATTCTAAGGCCAGAAGATTAAGATGTTTCCCCAGCATAGAACAGGGGTCACTGCCAGTGTCCATCTGTGAGGGTGAGTGGTCAGCACACTCTCACTCATCTCCTCTCTCCCCATGACTCCCTCACCATCACATGGGCCCAGCAGAGAGGAATGAGATTGTTACCCTGCTGCCTCTGGGACGGGACCGGCCAGCAGGGGCCTCACGGTGGCCTCCTGTGCCCTGTGGCAGAGGGGGAGGCAGAGCCGTCGTCCTGGCGGGGAGTCCACAGCCAAACACCCTACTCACCCTCACCGCTGACCCAAGGGGCAAGGGAAGGGGAGGGACACAAGTCTGGGTGACTGGGCCCAGGGGCAGGAGGCAGCTTGTTCCCCTAGTTCTTGGCTCCACAGTTTCCAGATGGAACTATGAAGGGAAGTGATCCATTACATGCAGCTTTTCATCCTCCCAACTAAGCAAATGGCTTTTGGCCTGGGAAGAGGATGGAGGATAAAAAAAGAAAGCCACAACCAAAGAGTTCACCCCAAACATTTTCCCACACGCTTTGGAAATTCAAAATCAAAGTTTAAAATGTTTCTAGTGAGGAAAGGGAAGGTTTCTCTTTTCCTCAAATTAATTTTTTTTTGTTTTATCTCGTGCTCTGCATTACTCGACTGCAGAATCAAAGCACGCCTTCCTCTATTTAGTTAACAGGTTCATTGTTCATGCTTCTTCAGTTTAGAGCTTTAAGTCCTCAACTCTCAAGGATCACTAGGATTTCCTGAGTGGCTCTGAACAAGTGCAGATGCTCAGGCTCCATCCCTGGAGACTCTAAGACAATAGGTGTGGCGTGGGGGATTACCTGTAGCACAGCAAGGACTGAACTCTAGAACTACATTAAGTCCCTTTGGTACTTTTCCTCACATGACTTGGATGGTAGGTGGGGTACCTGTTGTCCACTCCTGGGAAGTTGGGTCCATGGCCTGACATTATGTAGCATGTCCAATTTGTTATAAGCATTCTTGTCAAACTTGAATGTAAGAACATCTTTCTCCTCCTCTTCTGGAGTAGCTTCCAGTCATGTTAGGAATAGCAAATTTTGCTCCTAAGTTTATAACTTAGGAAATACTTTGCTTTTTGTTTTATAAATAAGAAACATTTTGTATTTTTTTCTGATTAAAAGGCATATGTTCATTATTAAAAATTCAGAGTGCAGAATATATAAAGAAGAAAAAATATCTGAAGAAGATAAAAGTCACATGTAATACCTGTACCTGGAAAAACAATTCATATACATTGTACAAGGCGTTATTTTATGTCTAATCACAAAATTGGGATCATACAGTACGAACTGGTTTGTTACTTGATGCTTTCACCTAATAAAATGTCAGGAAGATGCTTAAGGTCAACAAATAAATACAAAAACACGTGTGTGTGTGTGTGTGTGTGTGTGTGTATTTGCTCTAATGACTGCATAATATTCCACCATAGAGATACACTGTAATTTATTCAAAGAACCACCTTTCAATTTCACTGATTTTCTCTATTTTCTCTTTATTTTCTATTTCTAGCTTCCCCAGACATGATTTCATTTCCCTCTAGACAGTACCTAGACTAGGGGCAAAAAACTGATCCAATCAGGATTTGAGATGATTCAAGGGGAATTTCAGGCTATCTGAGGGCTGGTCTTCCATTCTGTCCTTACATCTAGGGCTTGGCACTTCAGGGATCTCTGCTAAAAACCTGAAATATTCACAAAGGTCCTTCTTCCTTGTCTCATCCTGATCTGCAGTTTGACTTCCTCGGCTCTGTGACTGTGTAAACTCTGTTTCATCAGGTAGCCACTTAGCAACTATTTTCTGCGCCATTTCTTGGCCTCTCAACCCAGAGTAGTTTACCATGCGGCAAATTCCTTGAGGACAGACGCAATACGAAATAATACAGAATGTTCTCTGTAGTTTCCTTGACTTTAGGATCTTGGTACCTCAAGCCCTGGCTGCCTTATTAACCCTGCGTTCACTTCTGCCTCCCAACTGGAAAAAGCTCCAGGCAGCTATTTTCTGCTCAGTCTCAACCTTTTGCACTGAAAATGAGCGATTTATTTCTTGAGGGAAAGGGGGATAAAGAAGGTTCAGCTCACCTCAGTATATTGCCCTTAACTTTGGGCTTAGCTCCTTGTATTAATTTTCTTTTGCTGTATAACAGATTATCATGAACTTAGAGGCTTAAAACAACACACATTTATTATTTCACAGGTTCTTAGGGTCGGGAATCCAGACCTGGCTTAGCTGGGTCCTCTGCTTCCAGATCTTTCATGAGGTTGCAGTCAAGGTGTCAGCTGGACCTAGGTTCTCATCTCAAGGTTAGCCCAGGGAAGGACCCACTTCCGAGCTCACTCGGGGTTGCTGGAAGGATTCAAATCCTTGTGGGCTGCAGGGCTGAGAGCTCACTCCCCACCATCTTTTGGCTGTAGCCCCTCGGTTCCCTCCACATGGCCTACTCCAACATGGCTGCTGCTTCATCTATACAAATGTCTACATGCTGAGAAGGCTACAGAGAGAGTTTGCTAGCAAGGTGGACGTTACAGTCTCACGTAATGAAATCACAGAAGTGACAGCCTGTCACTTTTGTGATACACTGGTTAGAGGCAAGTTAGAAGTCACACCTACACTCAAGAGGAAGGGATTACACAAAGGCATGGATACCATGAGGCAAGGATCACTGGGGACCATGTGGGAGTCCACTATCCCTCATGTCCTGCCTGCCTTGGCCAATCTTTGATGACCATCCTCAAAACCTTTGTTGTTTTGTTTTGTTTTTTGTAAATTTTACTCTGTTTTTAGAGGTCTTGGTGGAAAGTTTGGTCTAATACAAGCTACTCTATCAGTGCTGCGAGCAGAAAAGTATACATGTACTTTTTTGTGGGAAAATACACATAACACAAAATGTACCATTTTAACCATGTTAAAGTGTACAATTTAGTGGCGTTTAGTTTACTCACAGTGTTGTGCAACCATCATCACGACCTAATTCTAGAACATTTTCATCACCCCACACAATAACCCTACACCCATTCATCAGTCACTCCCATTCCTTTCTCCCCCAGGCCCTAGAAACCACAAGTCTGCTTCCTGTCTCTATAAATATGCCTATTCTGAATACTTCATATAAATTGAATCCCACGGTATGCGGCCTTTTGTGTCTGGCTTCTTTCATTCAGCATCACTGAAAACAAGGGTCACCCATGCTGTAGCATGTGTCCATACTTCTTTTCTATTTACGGCTGAAATATTTAATCGTATGGATTATGCTGTGGTTACTTTTAATTTACACAAACATAAATTCTGCTATAGATCTCATTACACCTTTTACTTTGACTCAGGAACTTAAAAAAAAAAGTTATTTTCTTTGAGGTCTAATGTACCCCATGGTTAAGTGTTACAAGTGGATGAGCTTTGATAAAAGTATGAATTTATGAAACTACCGCCAAAATCACCATCATGTAGAACATTTTCATCTCTCTAAACGTCCCCTTGGAGACAATCCCATTTGCCCACCAGGGCCCTGGGGCAGCCACTCATCTGCTTTCTGTCATGACAGTTTTGCTTTTCCCAGAATTTCATATAAATGAAAACATCCAGTACAATATCCAATGATTGGGGTTTCCATGGATAATATAGAAACTGCAGAGGAGAAATTATCACAGAAATAATTTTCTAAAATTTCCCAGGGAGGTAGAGAGACTTCAATTTTCCAATTAAGAGGTCCTAGTCTATGTCTAGCACGATAAATAAAAAAACATAAAGCGAAACATAAGCACCTCTGATGCTTAGACAGCAATGTGACATTTGACAGAACCAAGGATAAAGGGACTATCTAAAATGTCCATGAAGAAAACCACAGGACTCCTACAGAAGGGAGAAGAAGATGGGCGTTAAGCAATACTATTAATAGAGAATAAGTGACTTGGAACTCGGAATGCTATACAAGCCATACTGTCGATCAAGTGTGAAGAGCCAGTAAATACATTATTAAATATGCCAAGATGCAGAAAGTTTATTTCTCATGCACTGTGCACTGCTTCTTAGGAAGTTGCTCATGTTCCAGCCAAATGAGACAGTAGACAAAGGAAAGGATCCAGAAAACAAAGGCCCAGTTGAACAGTAAGAGTCCAGAGTGACAGAATGCAGCAGGTCTAGAGAAAAATCTGTCCAGCTTGCAGCAGGAAGACGGACAACTCCAGGAGGGAGATCTCCTGGGGAAAAAGAGATCCATAAGGCCTTAGAGTACTATTGAGATGCTGGATGAACTTAAGAATATGACAAAGGGAGGAAATGTTAGAAAGGCAGTTAGATATTTCAGAAAATAAAAGTTGTAAAGGAATGACACATGATCATCACACACTAGCTCTGCGGTGAACAGTATTTACACAGATATAGTAATGTCAGTACATTATTGATATTTAAAACCTTAAAAATCCACCTACAAAGAACAGAAGAATTAATTATCATTCCAAATAGCATATAAAGATTGTAAAAGTGCATATGACAAAGGGGCAAGGAGTGAGGAAGAGTGGGGAGAGGAGGTGATGGAGGGGTAGGAAGGCTATGTGCTCATATTATCAATACAATCTGAAGTGTTGAAAGATAATATCTAGAGTTGATGCTGTAAGAGATAAAAATTTAACTATATTATTTGAAGTTAAGAAAGGTGATTAGTAGAGAGATAAATAGGTGCTATAACTATATTGGGGGAAGGTGGAGAATGCAGGTAAGGGGGTCCCCTAAATTTGCTAAGTGAATAATGATAGTAAAAGTGTATCATGTAGAAATACACTGGTAAACACCAGAAGAGTTAGAAACGAGTGATGAAAAGTGCCTGCCCTGGAGATCTGAACTGGGGAGGAAAGGACTAGAAAAAGAACTTGTGCTTTTCACTACCTTCCCTCTGTATTACTTGATTTTTAAGACTATGTGTATGTATTATTTTTATAAAATGTGAAAAGACAAACACCTCAAAAGCAATGAAATTTAAAAGATGGTGTTGATTTGAAAACTAAGGTCCAGATTTATGAAGAACTTGGTGGTCTGTAAAAAGGAGTAGATTTTGTCCTAGGTTAGGGTAAGATCTTGAAGAATTTTTATCAAGGGAAAGGCTTAGTACAATTTGCGTAGTGCAGAAAGATTTTGAGGGATTGATTTGATGTGGTTTAAGACTAGAGACAGGTCACAGTAAGGAGGCTACTGCACTACAACAAGGAGGAAGAGTTGAGGGCCTGAACAAGCAGCGGGCATCGGACGTGAGGATGGGTGGCTTGGGCAGTGAGGGTGTGTGCAGCCCATCCTACAGGTAAAGAATAAAGGGAGGCGGGTTGACCTAGGGGGGAAGACAAAAGTTTACATTTGGTCACATTGCATTTGAAGTCCCTGACGTGGCCTTTGGAAGGTCCCTGGGCCAGTTGGAAACATGGGTGTATGGCTCTGGAGGGATGTTTGGGGGCAAGCACACACACCTGCCTAGGGTCCACTGAGGCCATGACTGTGGGTTACATCACTTAGAGAGAGGCCACAGGAGGAGCCACGGGCCAGAAGAGCATCTCCAAAAAGATCCCGGAGGAACGGCAGCGTCCTGGGGGCTGGATGCCTCAGAGGACACCTGGCCGCTGATTTGCACACACCTCTCTTTATCTCAGAACTCCTGGCACAGACACTGTTTGAAACTCACTTTATTTTCATATTCTCTATCGCAATTGTCTAGTTACGTGGCATGAAATTAGCAGTTATTTAGTGGGAAACGGAATACATAGGCTGTGAAAAATAACCAGAAAAACCAAATGAATTTTTCACTTTTCACTTAATTGTTAGGTAGTAACAGGTAGAATTTTAGTTGGATAAGTTAGGGTAGCTGGCTCTCAGTCAGTACATTTACTGGTACTTATTTTCCATGAAGTGCTGGGTCATTCTGTCTTGGTTATCGATTTCAAACCAGCCAAGGTATTCTTACCTCTCACAGAGTAACTTTAGGGGCAACTAGACATTTGGAAAAAGTAACAACAGTGAACATGGAATCCACCCAGGGAAAAGATAATCTGAACAATTTATTAATACACTTAAAGGTGAAAACGAGTGGAATTCAAATGTTCGCCATGCAAGGAGTGATGATATCTCCATGGTAACCAATTACTGCTTGACTTTCTTGTGACCACAAAGATAGGGAACACTAGGAACATAAAAACCAAGGGAAACTTTGAGTTGACAGATGGGTCATAAATATCAAGTGCATTCTCTCAGTGGAGGCAGGAAGTCTCCTGCAAGATAATCTATACCACAAACACCTGGGCACGCGGCTTCCATATGTGAAAAACGTTTTGAGATGGCTTTACTCCCCTCCACGCTAGCCCGGCGTCCAGCCTCATTCCTGCAGACTAACAGTTTGATGAGTGATGTTGCCTTCATTATTTCATAGCACTTGATTTCTGTGTTTTCATCTTAAATGGGTCCACAGAGATAGTGGTTTAAATCATTCTGTTGACCTGAGGTTGAATGGTATGTCATTCCAGCACTACCATCAACAAAGAAAGAAGCCTGGGAGAAGTTCATTTGGCATTATGTAGGCCAAGTTTTCCTAGACAGGAACAACCAGTTTTCAAATCAACATACACAGAAGGAAAGAAACATTCTGACTTTGTGGTTTTAAGGGGCCAAACCAGATGAGAAAGTCCACAGAGGAGGCAATGGGAGGGACAGTCCTGCTGTAGAGCACTGACCTTCTTTAGTGTTCATTCAGGAGTCCCTCTTGGGCTGGCTGGTTTCGCCAATGAATTTGGAAGAATATAGAATTAGGTGGCATGAGGATGCTGCAAGACTGAATTTAAACACTGTAATTTTGCAGTTACGAGGGGCCACTGATCTGTGTCACGGTCTGGAATAATGAGTCACAACTTTGTTTAGATAGTAGATCGACTAGAAATCAAAGAATTCATTTGAGAAACCCACAAATATTGAGTTTATTTCCTCATGAAGCCAGGAACAATTTCATACACATAAAATGATAGATATATATGGAAAAAATGCCATCAGGTTTATGAGGACCATCAACTAGGATTCCCTGTTAATATCTGCCGCTGTCATTAGATTTGGCTGTCTTCTTTTGCTAACAGATAAGCAGCAGTAGCTTGCATGGGTGTGGGCACCACGGCGGGGTGGGGTGGGGATCTTAAAATCCAGAAAGCATTTCAATTCATCTAGTTTTCCCCAGGCAATTGGGAAAAAACCGTTGTTAAAACCTGAGCACTTGAGCACGATAACCCATCTCCTTGGGAAACTATTCTGTAGGAGTACCTTTCTGAGAATCACTGTTTTAGCCAAAATAGAAAGCAATGCCAAGGTATCAGAAGTGTGGGATTCACATTTGCTCTTCTTTACTGAAGTAAACATTTGCTTAGCTCACTTCAAAAAAGTTACTGAGTCTTCGCTTTGCCATGTTGACTCAAAAGCCAGCAAATTCTTCTGTATTAAATGGCTGAATTAATAGAACAATCCATTGCCTTAATCTAGAAATTCAAAACCTTTTGAACTGCTGCTGCCAATTTAAAGTAAATTAGTAAAAGTTGCTGTCATTCTCCCCAAGCCTATTTACAATATCTACGATTCAGGTAAGAAAAGACATATTGAGGGACTTCCCTGGTGGCCCAGTGGTTAAGACTTTGCCTTCCAATGCAGGGGCTGTGGGTTCCATCCCTGGTTGGGGAGCTAAGATCCCACGTGCCTCGTGGCCAAAAAACCAAAACATAAAACAGAAGCAGTATTGTAACAAATTCAATAAAGACTTTAAAAATGGTCCACACCAAAAAAAAAAAAAAAAAATCTTAAAAAAAAAAGACATATTGAAAGTATCAACATATACAGGGTAATGAAGTGGATTTCAGGTGAAATCCCAAAGAGAGCTGGCAATGTGGAGAGCAGAAGGCATAAGAGGAGGGGAAGAATACTAAGAGAGCAGGAGGGACGAAAAATGAACAGGAGATGCTGAGTTAATGGCAAGTTAGAAAAAATTTAAAAAAAGTTTTTTACTGAAGTATAGTTGACTTATATTAGTTTTAGTTGTACATCATAGTGATTTGATATCTTTATACATTATGTACCACATGAAGTTATTATAACATTGACTATATTCCCTGGGCCGTACATTACATCCCTGTGACTTACGTATTCCATTATATAACTGGTAGCTTGTACCTCTTAAGCCCCTTCACCTATTTTTCCATTCCCCACCCCCTCCCCTCTGGCAACAACTAGTTTGTTCTCTGTATTTGAGTCTTTAGTTTAATAGCACACTAAACACATGAAAAGACACAATTAGTGAACTCAAAATTGGATCGATATCATCCAAACCTAAGCACCCAGAGACAAAGGAATTTAAAATAAAAACCAGTGTATAAAACATGTGAAGAACACTGTCAAATCATGTAACATATGTGGTTGAAGCCCTAAAGGAGACAGAAAATGGGGCAAAAGCAGTATATGAATTTTCTAAACCTGATGAAAGATCTCAATCCACAGACTAAGAATCTCAGCGCATCCCAAGCAAGAAAAATACAAGAAGTCAAAATTTAGATACATCACAGGCCAAATAATCCTTAAAACTGATGATACAGGGGAAAAAAATCTTTAAAGCAGCCAGAGGAATTAAAAGACACATTAACTTCAAAGGAAAAACAGATTGATAAACTTTCCAATAGAAACTCTGGAATCTGGATGACAATGGAATATCTTTAAGGTGCTAAAGGACCTAGTATTCCTAACTCTGTGAAGTTATCAACTGGAAATGAAGGTAAAATAGATATCTGAAAACAAATAAAAATCTAGATAAATAATTTCCAGCAGACCTACGATTAAGAAGTACTAAAGAAAATTTTTCTAGCTGAAAGGAATAATCTGTGAAAGGCTAGATACGTGGCTGAATATAAAAGAGTACTGACCACTTAAACGAACAACAATAACAACTTATGAGATTTAGAGTCTACATAGAAATACAATATATGACAACCTAAGTACAAAGGGCAGAAGAGAGTAAACGGAGTTGTGCTCTTGTTTATTGTACTACTCGTGAAGAGGTAAAGTACAAATTTATGACAGGTGCAGATAAATCAAGAATGTATACTGTAATTGCTAGTCACTAAAAATAAAATAAAAACTAAAAATCTAGTAGAAGAGATAAAATGGAATGTTAAGATAATTAATCCAAAATAATTCAGAAAAAGGAAGAAAATATGAACAAAGAACAGATGTGACCAACAGAAACTAAGTAAAAACACTTAAATCCAACAATATCAGTAATGAAATGACTGAATACAGAGAAAATCCAAACAAATTTAATAAGTACCATATCTAATGACTTTACCAAGGTCACCAGATATAAGTTTGATGTAAAAATTAAATGTATTTCTACATACTAGCAACAGTTAGAAAATAAAATTAGAAAAATAATGTTCTTTACAATCAAATCAAAAATATCAAATACCTAGAAACAAATTTAATGTAATAGTTGCAAGACCTCCACCTTGAAAGCCATAGAATTTTGCTGAGAGATATTTAAAAGGAACTAAATACATGAGAGAGTTATCATTTCATGTACTGAACTATTCAATATTGCTAGGACCACGATGATCTCAAACTCATCTACAGCTTCAGTTCCAATCAAAATCTCTGTAGATTTTTTTGTGTGTAAAAGTTGACGGACGTGCTGATTCTAAATATATATGCAAATGCAACGAACCTAGCACAGCTGGACCAATCTTGATGACAAGGTTTGAAGATTTACATGACCAGATTTCAAGACTTAGCAAAAAACCACTAAAAAGTGTTTTATGGCAGAAGGATATAAATTAGACAGACTGAACAGAACAGAGTTCAAAAATAGATGCATACATATATGGGCACTTTAAGACAAAAGCAGTAAGTGCAGTTCACGAGGGAAATTATGGAGAGAAATTAGATATGTCTATGGAACAATAGAAACAGCCACATAAGCTTTGATGGATAATAACATACTATTCAAAGCTTAAACTAACAGCATATAGAACAGTGGTTCTCACAGGGGGCTTTGTGGCTCCAGGAGACATTTGGCCAGGTTTCTGGCTGTCACAATGGGGAGGACGTGCTACGGAAATCTCGATGCTGTTAAATATGTCACAAGGCACAGGAGAGTCCCCACCACCAAGAATTATTCAGCCCCATACGTCAGTACTGCCAAGGCTGACAACCCCTCGTCTAGAAGAAACAACAGGAGAATAGCCTCATGATCTTAGGTAGCAATGAAGTATTGAACAGATCAGAAGAAACACTACCCGTGAAATAAAAGATGGATACATTTGATTTCGTTAGAAATAAAACCATTTTTTCTATCAAAGAAAAGGAAAAGGTAAGTCACAGACTTGAAGAAGGTACATATGATCCGTATGTCTGACAAGGACTCTGGCAGGCAGACTCCAAAATGGGCCCCCTAACCCCTGACGCCTGGTACCCATACCCTTGTGTAACCCTCTCCCCTGGAGTTGTAGGGGGACCTGCGGCTTATCTGTAACCGACAAAATATGGCAAAGGGGACGGGATGTGTGTGATTATGTTCCATAAGCCTGTGAGGAGACACCCTCCCTTGCCGACTCTAGGAAACGAGTTGTCGTGCTGGGGAAGCCCACGTGGCAAGGAAGTCAGGGCAGCCTCCAGGCAACAGTCAACAAGAAGCTGAAGCCCACGAACTGACAGCCCACAAGGAACCGGATGCTGTCGACAACCACGAGCCCGGAAGCAGACCATACCCGGCCGGAGCCCGGAAGACCGCAGCCCCGACCAACACCTTGACTGCAGCCTCGTGCTCAGCCTCTTCATCCACAGAAACTGTCAGATGATGAACGTATGTTGTTCTGTGTCACCAGGTTTGTGGTAATATTGCTGTGCTGCAATACATGATGCAGACTCATAGGCAGAATACCTCCTACAAATCTGAGACAAGCACAACCCGATCAAAAACGTCCAAAATACTTGAACAAACACTTCACAGAAATTCAACTGACTAATAAATATACGTTTTAAGTGCTCATCAGCATCATTAATATCATGGAATCACAAATTAAGATCACAATGAGATATGCTACGCAACTACAACATGGCTGAAACAAAAAAGACTGACAATTCTGAGTGTTGGCGAGGATGTGAAGCAACTACTGAATTCTTGTGAAGCACTGCTTAGAGTTTTAAAAGAGCAGCCACTTTGGAAAACCATTCAGCAGTTTCTGCTAAAGCAAACCAAACATCTGCCTCAGGATTCAGCAAAATTTTGTTTCACAGGAATTATTTGCTCAGGGGTCATCTATGGCCGAGTTGACCAGCTATGACAGAATATATGGCTTGCAAAACCCAAGGTATTTATTATCTGTCCCTTTACAGAAAAAGTGTGCTGATCCCTGGTCTACACTATGTCTCAGCAATTCCTTTCCTAAGTGCATAGTTCTACAAATGAAATGTTCAAGGGAGTTCATCAAAGTTTTACTTTAATAGCCCCAAACTGGAAAAAAAACCTAAATTCCCACCAAAAAGAGAATGGATAAATTCCCATATATTCATACAGTGGAGTACTTTACAGCAATTAAAAGGAGCAAAGTATTGGTAGATATAACATGAATGATTCTCTCATAGGTATATTGAGCAAAAGACACCAGACACAAAAGAGAACGTACTGTGCGGCTCATTTACATGAAATTCAAGAACTGGTAAAAATAGTTGATAGAAATGGAACAATGGAAAATTCTGGCGGGAGGGCTGGGTATGGGCAAGGAAACCACCTAAGGGAAACTTCTATGGTGTTGGAAAGTCAACGTCATGACGGTACGTACACTAGAAGTCAAGTCAGACAATAAAGTTTGTTCTTTATTATAGCCCTCAATTAGAAAATGCATGTCTACTGTAGAATATCTGAAAAGTACACCAAAATTTAACAAAACATTTAAAAAGCAGGCCTTCAGAGGGCAACTACTCTTAGCATTTTGCTTTATTTTCTTCCCGTCTTTTCTTTTTAATGGTTTCAAACCTACTGAAAAGTTGCAAGAACAAAACACAGAACTCCCTCATCCCTTTCATCCAGGTTCCCCTTTACCACTAACTATTCTGGGATGTACTTCCCCAGACAAGAACGCTCTCCTATGCTGCCACTGTGCAACTCTCTGAAAGTCAGGACATCGATGTTGGTACCACATTCCCATCCAGTCCACAGACCCTGATCCAGTTTCATCACCTGTCCCACCACGGTCTTGTTTTCCTTTCTGGTGCAGCACCCCATCCAGGGATGTGTGTTGTGTTTAGTGGGGACATCACAGTCACATAAGTTTCCTTCAGTCTTTTCCTGTCCTCATGTCCCTGCAAATCTTAAAGAATACAGGTGATCTGTAACGTGACTACCGATCTAGTTTCACGTCAGGGCACACATGATGCTGTTGCACTGGTTCCACTAAGATGTTCTTCATGATCACCTGGGCAAGTTAGCAACTGTCAGCCTTCTTCTCCCCCTTTGTATTTGATCAGTGTTTTGTGGAGAGATGCTGTGAAATCATCCTATCCTCAAACCTCCATCCACCAAACCTCACATGCACTGAAAACTCCTGCCTGTGTCACCTGCTGCTGTGATGGTGGCCAAGCGGCAATTATTTTTATCATGCCTTCGACACATGTTGCTTGGCATTCTCTTTTAAAGAAGAGCTTTCCCTTCTCCACTTTATATTATTTTTATTAACATGGACTCGTGGGTTATTATTTTATTCAGTGGGCTATAATCCCACATTGTGTGCATATTTCAAAACAGGGAAGTAATTACGAACTTAAGCTACTTGGATTATTTCAAAAGATGCAATAATTTTCTTCATTCAACAATGAAATAAGTTAGAAAATAACTTCATAAGTAGCAAACAAATTTCCCTGAAAGTCACAGTCACATACATGGTACATCCTAGAAAAGATGAGGGGCATGAAATTTTCATTCACTCTCACACGTTTCATTAAATATTGGATCCAGTCAAGGGTGGAGGAAAAAAGGCAACTTTCAAAAAGGGCTATGTGGCTTATAGAAGACATTTACTCTTACTTCCTAATTGCACCAGATGGGGAATGTGTCTTCCCAGTAGATCTAGGAGGTGGAGTGGGTACTCAATCCATCCTCCTCTGCTCAAGGACTTTCCACGGTCCCCTGGTTAATTAATTAAAAAACAAGACCAAATAAAAAAATTAAAATCTCCTCAAAGGACAAAAAACTAACAAAAAAGAAAAAAACAAAAAGAAAGCCCACTAAGACGTCCCAAGTTACTCTCCGGAGTGTCACCAGGAAGCAATTCCAACAGTTTGAGCCAAGAATTTATCTATCACAGTCATCACAAGCATGCCTTCCATTTAAATAAGCAAAACTTTCTGAAATAAACAGAAGCAAAAACGGTACTGATCACTTTTCTTGCGATGCACAGTTACTCAACATGAACTAGTATTTAAACTGAGTTAGGAGGCAAAGGAGGCCACGCCTCCAGGCCTCGTCTCACAAGAGTACACGTGGGTGGAGGCAGGGCATCTGTCATTACTGAGAAGCCAAATGTTAAGTTTTAATCTTTGGTTTGGTTTCAACATTGCTCTTGGTGGCATGCCAGCACCACTGGTGCAGAAAGGGCTCTGGAGGACGCTCACAGCAGCACACACCTGTGGCCCTTCTGTTCTGGAAGCTGCAGGGAGGCTAATAAGTAGTGTTTTGTCAGACACACTCTTTAGGTCCTTCTGTGTGAGTACAAAATAATCCCCACATGCCACAGCCTTCAGGCTGCATCTGCTTTTCAGGGTGTCTCCAGGGTGACAGACTTTTGTTTGTCCTTAGCTAATGTCTCAGTATTAGGGGGACCATCTGAGGTCAATGTTGGTCCCCACAGGCAAGAAAGGAGTCTTTGGACAGTGGTGTTTCAAGTATCCACTTCTCTTTCCGATTTTCAAATGAAGACAGAGGGCACTGAAAAACAGACCAGAGATGCACCTATTTGTGGACTGGTGAGAGGTCGTAATTTGTTATAACCGTCTTGCCCTGTAGTATCAAAATGTCCAAGAGCAAATGGCTCTCTACCAACCCGAGCAGCGCCTGCACAGAGGTCAGGGAAGGCTGGGACACACTTGCGAAAGGGATTTGCTTGTTGGAGAGACTGTCAGGTGACCTTCCCGACCAATGGCTCTTTCACTGACAGCACAATCGTTTGTGTTGCTAAAGTACTTCTGTGCCCACTTTACATACTTCAAATTCAACGCTGGCCTCAAATTCTCCACCAGGGCGCTGGCAGCACTGTGTAGGGTCTCACGGCTGCTAGACAGTGGCTGCCCATTTTATATTCAGATGCTCAAATATTTCTAGATTTGGCCAGTGGGGCAGCGGGGGCCCCTTCAAGATGTCCCTTATGTTTTCTGTCCTTATAATTCTTTGAGCCTTTTTGTATTTTCTGGCCAAAAAAAAAAAAAAAAAAAAAAGTTGTACTCTTCCTAACCCAGTGATGGAATCAGCTATTTCTCTGAGGAGCTCTGGTTCCTTTTAGTGAAGGAGGACATTTAGAAACCACATTTGATTTGGGCACTCAGCATGCTCATTGCTACTGGGTTGCCACCGCTTCTAGGCCCCTTCAGCAGCTGGAGATGAGAATACATGTATGTATACAGATACAGACACAGATATTAACATCCATATATACACAACATCTGTAACTGTTTCTGTACCTATCTGTGCATATATGTATTAACAATTCCCAAGTTAATACCAATATGTCTAATTCCAATTCAATACTAGAGTTATTTCTAGCCTTTTCCCTTTCCATGTCGGTAAATCCCTTCTCAGACCCGATCAGAAGATTTTATTTTTCAGCTGAGGTTTAAGTTGTTGGGAGAAAAGTCAAAATTGCAAGCCTGGGTATCATAGGTGCAATAAATACCACATGGGAATAGATCATTCCTGGCTTTCTGTAACTAGTTTATGCACAGGTCACCTTCTCTAAGTATAACACTTGCTGAGACCGTAAAGGCTCAGTCGCACTGTTGCACAGAGTGAAGTGGGGTGTGCTAGAACCCGGTTGTGGGCAGGGTTTGGCAACAGCATGAGGTAATGAGAGGTAAAGGTTCCCCGCCCCGCCCAAGGAAGGGATTCTTCACACTCAACCTCCAGCCTGACCCTGGAAGGCTCTAGACTGCACTAACCGAGAAGGGGCATCCTGCTTATGGCACTTCTGGGGGCCTCATCCAGCATCCGGCAGCTTGTCTCAAGGTCAGGTTTATCAGAGGTACCCTCTCCCCTTATGATGCTTGTTTTTCAGGCGCACCAGAGCCTGGGGCTCCTCTGGTCTCTGTGAGGAACCTCATGGTGAAGGAGGCCACAGCCCCCAGAGTCACATTACAGAATCTAAGCCAGAAACAGAAATGAGTAGCCTGTTGCGAGAGTTTGGCCACAGATACTTTGTTTGAGCCAATTTTTAAAAATTCTGAGTTTTCAAATAAAAGATTTCTGACTTTTCTAGAAAAATGTGAAGATCTGGCCACAAGGGGCCCACATTCTTATGCACTGCTACTCAGCTCCAAGTTAAGCAGGGGCTTAACTTCTCCACGGGTCCCGCGTTCCCCGCCTGCCCGCCTCACCACCCTTCACTATGTGAGAGCCTTCCCCGAACTGTCAGCACAGGAAGCCTGGGCAGAGGGCATGGGATTTTTCTGTTTCTTTGATTGCATAACCATTTAGTTCAGGGTCAGCTTGGGGCCACCAGCCTGTGGGAAGCAGAAGTCCAGCACCGCAGGTAGAGGCCAACTCTGGGCCAGCTGGGGGAGATGAAGCAGGCAAGAATGCTGGCCTACACCAAAACTGGACTTCAAGTTCATTTCTGAGACAAAAGGGGAAAAGGGACCAGGATCTCTAAGCATCCGAACCGGTCCACTCTCCCACGTACCTAGAGAGCACAGGAAGAACAAAGAGTCACAGCAGAGGGGCTCAGAGAGAAAGGCTCACGTGTGGCTTGCTTTTCTGGGCACACACCTGAACCCCACTTCCCAGACAGCCCTCTGGTCGGAGTCGGGTCATGTGAGCATGTGAGAGCCAGCCACGTGTGGATGGCGGTGATGGACGCCAGCTCCTAGCCTCGCCCTAACTCCTCCCTCTTCCCATCTGCCACTCACAATCCCTTTCTTTGCCTAAGGAGTCACAGATTCAGGAGAAGACTGAGGCCTCAGGACGGATGAGCCAGCTGCTGAAGGAGCCCAGGGCCCTGCATGACCACATGGAGCAGAGTACTCCTCCTTCACGTCCACACTGGACTCGAATGAGCGCAAGCAATAAACTTCGATGGTTTTAAGCCACTGAGATTTGGGGGTTGTTAAAACAACTAGTGTGTCCTGACTCGTACACTGGCCTTGCCTAGTACGCAGATAAAGGGTTTATTAAGGTACTTCCTTTGGGGTCAAGTTTCTCAAATCAACATTACATATCCAAATACTTCTCATCATTTTCAATCTAATCACTGCCTTATTACCAATAACCTGGTTCGTGTTTCTGTGGCTCTACTTGCAGTGGGCTTGCCAAAACTTTTAACTGCCAAATCCAAAATGCTTCCCAGCTCTCATTTTACTTGCGTTCCTGTGGTATCTGACACTTACCTCTTCTTCCCGAAGCTCTCCCGCAATTCTCCACGTACCCAACTCCACCACCACTTACTAGCTGCGTGACCTTGGGCAATTCCTGGACCTCACCAGGCTCACTGAGGGGCTCCTGTGAGGATGCCATAAGACAGTGTGAAGCTCACTGAATGAACGCAATGAATAAATGTAAGCGCGCACTGAATGTTAGCTGCTGTTACTATTGTTAACAATACAGCGTCTTGATTTTCTTCTCTCTTCTCTGGCTCCTCCTCTGTAAAATGTTGTGGCTCTTCTTTGTCTCTCTGCTGACTGTTGGCTTTTCCAAAGGTTATTGTCTCAGAACTTTTCACGCCTCATTTCTCCTCTGTGACTGACAGACTTTTACGCCAGGTTCTGAATGTTCCATTATCAAGCTTTATTTCTAATTTGTGTCCCCTACACCTCCTCCCTCATGTGTCATCAAGGCAATCACAGGTACACAGAACAGACTGACGGAGCACCTTCCTCTCGGGCTCTGGGGCAGACCCAGAGACTGGATCAAAAGGGAAGGACTCCTCGTGGACATGAACTGTGTCATGTGTCCCGTTCACTAGAGCTAAGTGACTCAGCCACAGCCCAGCCCAGTGAATTGGAGAGACTTCCTGAAGGGACTGCGACTGCTAACTTCCAAGACCTTCATCCAGTTCAGAGTCAGGAAGCATATGGTCCCTGACTCCTGGTCCTTCCTAGTCTTCTCTCCTAAACACAGCCCATTCGAGGATTATTTCAGTTGGCTTAGTTTTCTTTAGAATGGGTTTCCCAGGGTATGATCCACAAAATATTTGACTTAAAGATACTTCTCGAAAGGAGACTTCCAGAATTAATTTAAAAAAAAAAAGAAAAACCAACTCTGTTGGAAATTCCCAGAGCACATTAGTAAACCACAGGCCCTGGGAAGCCCTGCTGTGGAAAGACATGGGACTTGAGTCAGCTCAGTGTCTTTCAAGCTTACGTGGACACACAACCCTTTTGGGTCAAGCCCAGTGTGCGGAGATCCTTCAGCTGCCACAGCAGCTCCACAGGCACAGAGAGGGAAGAGCCCCAACTGCCTGGGAGCTCCCTAAGGGGCAACTGAGAACAATCAGGCCACAGAGGGAGGGCCCGGCACCGGGAGATTACAAGGAGGCATGTGCAGTGAGTGTCCCAGGAGTCGAGGCGTCCGAGAGATTTTGCAAGGATGGGATGGTCAACTACATAAAGTGATAAAATGTCAAAGAGAGTTTGCTCATTCCTACAGCGAGTCATTCTAAAAGAGTTTTCTGGATTACTGGCACCTACCTAGGGGTTTTTGTGTTGGACACCTGGCCAAGGTTACTCAGTAGCAGTGAACAAGACAGACATGGTTCCAGCTCTTGTGCCCGAGGGGACTGGAGGGACTGTGGGTTCCCACAGCAAACTGAGACCCAGGTGGGACAGCCAGGACTGGCATGTGCCCCCAGAATGAGCTACCCTTGGAGCTCCAGGCACGGAGCAGTATGCAACAGGAGCTAGTGGGAAAAGAGACTGTCCCAAGTCTCTTACAACAACCCTCAAACAGAAGAAGAATGCCCGAGAAACTGCGAAAGAGGGAGCCCCGGGCGCCTGAACTAATTAGAGAAACCTCAGAGTAATCCTGACTCTCAATTACAGGTTCACGGGGGCCGGTTGGGGGGGGGGGGGTCTGGGAAAGAGTCATGGAGTGTGCTGTTTCCTCTCAGATTCCACAGGAATAAATAAAGTTGACACCTTTAAAGAAGTGCTTTCTAAATGTTTTGAAAAGAAATGCCAGAGAGGGAAAGAAAAAATCTCTGTGCCCATTGCAGCTCAGCAGGAAGATGACCTGCACATGGGCTGGAGCCCTTGACGGGGCTCCAAGTGTCTATAAGGATATTTCCCACGTGGCCAGGGGCAAAGGCTGTGGAGCAGAGATTGCACAGTGGATGCCCAAGAGCCCGGTGCGACGAGCAGACGTACTTTGTTTAACCTACACAGTGTTTTGAAAAATTAAAAAAGTTGCTAACATTTAAAAATAGGGAGATTTAGCATAAAATATGGATTTTTATCTTCTCTTGAAAAAATGGAGGGTCTGAGCAAATTGGCTGGATTGAGGAGTTGTCTCCCCCTTTACACGGGGCAGGCGCTGTGTTTCTACACCAGGGTAGATTCATTCACTTCTGGTACTCGCATGGCCCTTGCAGAGACCTGAGTTGGTGACCTTCAGCTATGAAGCATTGTTGGAATTGATACTAAGGTATTTTTAATCATGTTTTCAGATGGTATGAAATCTGGGTTTCTTAAATCCCAACAATATAAATGAACGGGCCGATCTAGCCACTTAAAATTCTTCCCAAATATACTCAAGATCCCTTTGGAGGTATGTCTCATGGTTGTATATACCAGCTATATGCACTTTTTCTCCCAGTTTTGTTTTGACTTGCAGGATCCAGTGCCACAGAAGCTTCTAATATCCAATGAAATGGATATTATATAAAATAACTGAAGGTGCTCATCAGAAGTGGAGATTAAGATAATATTCACTTCATTGAGGCATTAAGGCAGTTAAATGAGTGAATATTTGCAAAGTGCTTCAAACAGGGCCTTGTAAATAGTAAATACTTCATTTGTACCTATTAACTAAAAAATTTTAAATGCTGTGAACATTTAATGATGTTGCCAACTCGTATTAACTTTTTCCTACTTTTCTCTCTCTCGTCCGGGTTCAGGCTGAAAAACGGCCTATTCCTCAGGTCACTGTGTCTATTCTTGGTCCTAGTTAAAAAAGGACCCATCATCCTTGCATGTTTTATTCTCTGTATTCATAAGCTGTATAAGAATACACTCCTGAGTCCTCAAGGCCTCAGAGAGATTTTTAGTGAAAGATATCTTTTAGTCTTTATTTGCTCTCAACTGTACCCTCCCTGTTTGCCCAGATGCGAGGACATGGTGTCTGGTCAGAAAAAATCTAAATCACAGAGACTGGGTGACATTCAAATTCACATCTCTCCTCCCAAGGTACTAAGCTTCACGGCCCACTTTTCTCTTTCTACAGGAAGGTTTCTATGGCTTTGCAGCTAGAACCTGCAGCCCAGGTCCTCAGAATTCAGGGAGATGAGCAGAATTTAGGGTCCTGGGCTGGCTCTAGGCCACGGCACTCATGGTTCTCTTTCAAACCAGGAGTCACCTTCTAGTGGCTTCTGTGCCCTGGTCATCTTCACAGCCAAAGCTGCACATATTCTTGATTTTCAGGGCAGTAATTCTCTCCAGGGTAGTGCTAGCTCTACCTTTGAGCACCAGTAATCAGAGGTGGAAGAATCTTCAGCAAGGAAATTTAGTATAATCCCCATTTTCTGTCAAACTTCTCCTTGCCATCCCCACCCCTAAATCTCAACCAACTGATGACCAAATACAAAAATAAGCTTTTGTCAGTACTCATCAATAGTTGTTTGAAGACGTGATACTACTGTTGAAAAGGCCATGCAAACTATTAATCACTCAGGTGGGTACACTTCTTTCAAGCACTTTTTTTGTGGGGGGGGGTGTTGAGAATAAGGAGATTGTCTTTCTTGTCTCTTTCCTTGCTCTTTTTCACATTCTTGGTAGAATTTCTTGAGAGATTATGCATTGCTTTCCTTGAAGTATATTTGATTACGACTTTTAGACATCAGCACACAGGATATATATGTACTATATAATAAAAGATTATTTCTGTATAACTTTCTATATAAAGCGGTATGTATACATAATGTTTTTAAAGAAATGCAACCTGGTACACAGGCACATGTGGCACTCGTGTCCACACCAATCATCATAAACACAGCCATGATGACATGAGTGCCGCCAGGTACTTTATTTAACTGGGCTACTCCCGCTGTGAGACAGATAACAATATTTGTCTTTTACAGACAAGAAACTGTTCTTCAGCAGACTTAGTAACTTGCTGAAAGTCCCGCTGTTGGTCAACGGCAGAGTTCAGAGCCAATCTCTGGTCTGTCAGGCCCAAGTTCTTGGGCTTCCCCACAGTGTATGGCTAACTCTCTAGCTCTCAACCCTGAAGGGACAAAGGCTCTGCGGCACAAGACAGTGTTTACAAACACTCTCGGGTTGACACTTCATAAAACCCAGAGATTTTACGGGCAGTGTCTCTGCCTTATCTCCAGACAATTATGGGTAATCTACACTGTCAGATTATAAGAAATGTGTTGACAGCGATGCAATCCAGCAGTTGATACCAGAGGGAGAAAATAACTTACTAGTTCTTTTGATTTGAGAAATGGATTTTTATAGAATATGACATAGATTAAAGCACTTTCCAAAAGGAGCTGGAACCTGGGCCAGTGATATTCTTTAAAAAATTGAGTTCTAGTAGACTGTTTCAACACTTTGAGTGGTTTGGATGGATGCTCTCTAGTATGGTCAAGAACACAGTTATAGACCCTCTGGGACAGGACGCGCCAAGGGTCCCAGTCATTGATGGAAAAGTGGTGGGGTGGGTCCTGACCAGGGAGGAAACTTAGCCAAATTCAGGGCATTATGGAGACTGTTATAAATAGCTATTACTGTGGGAAAGGACATCGTGGTCTCCAAGACGTCCTAATAACGTGAGAACACACTGTTCTAATTCAAATATCAGAAGACCGCCCAGAAATCCTCACGAATATGTTTCTGAACCAGAATGGCCCATGAACTTCTTGCTTATTACTTCAGTCAGTGGTATCTCTGGGCCATGTTGACTTTGGTTTTGTACATAAATCTTACATAGGGAAAAGCAAACGAAATAATGCCCTTGATATTAGTGATGTACTCTTTCAATAAATATAGCAGTGGTGTTCATACTGTTGTTTCTTCTAATGACTGATAATAACAAGTCATAACATTAAATGAATTCTTAACAAACACAGTTTTGGGAGGGAGCCAATGTAAAATGGTCTAAGTATATAAATTTCTGGAGGCCTCAATGTATAACATTTCAGCACATTCATCACATTACTTTAGATCAAAATAATTCTAACTTGGTCCTCCTTTCTGGCAGAAAAATTTTAACATTCGTAATTACTGGGCTTCCCCGCAGGACGGTGCAAGTGTTTTCTCACCCCGTTACACAGAACAGAATGTTCAGGGCGGGCCTCCATCTCTCTCCACGCTGGTTCCCTGCCATATCCACAGCCTCTTTTGTTGCTTCCTGCCAGGGCTTGGCTGTGTGTTCACCGAGCTGCACTGAACTACAGTTCCCAGAATTCCCCTTTCTTGGTGCTTCCTGTTGGCTTGCGCTCCAAGGAGAGTCTCTGGACAGTTGGAGGCCGAAAGGAAGGGGGCAGCCGTTCTGTAGCACACACATTGTTTCCCATCTCCTGATTCATCTTAGTGGCCTAAAGCAGCAACGTGGCCTGCAATGGCTCTCCCTTCCCCCTGGAACTTCTTTCAGTTTCTCTGACTCCTGGGTCAGCTGTGTGTGTGTTCAGGTCCTTGAGGAAGGACTGTGGCCTCTGCAGGACATGCCTGTTACCAAGGTCAGAGGCAACAAGAACCGACGCGGGTCAGCCAGGCCTCGTGCCTGCGGGGTTCCAGCCTGCTCATGACCTTCCTTCCTGACCACCAGCTCGTGAGCTCTGGGCTCCAACAACAGATGTGGAGATGACTTTGCCAAGACTGCTTACTGAACCCTCAGAGAGCGTCAGCCATTCCCTTTGGTAAATCAGTATGTATTTATGTCTTACTGGCTCTGCTTCTCTAATACACCTCCATGCTGCTCTCCCGGGGCACAAGCCTTTGTCAGGGCCGAATCCCAGGGTCTAGGACGGGGCCTGCCGACATATATACCTGTAGCCTCTCCTCGCTAAGGCCCTGTCACCACCCCCAGAGATGTGCCGTGCAGGTCTGCACGGTTCTCTCCACGGTAGGACCTGTAACTTCCGTCCCTTTCTTAGTCTGGGAGGAATCCCACTGCATGCCTCTGCGCCATCACCTTCACTCTGGAGTATCTGATGAGACTTCCTCAGGTGAAGTGGGTTGAGGCTTTCACAAAGGACAGGAAGAAGGCCTCACTTCGGGCCACTGCTTTTAACCCCAGGAGAAACTCACAGTGAGGCGAGCCAGCACAACTCCTTACTTCCTTGGAGTTGAGAGGTCCGTGTGTGAGAAAAAAAATAAAAGGAAACGGCATAAACACTTCAATAATTATCCTGCCATAGGAGGGCAGAGCTAGAGACGTGGATGGAGATGTGTTCCTTCGCCTGTGGTTCCAAAAGCCAGCTAAGTCATTCCCAAATTGTACGCCCACTAGGGTGGGGTACAGGGTATCCGTGTTTTTAATTAGAACTCTCTCAAGTGGTTCTTATGCAACAATGAATTAAAAGTAGCTTATGCCATCTTTTCTATATTCAATGCCAATTCTTTGGAACCTTTGATGGTAGTGGATAGCGAATAATAATGATTATCCTATACAAGGATCTGGTGTGTTGGCTACTCTGTATGGCCAAGTATGCGTTTGGGCGTTCTGGAAGCCCTGAGAGGCAACATCTTATCCAATATCCTTATGCGACTGAGAGACAACCCCATCTGAGGGAGAACACAGCAGTGGGGATTCTAATAAAATAAAATGATCAAGTTCAGGGTCAGGACTAGATATCACTGGGTCTGGGCAGAGGTGGGCCAGCGTTGGGTGCAGCCTCCACATGGGCCCGAGTACCTCCTGAGGCACATGGGTTGAAGTGTTCTTGCAGCTGTGGGACAGGCTGCCCGGAGCTGCCCTGAAAGGATTCTAGAGGCTGCGGGAGTTCCAGTTCACTGAGGAAAGAAACACAGCTGTGTGAAAGGACGAGGATGAGGATGGAGTCTGTCCAGTAAGAAAGCAAAGCCTGACTGGAGCGCTGTTCTGAGCTGGGTCCCAGTGGTAGCATTCTTGACAGACACGCTAATGACAGGGCTACGTGCGGCAGTCAACTTTCTGTAGTTGGCCTGAGAGACCTTCTTTGTGAAGCAACAGATCAGGCGATTGAGAGTCGCCATGAGTACATTGTCCTTAAGACAGAATAACTGATGAAGGTGAAGAAGGTGAAACTGACAGAGTAAGAATACCCCTGGTTTTGTCCTAAAATAGATTTGAAGAGGGAGTCCAATGAACTCTTTACAAAGGAAATGACTGAGTCCGTGAGCTGTTTTTCCATGGAGCTTGTATTCTGGGAACTTTTCCCCAAACTCTTTTTCTGATAAGCCAAAGCCATCACCTAGTGCTAAGAACTCCACAGGAGAAAGTCCAACAAAGGCACGGCTGCTGGGACCTCAGCAGAGAGGGATGCCTGCACAGTGGTCCGGAGAGAACTGCTCGCACAGAAGGGATGGAACTCAAGAAACTAGTTTCCAAACTACTGGTGTCCAATCTGAGGAGCCTGCTTGGCCAGAGCCTGCTAGCATGATAGAGGGACTAGAGAGCTTTGTGAAATGGGTGTAAGAATAGCCCCGCCTGTGATTTGGGTGGGGATCTCATGCTGGGTAGACAATTTATTGAATTCAACTTCTTGTCTCAAAAGAAAAGCCATTTTCTAGGGGCTTATTAAAGGAATGTTACATGACAGTCTCTGTGACGGCAAGGGTAAGAAGCTGTATGTAAAAGACACCTTAGGGCTTCCCTGGTGGCGCAGTGGTTGAGAGTCCGCCTGCCGATGCAGGGGACACGAGTTTGTGCCCCAGTCCGGGAAGATCCCACGTGCCACGGAGCGGCTGGGCCCATGAGCCATGGCCACTGAGCCTGCGCGTCCGGAGACTGTGCTCCGCAACGGGAGAGGCCACAGCAGTGAGAGGCCCGCGTACCGCCAAAAAAAAAAAAAAAGACACCTTAAATCACCTGCCACACTGGCTAACAAGACTCACTGAGAATGTTCTCTTTAAGATGAAAGAGATGGTTGGAAAGAAGGCTTCTCCTGCTCTAACGGGACCTGGCAGCTGAGTCACTCCTAGTCAGGAGCTCTGTTGACACAGGTGACTGTTAACACGGATGAGAAGGTGGAAGAAATCAAGAGCTTAATTCTACTGCTAAGAAATATAATGGAGGCCCCAGAGCTTATATATACTACTTGTCGATTAATACAGTTCTGTTGATTATATAGCCAGGAGAATCATGGCTGACCTCTGCCTCTGAAAATACTGTTTAAACACACAAAGAAAGTTTTCTCCCCCAAGGATTATTTACCCTCTGCTAGTGCTGTCCCTGGGTTCCCCTTGCATAACTGAGAAGCCTGGCTGTTCAGGATGTTTACAAGTTAGTGACGAGAGGTCAGGACAAAGACTGGGAAGTAAATCAGATGCAGACTGGCTATGGGAGGACAGCCCAGTGGACCCTGAGGAGGCACTGGGTCAGCCAAACAGCTTCTGTAGTTCACAAAAGTTAGACCTCGACGGGCAAGCTGAGTCTTGCTGAGGGCTAACTTTGAAAATGATAATGAATTCTTAACTGAGAAGATTATTCTGAGAACATCCTCAAGTGGCACTGAGATTCACTGAAGTACTCAGCTTCCTGGTGCTTAGAATATTGTGCAGTAATCCTCAACCTCAGTGGAGGCTAGTTTCCTGCTAGCAGGGAATCATCGTGGGTGCCCGCACCAGACTCTAAGGTGTCCTCTGGGGGTACACAGGATTGAAGTTTTCATTTCTCAGGAAGAACTCTTCTGTGTGGAAAGAACTTGCAGTGAAAAGTGAAATGATAATTCCTTTACTGCTTCAGAATCTCCACGATGACTGAAAAGTGTACATAGCTGGTCCTTGTATCACACAACAGAAGACCATTCAAATTTCTTATTCTATTTTTTCCCCTTAGTGAGAATTGAATATTTGTTCAGAAAAAAATGGTTTATGCCAGTAGAGATGAATTTTGAGACAGCAGCTCCCACGCCTTTTTGAAACCCATGCTGAAATCTCTTCCCTTGCTGCAGGTGGCACAGACGAGGCACAAGTCTACCAATTCGACTTCGCGTCTTGCCTGACATCCCTGCTCCATTTCTGTCTGCAGCGTCAGGAAAACTTTTAATGTTTAATATTTGAATACAATATTTAATGTCTACACAGTAAAAGTATTCAAACTTCAAACCAGTATTGAAACCAGGTGTAAACCAGCTAACGGTTTCTTAATCTCAGACTTGGAAATGAATGTAAACTGTATTTTTCTTAAGTGTGTTTTAAAAACTCCGGCCTCAAGTTCACTGTTTAATGGGATCAACTTTCAAAGAAATTTATTCCAATACAAGACCAAAAAAAAAAATAGAGACTGTCTAGAGTTAGGGGAGAAGGTGTGACAGTGGCTTTCTAAAACATGACTAAGACTGTCTTCTGTGCTAGACTATATGATACTATTCCTATAGAATCTATAGGAATTGCTGGGCAGGTTTCTAAACAAAGGGTATACAATGAAAGGCTCTCAAATTGTTGGTAAAGATAGGGGAGAATTAAGATTCTGTCAAGCTTCAAACAGAACCTGTTTCAGGAGTCTTAACTGACATGATACTTATTTTCTGCAAAAAAAAAAATATGGATATTAAATGTCCCTTTTTGAATTCTATCTTCTTGCATATATTTTTACAAAGATTGTCTCCTTCATCCTTGTGATGTTTTACTGTTTCATTTAGTATGACTTCTGCAGCATGGATTACTATGTTAATGTGTGAAAAGGAAAAAAATTATCTAGATCATGTGAACTTTAATGAACAAATGTATGTTTTCTGTAAGTTCTGGAGTATAACTTAGTTTGGTGCTTTTGGTTGTTGTTGTTCATAAAAAGGAAATTAGTCCAGTTCTCATAAATGTTAAAGAAAAAACTGATACTTGAAATGCTACAGATGCAAACTTTAGAAAAATAAGTGGGAGGGCGGCAGAAGCACAAGAAGAATATTTACTAGTAAAGTATATTTGTTCATTGGAATCTGAAACAGATTTTTTTCTTTGCTTTTTTTAATAGTGACAAGAATTGTGCAGGACAAGGGAAGTTCTGGAAGATGCTACCAATTTTCCTTTAAAATTGGATGTGATGTTTCTGTACATTATCTATTTTGATGAAAGTTAAGTGATTTGAGGTGGGAGGGGGAAATGTCTAGTTTCAGTTCCCATCAGCTTTACCAATTGTTCCAGGTACAGGTGAGGGCTAGCTGGAGTCACGGTCCAAGGTTAAGTCAAGGTCAGAGTGTTCTGATTTGAGGCACAGCTGTGGATCAGACTGAGATCCCAGCCAGAGAAACTGCCTCGGCAGTATCTGAGCCACTCTTGAATTTTAAAGTGACCTAGAATATTTTATTGTTTGAGTATTATGAATGAGTATTGAATATTATAGATTTTTATATTCAGTGTGTTTTAATCCATCCCATTCTTTTTGATGCTCAAAGTGTCCCAAATGTGATGACTGGGGGCCCTTAAATTGGCTACTGTTCTTCTGACATTACCCATTAGTATCTGGGTACTTCTGTGCTTTCCAGAACAAGGCTCACCTTCTTCATTCCCCATCCCACACTTGGAATCAGTCATATTTTGTTAGTAGCATGAGAGTACAACGGTATTTTGAAACCAAACTCTTGACATTGACGGGAAGCCAAACGAGTGACATGGCATCACCAACGACATATGCTCGTCAAAATGTTAAACTCGAATCTGGTTGCGGCTTTAGAATTTTCTTCTAGTTTACTGGCACTGCAGGGAGCAGAGGAAGGAGTTAAATAACACGGTGATGAAACCAGCAGACAAATGCAGCCATGAGGCCTTCTACCGGACGCCTGACCCGGTTTCCTCAAGTCAGTGTCATAAAGAACGTGGGCAAGACTGTCGTAGATTTGAGGAGACTTAAAAGACGTAACAAAAGAAACATGGGGTTGTGACTTGAATCCTATTTTTTATAAACTATAAAATCATTCTGGGAATTGTTAGGGAAATTTTAATATAGATTCACTATTAGATGATACTAGGTAATTATTGTTTGAGGTGTAACACTGGTATCATGATTGTTCAGCTGAATATTTTTTGGTGATACAGGCTAAAGTGTTTAAGGGTAAATGTAATGAAGTCTGTAGTTTATTTAAAATTATTTAACAAAAATAAAAATCAAGATAAAGTAGTATGTAACTATATAAGTACATACTATGTATTTATGAAGAAGATGTGGTAAATTCAACAACTGTTGAAGAACTGTTGGATCTAGGAGATAGGTATTTATTGTACTATTTCTTTTCCTTTTCTATATGTTTACTTTTTTTTTAATTGTAAAAAAAAGTTTTAAACAAGGGGGTGGGAAACTCCCAGACTTTGGGACACAGGAGGCTTCTTGCTCCTGAGAAGTTCAGGCCAATGTTCTTCCTGCCTTTCCTGCCCAGGACATGGTACCATCCTCCCAGCTTCCAAGTCAGAAGTCCAAGGGTCTTTCTCATCTCCTCTTTCTTCTTCAGCCTTTCCATTCAACAAGTACCACATGTTTCCAGTTACATCTTCCAAATATGTCATGGATCTGCCCCTATCCATGGCCACTATCCCGGGGGACCCAAGCAGCAGCCTTTGGACTGACGTCCCTCCTCCACGATCATCTTCCTCACATCGATTCAGCCCCAGAGTAATCTTTCTAAAGTGCACTTCAGATCACGCTGCCTCCGGGTGACTCCCCATTGCTTAGAGGATAAAGTCCAAGCTCCTAGCATGCTGTGCGATGCTGCACCACCCACCCCTGCTCCAGCGACACGGGGCTGTGTTTGTGCCGTCTCCCCTGTGATGCCCTCCGCGTCCTTTTCCCCTGGCTGACTCCTCATGGGCACCCCGAAATTCCCAAGCGCAGGTGTCCTCCCTCTCCAGGACAGCTCCTCTGCCACACTGCCACCTTTCTGGGCTGCAAGTCCCCCATAACAGCACGTGGACACTGCCACTACTGCATTTGCTCACACCTCTGCAAGGCAGTGGGTCGTAGCGACTGGAGCCAAAATGCCTGAGTCTGGATCCAGCTCTGCTGCCCACTCACCCCTTGTGTGACCTTGGGCAGGTAACTTAACCCTTCCATGCCTGTCGCCTCATCTATGGGGTCAGGATCATAATAATAGGACCTAACTTACAAAGCGCTGAGGATGAAGTGAACAGTGCCTGGTACGTTATAAGCACTCAGTGTCAGCTATTAACATTACCTGAACTGCGTTCCTGTTTTCTCACTCAGTGGTGAGTTCCTCGAAATGAGGGGCAGTATTTATAGCTATTACCATGTGCCAGACACAGTGTTAAGCGCCTGCGTTTCATTTAATCCTCACAAATGAGGTAAGTGACAATCCTTCCCCGCTACCCCATCCTCCCCTTTGCTCGTCCTTCCTTCCACACATATTTTAGTGCCAAGCATGTGCTATCTTCCCTGTTTTACAGATGAGGAAACTGAGGTACAGGAAGGATAAGGAGTTTCTCCACGTGCACATCAGCCAGTTCAATGCAGCCCCTGGGTTGGCGCTGCCAGCGCCTGACTCTGAAGTTGGTGCATGCATCATTGGACCGAACATTCTTTGCATCCACAGCATGTAGCATCTTGACTGCTATTTTAGTGCTCACTGTTTGTGAAATGAATGAATGAATGGTAAGTAAGCTAAGGTAAAATGAGGGAAAGAGGGACATATGGAACTCAGGTTTGGAGGCAGGCGTGATATGCTCTGAACAGCCAGGCGAGGAGCCTGTGTGGGAGATATCTGGGAAGTCCAGGCTCAGTGTCAAGCCATGGACGTGCTCAGGAAGGGAACTGTGAGGACACGCATGCCCCGTCCTTCAAAAGTCAGTTTTGCATTTTTCTGAGAATTCACATTAAACTGAACAATCTGGGCCAGATCTTCACTGAGGTGAATAATCTCTTGTGGTCAATGATCATCATCTTATCCTCCATAATTCCTCAAAGATTACTCCAGGATTACGTCTAAAAATTCCCCCACGATTTTAGCTTTTCTGAGCAAAGATTAAAAATAAGTAGTTGCTAGGTGTTCTCTTATCACTTCCATAGTGGAAAGTCTTCTTTACTACATTCTCTGGGATTTTCCAGTTTGAAATTCCTTCTCCTTGCTGGTGCTGCCTTGGGAGGGTCAGACTCCGCTGGGTGGTGGGCAGAAGGCCAAGTTCACTTCATCAGAGAAGCCTTCCTTGAGTGTTCTTTCTGAATTAGTCCCCCAGTCTCCATCATGTCATCCTACGTTACGGTCTTGATAGCATTCATTTTCTTTGAAATTATCTGAAGCCACAGACACGGTGTGTTTCCAGTCCCTTCCTATCGGCATATAAGCTCTGTGAGGGCAGAGTCTGGTTTACCCTGGTGTGTGGGTTGTAGGTGCCCAGTAAAAACTGTTGAACAAATGAAATGGGGACGCACGTGACATGGAGAAAAGACGATGCAGAAAGGGGTGAAAGCAAACAGGCAAGAGCCCTGACGTGGCTCCAGCATGCCACACTGACTGCTACCGATGTACCTTCCTGCTGGTGCTTTATCTTCTCTTTTAACTGAAAACAGGATCCTTGTATACTCTAGTATACTACTGTTTTCTATGCTATTGTGTCTCCATCACTGGCCTGTAGGCTCTGAGCGCCTGGCAGTGCATGCTAACTCTCCTAGTACTGCCATTCATTCATTCATTCTCTGCATTCACTCATACAATGACTGTGACAGGTGACAAGAGTATGACTCCAGGCTAGGGGGTCTGGGAGCTGGAGGTCCCCATGCGGCTGACAAAGGAAGAGGGACCAGATGTTGCAAGACTCTCTTGACTTCATAATTTTGCTTGCAGCTAAGCGTGCAGCATCAAAGAAACATCTGCCTTCTCTTGTCAGCCCAGAAGGCTCTATTTAGCAGCTGCTGGCGGCAGGAGAGCAGCCTGCTCCCTGTAACCCAAGCGCAAGGCCCGAGGAGACCTGAATCAACCTGCTTAGGGCTTGACAGGATGAGGATTTTGTATTTATTTAAGCACCTTCAGAAAAAATTCTCACTGACCAGGCTTTTTTTTTTTTTTTTAAATAAGGCTAGAAGTTTATATTCCTTTGCATTATAAGTGGAGTAATTTATGTGTTTCAAACTTGAAATATTATAGGTTAACAATTCAAATTCAAATATGACAACATACTTGCCATTTTTCATGTTTGTTGCTAACAAATATTTAAGTTATTTTTGTTTAAAATGTTTGTTATTTTTTGGTATAAAAAGGTCTGCCGTGCTCAGACCATGTGAAATATGGGGAAAATTTTACATCTTTTAAGAGAGCAACTGTTAGTATAAAATAATACTCTCACTAACCAGATCCACAAGTATCAGGTGCCTGCTTTAAAGGTGATATTCACACACATTTACACATAGAATTCCACGCCTGATGTGTCTAGGCAGGTTAGTCATGTAACTTATCAGGTTCTTTAAAAAAACTCCCCTTATACCTTGGCCGAATTACATTACAGCTTGCAGATCATTTCATGTATACAGAAGAGCCCCAGACCGTACAATGCTTTGTATTTCTTTCAATACCTACCACAAATACCTTGCACACGGCATGTCAGCACATGTCCAAGAAGCATCCTTTATAAGCTATGAACTTTTATCAGCTCAGCTATCCCTTTACAGCAGAAGTCCCCAAGCCCCAGGCTGCAGACCGGTACCAGTATGCGGCCTGTTAGGAACCGGGTCGCACAGCAGGAGGCGAGTGGTGGGCGAGCGAGCGAAGCTTCATCTGCTGCTGCCCATCACTCCCACCACTCACATTACTGCCTAAACCCCCCCACCCCGTCCATGGAAAAACTGTCTTCCACGAAACCGGTCCCTGGTGCCAAAAAGGTTGGGGATCCCTGCTTTAGAGCAGCTGCTTGAACTGTTTGCCCTTTTCCACAGGTCATCAACAATGTTGCCCAGCACAAAGGGATTTTACACCTGCTAAAGCTCAGGAGAACAAGGACACAACTTCATTTCACCTGCAAGTCCTACTGCCGCAGAGAAAAGCAAAATGCTTTGTGACCACCTACAGGGGTGGGATAGGGAGGGTGGGAGGGAGGGAGGGAGACGCAAGAGGGAAGAGATATGGGGATATATGTAAATGTATAGCTGATTCACTTTGTTATAAAGCAGAAACTAACCCACCATTGTAAAGCAATTATACTACAATAAAGACGTTAAAAAAAAAAAAGAAAAAAAAAATGTGTGACCTCTAATGCTTTTCTGACATTCTCACCTCAAATTGTAACTTCTTTCCAGATGCCTGCTGGTTTTCACTCTTTTTTTGTTTGTTTGTTTTTGTTTTTGCAGTACGCGGCCCTCTCACTGTCGTGGCCTCTCCCGTTGCGGAGCACAGGCTCCGGACGCGCAGGCTCAGTGGCCATGGCTCACGGGCCCAGCCACTCCACGGCATGTGGGATCTTCCTGGAACGGGGCATGAACCCGTGTCCCCTGCATCGGCAGGCGGACTCTCAACCACTGCGCCACCAGGGAAGCCCTGGTTTTCACTCTTAAAACTGACAAACCAATTTCTCTTTTTTCTTTACTTATAAAATTAAAATGTCTAATCCTCTTCCTCTGAGCTAGGTGGAGTTTCCATAAACTGAAAATGTATTTTCCAGAAAAACCCTGTCTTCCCTGTAATGCATCACGGTGAACGCCTTCCAAATATGTCGCCATCTCCCAAGTCGGTGCTTCCATGAGGGTTTCACTGTGTCTCCCCACTTCCCGACTACCCCCCCCCTTCACTGTGCCAAAGTGTTTATCATGGTACCTAAGAACGTTCAGTCTGAGGCAAACTTCAAGGAAGACTAACCCGTAATTGTGGACTGCAGCCACAACTTTCCCCTCCCCTTTAATCCCTCTTTTTCTTACTCTGGTCTGTATTTTATTTTAGTTTGTTTACTCATCTTGGAAATTGTTGTGTGCTGGGTTTATAATCCACATGTGAATTCATATCACTTTTTGCCTCAGAGTTCAGAAGGAACGTACATTTCCCCCCAACCTTTGATATGTCTAATACATTCTCATGCAACTCGGAAAAAAAAAAAAAAGTTCCCCTTATATCCACCGTCACCTCTGTGTCCGCCCACGCCAGCCGCCGCCGCCACACCCTCCCTTGCCCATCTGTCTCCTCCTCCCCAGCCACGCACCTCTTTTCCCTCCCACCTCACCTCCTCCGTGTCAGCAGCCACCATCGGCCACCCCGAGCCCTGCACTGTGCACTTCCTGCCGCGTGGGCATTTCCCCCGGCGGTGAATCAGTGTCACTCAGCCTTCCTGCCCCGTCCAGGAGCTTCCCTGCTTCCTACTCCTTGTTGACGGGGTGTGTAACCTTCTAGCTAGCGCCACCCCACGACCCGGTGATCATCACGAGGTGCACACAGATGGACCAGCTGAGGTAGCTGTCTTAGCGGGCCAAGCTTAGGCTGCTGTTAAGTTCCTTCCATGTCATTTGTTTTTATCTTTGCTCTATTCCAAAGGACTGTACTGTCACATCTAATTGCCTCATTAATATCTGAAAATGGTGTTCATTTCTTTTAAAAAAAAAAGGGAATCACTGGTTTCTTCCACTTGTTTCATCTATTTTGGATTTAAATAAAATCTTTGCAATTGTTTTTCCAAATAGTATTCCTGGACTTTTGAGAGCTAACTCTCTACCTTTGATTCCATATGGTTTCAGCATGAGAGGAACGTCAGAAGTGAGTGATTCTGGTAAGCCAAAGTTATCACAGGTAGCTGGAATGCTTCGTTGCACCTCAATATTTTTGTCAAACTGAGAATTTCTGTTTCTTATTCTATAACATCCGCAAGGATGCTTTGTTCTTAAAAACAATAGCAGTTGGAAACAACAACCCTTTTAAAAACTGGTCATTAATATTTTCTAATATGAGATTGGAATGTGGATATGCTGTTTCTTTTTAAAAAATCACTGAGCTCAAGCTCAGAGTTTTCTGTATCATTTCTTTCAGCTGAAGTGATCCTTCCCGTCCACCTCACAACAACAGGTTTATTTGGGAGGCTAACCAGTGTGCACTTCAACCTTCAGGGGACAGTCTCTCTGCGGCTCTGACCAGGGCTTGCTCTTTGCAGCGGCCCTTATGGGCCGGCACCTCTAGGTGTCCAGCATGACCCTGGCCAGCGTCGGTGCAGCACCCAGCTCTGCCATCCCATCGTCCTTTTGTGGGGACATTTTTCATGAAAAAGGGGTATGGCTCAGGGAAAGGAGTTCCGTTACCAAATGAGGGTTTATTCAGACCACCACAAACATCCTCACGTCTTTTCACTAATGCACACAGCTGGGATTCAAGCTGAATTGAGCTTCCTGAATATTCTTCTTGTCCTGGGTACTGGCCCTGCAGCAGTGTAAGATGGGGCTTAAAATTGAGTTAAAAACTGGGCAATTTCAAAGTAAGGAATTAAAGACCGTTAGATTGCCATAATGAGGATACGCAGAGGGCTTATCAAACGATGCACATCAATGTTTGAAAATGAAGGACAGTGACCATGAAGTGACTGGCAAAAATAAATAGAACTCGTACCATTTCCAACTAGGAGAATGAAACGTTATTTCAATTTCAAGTCTGGACATCCAAAAGCTAATCCCTTCTAAAGACGCAGGTAAATTTCTTTTTAAAAAATGGTGTCACTGCCTGAGAGCTCCTGCATGCCCACGACCCTGGGTGAAAGCCAGTCAGGGCCTTCCAAACATCTTTTAGAACAAAACCTCATCCTGTTATTCCACTGGCTAAAATCCTTCCCAGAGTTCCTCACTGCCTGCTGGATAAAGTCCAAGCTCCTTCTTCCGACAGGCCCCACCTTTCACCATCCGCCCCTCTCACTGCTCGGACCCTGTGACACGTCACAGGACCTAGAACGTGGGTTCGTCTGATGGATCACACTGACTTTCTCCACCAGCCTATTCCTTCTGGAATGCCATTCCCTGCCTCTTCTCCCCCTCCAACTTACTCATTCTTCACTATTCCACTCAGACGTCCTCCAGGGAACTTCCAGGGCTGGGCTGGGCTGGGCTATGCACCTCTCCCACAGCACTGGAGCATCTGTCACAGCCTCAATTTGTCTCCTCTCTTGTCTGTCTACACCACAAGGCTGCATGTCCCATGGGGGCAAGGACGGTGTTTTAACTCACTATATCCCAGGATCTGGCATGAAAATATTTGTTGAATGGATAAACCATTCGATGCTATATAGGAATGGCATGCTGGGTTCAGTGCCTCTTGAGGGTCTCTTGGGAATAAATAGGAATAGGCGATGAATAGGTAAGGCTATGGGACAAAGTGAGTACGAGTTTGCTTGACAAGAGTTCCCATCCCAGTGCGGCAAACTGTAGCACAATCAGGAAAATAAGAGTGACTAGTCACCATGCTAGGATTAAAGGAAGAGCTGGTGGACCAAGAACGCACTGGAGACACATCCAATACAACGCTTAGGGGGTGGCGTGATCCGAAGTGGCATGCAGCTGGGCTCAAGCCTTGGGGGTCTTCAGTCCCACATCTGAGTGGGGCTGTAGGAGCCCAGCAGTGAGGACGGTGTTCTTGGAGACTTCTCCAAAGACACGTCCTCTGAGGAGAATAGCACCGCACAGAGGAGAGTTTGATTAACGTACTCTGTTTGCATTTGTAACTGAAAAAGGTGATTGAGCATAACTTCAAGTAGTCCACAAAGTGGGATAAAAAGGGGCCAGAAAGTTATACAGGTCTAGAAACCAAAATAAGGTTAGACCTGAGTGCTACCCAACTCCAAGGAGATGAATGGCTGTGGGAAGTGTTTGAAGACAATTCAAAGCATGGACCTAACCCGTTTGGGGGCACTCTATAGCCCTGGCATAACTACTGGGGTACTCAGAAAGTGTACATGTTGGCCACACTTCTCTAAAGTGTTCTAGAGACGCTTGGAGATTCCAGCAGCTGTGGTTCGGGGGAGGTGCTGAAAAGGTGAAAGTCTCCCAGAAGAGTGGGGCGGGGGTCTGTTCGGAGTATCAGAGTTGCCCCCCCAGAGCTCCTGCCATTCTACTGTCACTATCAGGCTGATTTATTTGTCCTTAGCTAAATCGGGGAGCGGTGGGGGAAAAACAAAATCCCATCTTAGTTGGCGATTCAGTAGGACAGTGTACAGCAACCCTGAGCTTATCTAGAATCATGCAATCATGGGAGAGAAATACAGAAATGTTATAACTCAGAACCTTTGACTCCAAAGTTGCCAGCTTACCAGGCTCCTCTGGAAATGTGACCCAACTACCCACTCACCCTTGAAACCCTCCACTCATTTCCCTGAACCTACTCTCTCTTGGTTCTCTTCCCAACTCTCTGGCGACTCTTCACCAGAGCTCATTATGGGCTCTTCTTACCCTGCCCAATGTCCCGCCTCCCTACATCTCTGCCCAATGTCCCGCCTCCCTACATCTCTGCCCCTGGGCCCTTTTCCTCTTTTCACTCTACGCTTGGCCGCTGGGCAAGCTCACACACAGCCTGACTTCAGCTTACCATCTGTATGTTGATGACTCCCCAATATTTTTTCCTTTCTAGGTCTCTGTTCTAGATCCCTGGCTAACAGAACCATCTAGGTGAATGTTCCTCAGGCACCTCAAATTCAGCATTTCCTTTGTTTCCTCTTACCACCCAAACATATGCCCTCAGCCCTGCCTTTCCTGGGAAAAGCAGTGAATGAAGTCATCTGGAATCCAGCACCTTCCTTTGCCTTCTCCTTAGTCTAGTATCAAACAGCAAGTTCTCTTGCTTTTGCCTCTGAAATCATCACTCTCAGCCTTTCTACTCCTGGACCAGTAAAAGTCAGCTTCTTTTCTGGCTTCCTACCTCCATCATCACCCACTTCTGCTCTATCTCTATTGCTACTTTTGTGAATTTTCTAATGTAACATTTGAGAAGTGGCTTTCTGGTTGAAGTGTAATGTTTCCCAGCTATCAGACCCTCTCGCAGGACCATATCTTCTTGCATATGGGCTCCCATGATTGTAACTTCCTGCTGCTTTCCCACTTTTTTTTTTTTCCTACAACACTCCTGCCCTACTACTTTTCTTGTACTTCCCTTGCCATGAATTGCAAGCCTACATCAGACCATCATGAACCTGAAGGTGAGCAAATGTGACTTTTTTTTGAATACCGAACTCAACTTTGCTCTTGAGAACAGATTACTCAATCTTTCCCATTTTGACATATTCAATTTAATCCAGGGACTTTTTTCAGCTACACTCAAATGTTATTTTCTCAGTCACTGTCAAGTTCAAGGCTTATCGTGAACTTAAATCTTGTTTCCCAGGGTTTCTTTTCTTTCTGCTTTCTTTCACCTGACTTTCTTTTTGGAGGTGACATTAAGTGCCTGGGGGAGAAGAAGGCTAATGTACTGTCTGGCACCAGGAAAGGGGTTTCTTGCTCCAAGTAGCCATGACTGCCTGTCCCTGCAGTGCCTGCTGAGCATGGCTTAGTGGCCTGGGCGTTAGGTGTCTGAGGCTGGGCTCCACCAGGTTATGGCCATGGTCTCTACCACTGTCCTCTGTACCTTCCTAGTCCTGACCTCGGACCCCCTCTGGGTCACTCTTCCTCTCAGAATTCCGAAGTCTCCTTGAAGGTCTGGGAATGCTAGACGACCTTCTGTACTCCTGTGGGAAGCAGTGGGCCCGTGAGGCTCCTCAGCCTGGCCCCGAGCCGAGCTGCCCCGCCTCCTCTACCGCTACGAGCAGTGCCACACCACACCAGCAATAAGCCCTCAGAATAACCAGCTCTCAACACATTTTACTTATTTTCTATGAGTTTACAAATCTTTCATTTGAAGAGGTGTCTTCAGCAGTGATAACCCAGGCTCAGTGGTTCCCACACTGTTGTGTATAATTTTAGGACGCATGCATATCTAAATGGGCACACATCGCAGGTACGGATCTTTCCATTTCAATTTACTGTTGAAGCTGTCAGTCTGATGGGAAAAGAACCCCAGTCAAATCTGGAATTCCCCCACTTTGGGCTCAGGGTTAGCTAAGGTCCAGGGGCTTTACAAAAGGATCCAGAAGGCCACATGGTCCTCGGTGTCACCTGTCTGCATAGTGTCCACTGTCACGTCCACTGTCACACTGGGGCCACAGCTGTGGGACCACACAGGTCCAGGGATGTCCCTGGGTCCCATCTTCTGGTCCCCTTTCAGTTCCATCGATATGCCACGCCTCAGACACAAAGCAACCAGCACTGGATTTTCAGCTAGTCTGGGCTGCATGGAAGTTTTTGGAGGCTAAGGTGACATCTTTTTGGATACTCCTTTTATCCATCTATATTTTGGAGTCTGGTCACTTCCCAGGGATTCCGCAGGAGATAGGGCACAGGTTCCCTCTTCATATGGTCCCCCACAGACCTCCCAGGGCTTGACCCGGACAGTGGGGTCTCTTCCAGAGACCCACAGACATTGGCCCTCACACCCTCCTCTCTTCCACCCTGGAGAGGATCACTGCAGGTGTGGAGCGGAGAGATCTTGCTCTTACCCGGCAGGCTTTCTCCCAAATCTTTTAAAGCCAAAGGCTTTTCTATTCCCTAGGCTTTTGCAACTCCAAAGGCAGAAATGCACTCTCTTCCCCTCAGCCCTCCGTGGTCACTTCTCTTCGCTGAGCGTTCGGGTCACACCTAGTCTCACTGCTGAGGCAGCTGCCTGGCTCCTGAGGTGAGAGGGCCCTTCACTGCTTCTGGAGGGTTATGCTACGCCCATAAGGACTGCGCCTGGAAAGGACAGGTAAGATCCTCTCTTGGGAGGGACGCACTGTGTACTCTAGACCTTCAGTGTTTTGTTACTGTTGAGTCAGGGCTACGTAGCCTGTCCAGCATCTATGGAAACCATCACAGGATCCAATAAAAAGCCGGCCTCGTTCCCCATCTCTCTCTCTCTCTCTCTCTCCTTCTCCCTTTTACTATTTGGTATTAAAAGCCTCTGAGGTGAGGCTCTGCATGAAAGGGAACATAGAGAACATCATGGAAAATGAGGTCAGGCGGCATCCAGAGGCCAGGTTTTGCCCTTGCAGCTGGATATTGCTCTGCTCACCCAGGAAAGATGAATATGGAAATCATGTGCTTCTAAGAGGAGGAAAAAAGAGAAGTAGGTGTAACATCCCATGGCCCAGGGGAGCTGCTAAGTATTTCTCTCAAGAAGCGCCTGCAATTGCTCATGGATTTAAAAACATGAGTGAAAATGCTCCAAACCACTCAAAGTCATCAGAGAACAGACTGGAGAGGAGACCCCCGAGCAGCAGGCTGGGACCCCTGGAAAAGACGGGTGTTTCCTCAAGGGAGCTGTTCCTCGCCGCCACCCACCCCCCGCCGCCTCTTGCTGGGCAGCGAGCTGACATCTACGGAGCGCTTGCTTCCTAAGAGCCCCGCACGGACTAACCCATTTAATCTTCACAACAACTCTATGACGTAGAGACTACTATGATCATCTTCATTTTCTCAGAGGAGGAAAACGAGATGCCGAGATGTCACTAGCCCGAGACCGCCCAGCAGGCAGCAGGGCTGGGACGCGAGCCCAGGCAGGAGCAGCCTGTCTCCTGGTCTGAACTCAACGACACGCCACCGTGCCTTTCCTTCGTGTGCGGCACCGTGGTCTGCAAAGAGCTTGCCCTGGTCCCTGCTCCTAAGAGGCAGCGGGCAGCTCGGACTCGGGGAATCAGCTCTTCAAGCTCTTGCACCACAGTGTTGCTAAGGGCAGAGGAGAATGAATTTACATCACTCAGTCATCCCCGCTGCCAACCACTCTCTCCCAAACCTGACTCCAGGCCAGCCCAAAGCTGCCCCAAAGCATTGATTCTGTTTTGAAATCTTGTGTTTTGTCTTAAAATTCAGGCAAGTTTGTAACAAGTTTGTAACATAGTGTGTCCACGTTTATCTTTATACTCCCCCCAAATTGAAAACCGGCAAAAACAGGTTCAGGTGGACAGACTGGGCACAGGCCTAGAAAACAAGATCGCATCTCTGAAGGATGAAAAGTCCGGGCAAACGGGGTAGACAGCACAGAGAGCAGCTCCATCCCCCAGGGACAGATGGAGGCCTGAGCTTCGGGGGTCCCAGCGTAGGCCTGACGCACAGCACCCAACACTCTGCCCCTCAAGCCTAGCCTTGGAGACTGGAGCACGTGCCGGGCCTCCCCCGCAGGGCGCCACGCCAGTGCTCTCTGTGTCACACCAGACACACCACAGGAGCGTGGCACAGCACGCCTGGGCATGAACGTTCTCCTGGCTTAATCACCCTCGGCCTCTGCAGGCCGATGTTGCCTGGAACCTTCCCTGCCCTTAGAGCTGTGAACCCAAGCAAGGCTCAGACACCCAGGGGTCTCTTAGCATCAGGCTACAGGAACAATTCTGCAATTCTAACAATATTTAACTGACTACTTTAGGCAAATTTCCACATTTTATCTAGTGGTTCGTGTGCCCACAACCTTCTGCCACTTAAATCCAGACCCAAGCACCCTGCTTTTTTGGGAAGCATGGGGATGGCATTATAGTACCGGGGTTATGAGTACAGGGGATCTGGGAAACCAGATGAGATGCTGTGTGGAGGAGCAGTTTCCACAGCACTGTGGACGTGGCCCAACACACAAGCCACTGGCAGTCACCCACGTCCCCAAAGCCCTGGACCTCAAGCCCCGCATAGCTGTCTCTCCCGCCGTCTGAGTGGCAAGGGCCAGCAGTTGGAGAAATGGTTCAACAGTTCTTAGTCCCCTTGTGCTGAGCCATGTGTCCAGGCTGGAAGGAGCTGTGCTCCACCAGCTGTCGCTCTCCAGGGTCACCAGACACCAGAGACCTTCCAAGCCACTGCTCCTTAGGGGCAGAGGGACGATAGTACGGGTACCTTGAGGGTGTGACTGGTGCATTACTTAGAGCCAGAGGCCAAACTAGGGACCGCAGCGGGAGTCAGTGGCATGCCCATATTTTGATATGCCCTGGAACAAAAACAGAAACCACTTGAGGTGCTTTAAACTCTTCCGGCCATAATGTATTTCAGGAATTTTCCTTTATACGACCCAGCAAAAACATTACTTATGTCGAACCAAAAACACACGCTTCTAAGCAATTAAAATCATCACAATTACTCGTATCTTGCTAGCACACTCTTTTAAAGTATGCTGTCGAGACCCTACATCTTCGGATTACAATCTCATAAAACAACCTTTCTCTGTACTCATCCCCAGGGGTAGCATGACAGTGTAGCTTTGTCTGAGTATGCCAGCAGCGAGCTGGCCTTGGAGGGCATGGTCTCGCACTACTGCAGGGTGGCAGGCTCTGCGTAGGTCAAACCTGGCCCTGCCTTCCAAAGGGTATGTAATTTTGGGCAGATTCCTTCACCTTGCTAAGGCAATATCTTCATCTGTAGAATGGGCACAATAATATCTCACCTATAGGACTGCTGCATGATGCAAGTTTAGTACCAAGGACACAGCCAGCATTCAATAGCTTTTATTTGTATTTTTACTGCGCAAAGTCCTACAGTTACTAAGATGCAGGGAAGGGGGTTGCTCTTACACTCTTGTGCTGTTATTTTTTAACTTTTTTTACGTTGTAAAATAAAACATACAGAAAAGTGCATAAATCCATGCCGTTTAACAAATATCTGTAAAACCAGTACTTGTGTACCCACTGCCGTGGCATCCGCAGAGTGCCCTGTGGGTCCCACCCCTCCCCTGCCTTCCATCCTGGGTCCTCCCCTGCCGGCCAGGAGCCCTTCCCCCCAGCATTCGGCCTCCTTCCCATGGCTCCCGAGCAGAGCTGGTATGGCTCTCTGGAAAGGAAACCTCCACCGGCCCAGCACCCGGAGCTTCGGAGGCTCCCCGAGGACCTGCTCTCCCATCCCCACACCTGACACAGATGGGGGTGGGTCAGCTCCCCACAGGCAGTGGCTCTTTTTCAACTACACAGAGTGACGAGCTTGCCTAGGAAGTCACCATCCAATTCTTTATTTCTGTGTCTTCCGCCCATCTTTCCTGATGAGAGAGCAAGTTCTGTTGGTTCTTTTTTCTCCTAATGTCTCTAGGCTCCTTCCCGTGACCCCAGCACCGTCCTTGCAGAGACGCAAGGGTAACTTGTTTCTCGGCAGATTGCCTAGTTTTAAATATCACGTCCAGTAAGGATTTTATTTTCTATCAAATCTTAATGCTCTTGTTTGCTCTTGACCTTTAGAATATTAATTCTTGAGTTTCGTTTAATCTTGTTTTTGACTTTATTCCCAAGAACAAAGTTTATCTCAGGATAAAGCTGTCCATTTTGAAAAGCTTCTCCTTCATTCTCTCATTCAGTATTAACAGAGCACCTCTGTGAACACCAGGGCAGCGGCAGGCACCAGGCCCAGGCCCTGACATTTGGATGTAGGATTTTCTGGGTGGGGCAGGGGCAGTGGATGATCTCTCAAGGCCACCCCAGCCCCTGGTCCAGTGCACAGCCCCCGGCAACCATTCTACTACAGGAGTTCCTGGGCTACTGGAACTAGGATCCTGGGTAACGTCCTACAGCTGGATAAGAAGCTTGATTGTGCAAACCTTGACTTCTTTGAGAAGTAATCCTGAGAATTCAGTATCACAAATTCCCTCATTCATGACCCATCTTGGTAGTATTTCTGTAAATGTACTGTACTACAGATGACGTCAGCCATCTGGGCACAACTACGCAGCCCTGAGCGGTAAGCACCAGCGAGAGATGCCAGCGTTACACCAAGCAGAGGAGGCTTCAGGAAAGCCCAGCCTTTGGAGAGCCTGAATCGCCCACGGAGTCTGAGAGTCACTATATGACCATTCACTCCTCTACGTCCTGGGCACGCCTAGTAATCACTCAAGTAGGTCAATATAAATAAGGGCCTCTTCAAGGAGCAAATCCTGGAAACACAGCAACTGTTTAGTAAGAGCTTACTGAATTAAAGGTGAGTCGTATAAGCTATGCTTTCTTGGCGTTAAAACTGATCATTGAAGAATGCAGAACATTAACAAGATATTTTGGCAATAACCAATAAGCAGCAAAAATTTTGAATTCTTACTATATCTGATTCTGAGTTTCAAGAGTTGAAAGCAAAAACTTAGAGGTACAGAGAGGTACTGTGTCCAGATGCAAAACTATTTTCCTATGAAAGTACAAAAAGTACTATGATACTTTTTCTAAAAATCTATGGGAACAGTGAAATCTATTCAAAATTAGTCAGGTGAATTGTATTCATTATTCCCCTAGATTATCTTCCTGTTAATTTAGTAAATGAGAAAATTATCTTTTTGGTGAATTAAACATCTTGTTAAGGTTACTTAGTTAAGACCAAGCCAAACCAAACACAGACTGACGGAGCAATCACATCTAATCTCATTAGTGTACAATTAAAGGTACCAAGAGAAATGGCCAGAGCACGCTACATATTAGAGCTTCTTTTAACTAGAAACAGAACTTAGTTCATAATATGTCAAACCTTCAAACTGACTTGCTGGGGTGGGTGTGGTGAAGAAAACAGAAACACAAGTGTTCAGAACTCTCCGTTACACGTTGGCCTGTAAAATCACTACAGAATTTGTAGAGCGTAGTACTTGAGTTAAATCTTATTCTTCCTACCACCCAATGCATTCATTCTTATGTGTGTTCAAACACGTGCATACGAAGTCAAGTCTAAATTAAAGGAGCGGTAGGATAAGAGCAGGAGTAAGCGGGGACAAAATGCTGAAGACATAGAAGTGAGGGTACAGAGGATTAAGGGATTTCTGATACAGCCTGGGAAGCAGAGATGTGTGGTGACAGCAGGGGTGAGAGGTGGGAAAGACAAAAAATTGGAGAGAGAAGCCAGGGCCATCCAGCAGGGTCTGTAAGCCAAGATAAGGAATTTGGACTTCATCCTAAGAGCAATGGAACACCTCTGAGGGATTTTAAATAGGGAAGTGACACAACCAGACCTGCATTTTAGAGAGAGACTGTGGCCTGCATTGTGGGGAAGAGATTAGAGGGCCAGAGCCAGGGAGTTAGGGAGAGCAGTTAGGAGGGCATTACAGGTAAAAATGAGAATATATGCTATCCTTCCATATCTACATTTCTGAAATCATATACTAATAAAGTGAAAAAGTCAGATGGAAATTATAAATTGGAAGTCCTCTTGATAATTTAAATTTTATCCAGTGGAACTTGACTGTAGGATTAAAACAACCTCTCTGTCTTGGGCAATTTCTGTAATGCTGTCCAGTAACTTTCCAAAACAGAAGAGATTTGGGATGTGATTATCATGTGCATGACTTCCTCTCAAAGCATTTTTGAATCAGATAGGTTTTAATTATGTTAAGGATAATGGAACTGATGTCTTTTGATACTTTTTTTTTCTGGGAAATAAGTAACAGCCCCAAATCCAGGAATCTTCATAATCTCCAGATCTTGTTAAGTGGTTGAATTCATGGCTTATTTTTGCTCTGGAAAAATTTGTATTTCTTAGCAAGATGAACTTACCCCAACTAGGCAGTTTGGTTTTTTTGTCCTATTCTGAAAGATTGAAGGATGCCGGGAAAGAATACAAGTAAAGGTCACCCCAGGATAGCGTTAATGATTTTGTAGAATTTTGTAGCTTGGGATTGAAGGTTTTTCTTCAGTCAAGAAAAGTACAGCATTCATTTCAAGTCTATTTTTTTTTTCAAACTTGAGGGCATACAGTGTTTGTGTTCTGATGCACACTATTACCTATGTTGTGTAAATATTTATAATATATGTTCTGGGAATAGTCAGTAAGAATGATTTCAAATGCTATCACTAGCTTCCTTAATACTTTAAAAGTCTTTCTGCTTTCAATTTTTCAATTACCATAATAAATCTTTCTCATCTCTTATTCCTGAGGGAAATCACGAGAGAGGAAACTCAGTCGGCTTTCTTTTGAAAAGGTAGATAAACCAAGACTTCTAAGACATAATCTGTCACTTAAAAGACATGCAGAAAAATAAAAGCCGTATTGAGTTATCTACTTTGTCAATTTTCTCAAAATCTCCATTTTAAACTTTGAATAAAACAGTTTGTCTACTTAAGATTAGATAGATTCTAGGGCTTCCCTGGTGGCACAGTGGTTGGGAGTCCGCCTGCCGATGTGGGGGACGCAGGTTCATGCCCCGGTCCGGGAGGATCCCACATGCCACGGAGCGGCTGGGCCCGTGAGCCATGGCTGCTGAGCCTGCGGATCTGGAGCCTGTGCTCCGCAATGGGAGAGGCCACAGCAGAGGCCCGCTTACGGGGGGTGGGGTGGGGGGTGGGGGAAGATTAGAGAGATTCTAACTAGATAAATTCTCTGCAGGCGTAGCTGCAGGCGACTTGTTTTTTTTCCTTTTTTTGTGTCTTAGTCTAACCTCAATATGCCAGACTCGGGCATCCTGAAAGCCATGTCCAGAAGGTTTCTGCTCTCATTGGTTAATGTCTGGAAGACTGGCTTCAGTTGCCTCCTGCCTCTGGGCCAGACGTGCAAGAGCACCACCAACGTTGATCCACTATCCTGAACCCTGAGGGCAGTGAGGACAGATGTGGGGGTTTTAGAAAGAAAACCCAGGGCTGGAATCCCTTCCAAGGGGTTGGTTTGTTTACTTTCTTTTCCAACATTTACTGAACAGCTACACGTGTCTACTGCATTAGGCAACATGGGGAGCATAAAACAAATGTAAGAACCATCCCTATTGCCTGCAAAGTTTTAACAGTTGGCAAGACAAGACACATATGAAAGTTTAAATAGTAAGACTGTGTGCAGAAATGAGAAGAAGTGAAGGGACTTTGGGAGCATGGAGAGGGGAGGGCCGGTGCCTTTCAAGGAGGAAAGAGGTGGGAGGGGTGACAAGATGATGGAGGAGTTACACAGAGGGATGCTTCAGAGGCAGAGGACAGAGGAGGAACAGCAACCTGAGCAACAACACAGAGGCCTGAGGGCAGTTAGCACGTTCCAGGCTCTCTGAAGGAGCCAGAGCGACCAGAGTGCGAGCTCGGGACAGGAGATGACCCTGGGAAGGAAGGCTTGGGCCAGTTTGTGAAGAATTGTGAGTTCCCTGCCACGGAGCTTGATTTAATGTATTGGCAATGGGACATCATCTAAGGTTTTAAGTGAGGGAGTGCCACTCACCTCATAATATATATATTTTTTTAATTAAAAATGATTTTTAAGTTAAAAATGAAAAGGGAAAAGCTGACAGAATGAGGCTGCTCTTGCCTCAGACTTTAATGTCCTTCTTACAGCTGGAAAGCTGTCTACTCAATGCTGTTCAACATGCTGGTAAGGGAAGCAGATGGAGAAGTGCCCTGCGATAGGTAAAGGGATCTCAGGATTCTTGCTGGTGTCCTGAGAGTCTTGGGAGCAAGCAGCTTAATGAGCGACGGAGGTCAGGAGACACAGGAAAACACCAGCATCAAGAACTTTCACGGGCCACACAGATGTGGCAGGTGTCATAAAACCCTCTCCAGCTTTTCCCCGTCCTCCCTGAAATCTGGATGAAGAGCCAAGGTTAGAAAGTCAGTGACCTGCTCAGATTCACTCAACCGGGCAGAGTAAGAACCAGAAGCTGCGTGCTTTCCTTAACAGCATGGGTCTTCGCCAAAGACGCCAACCCTGCACCCCAGGGACTGTATGGCTCCCGAAACCTGAATTTCCAAACTCCAGACGTGTCTACGTGAACCTACGGTGTCTACTTTTCCCTCTTCAACTGCCTTCTGGAGTTCAACATATCAACTACACCTTCCAGATACTTCTTCCTGTGAAGCCAGCCTTCTGTTATCTGGGTCCCCTCTAAAGGGGACAACAGGGAGGGGAAGCAAGAGTCTAGACCAGGTAGGTAAGCAGGTTACCTACAGGTTAGGTCAGCAGTGTACCGGGTAGGAAGTTAAACAAAGAAGCAAAATGACCAGAGGTGGGCAGTTAAGCCTCAGGACCTGCTCTGTGGAGGTCTGCATTGATTATAGACACAAAATTGGACAAATATACGTGCCATCAGCTACTACGGCAAGGGGATGGGCTGGGAGGCTAGAGAGAGGCTCACGGCCTTTGGCTGCATAGGAAGGAATTGGTGTCCATGCTTTGGGCCAGTGGGGACACTTTTCAGCTCCAATTTCAAGCAGGAACCGACCTTTCATGTTAAAAATGTTCCCCATGTTTTGTCCGGTAGGGATTCTTTTGAACTGATATTCATCTCCTGAGCTGGATCTGAATCGCCAGTCTGATTACTGTAGCATGTAGGAAGAAGCCGGGTCCCAAAGAGAATGCAATTGCCAAAGAAAACACAGAAACACGCACAGCAGACTTGGGCTGGTGAGGGAGGCAGCCGCGCTGTGGCCACAGCAAACCTCGCAGGACCTAGCGCGGGGCAGCGGAGCCTGGCGTGAAATGAAGGGATAGGACGTTACACGCAGAGGCTGTCCTGTGAGCAGCTGCCTAAGCCAAGTCCAGGTCTCAGAAATAAGGGCACAAAGCACGGAGGGGACGGCTGGTGACGATCTGATCAACGGAGACACGGGGAGGGGATACAGACTGGGCCAGGATGACTGCCCCGTGCACCCGGCTAAGGGCTACCATCCATCCCTCGTGGCGAAGAATTCCAGGTTCATACCCGCACCCCTTACACATCCTGCTTAGTTTACAGCCAGTTTCACTTGCTGCCGAGGGCATCCACTCCCCATTCGTAGTGACCCTGCCACTCTCCCTGCTCTGGCCTCCTGCTTCTTTTCCCAGCAAAAATCATATTTCTCCCCCTTCCTCATCCTTCTTCCAAATTGTTCCACAGGACCTTAAAGTGTGTGTTCATCTGTATCTGAATATCCCTACTTGTAAGAAGGTAAGTTCACTTTTCCTCCAGAAGTACCTGGAAGGAGGCCTGGGGGCTTGCTTCAGAAAGGCCCACAGGCTTTTACAACCCCCTGCTTGGCCTCTATGCTCCTGTCTCCTCTCACACAGGCCACTCCCCACACTGCCTGTCTCCGCTGGGTCACCACTCCATCGATCAACTAGAGTGCAAGGGACCTAGTTTGTTCCTTTGGACCAGAGCCCTCTCCTTTCTGGAGTACACTCCCCCCTGGGGAGGGGGTAGGTGCGTAGAGAAGCTGGTTCAGGGCACAGGGCATCTCTGCTCTCTGGCAGACGTGCATTGCCCTGCTCTGTCTTTATTCACAAGGATCTCCTCTCAGGACTCTTACAGTTTTTCCCTTCAATCTGATTTCTCTTGAGGACACTCAGTCCAGCAGAAATATATGAATATATATTGGTTTCAAACTCCTACAGAGGCCCTGCTCCATCAGGTGCATGAAGAGATGTGGCTGGACACTGCTCTCAGCGACAGTTAAGAACTTTCCCAACGTTCTATGGCAGTTAAGAGGTAAGTCTGCCTGGAGCATCCCTGCTGACCTCTAGCTCAGAAATCATGAGTTCTAAGGCCCCTCAGCTCTGGCCTTGGATAAAAATGCCCTTTTACATGCATAAAACAAACTTTGTATGATTTTCATTTCCAAGTATGTGTTCAGTCATATTCAGTATATCGTTTTGCTATTTTCACATAAAATCCCAAGTTAAAGAATTCCAGGCATTTCTCTCTGCCACACTTGGATTGGGTAGACCTGAAGACTAGGTTCCCAGAGTTTACATGCCCAAGGGGGCAGCACCCTTGTGCTAACGAGGCTTATTTCTGCAGGGGGTAAGATGCTGACACAGGGCCAGCAGGGAGAAGTCTTGAGCCAAGAGGAAGTTCTGGGCAGCGATCAGGAACTGAGGCAAAGACCATGAGGAGTCAAAGTTCTGAGATACCTGGATATGGGCAAGAAAAGGATGTGATTTTATTTTTTTATGAGGGACACTGACCTATAGTTTTCTTTTTGTGTTATTTTTGTTTAGTTTGGTATCAGGTTAATACCTGCATCATAAAATGAGCTGGAAAATGTTCCCTTATCTTCTATTTTCTGGAAAAGATTGTGTAGAATTGGTGTTGATTCTTCATGCATTTGGTTGAATTCTGCCGTGAAATCATCAAGACCTGAAGATATCCTTTTTCAGTTTTTTAATATTATGAAGTCAACTTCTTTATTAGTTACAAGGCTATTCAAATTATCCATTTCACACTGGGTGACACTTGATAGTTTGAGCTTGTATGTGTGTAGGTATGTATAACTGACATATAACATTGTATTAGTTTCAGGTGTGCAACATGATTTGATATTTGTATATACTGCGGAATTATCACCACAATAAGTCTAGTTAACGTCTGTCACTACACAGAGTTACAAATTTCTTTTCTTGTGATGAGAGCTTTCAAGATTTACTCTCTTAGCAAGTTTCAAGTATGCGATACAGTGTTGTTCACTAGAGTCACAGGCTGTACATGACATCCCCAGAACGTACTCATTTTATAACTGGAAGTTCGTACCTTTTGACCTCCTTCACATATTTTGCCCACCTCTTGCCTATGGCAACCACCAATCTGTTTTGTTTTGGGGGGGCTTTCTGTTGTTATTTTAGGCGCTCCCCACATCTCCCTTCGTCTGACTTATTTCACTTAGCATAACGCCCTCAAGGTCCAGCAATGTTGTCACAAATAGCAAGACTTCATTCTTCTTTATGGCTGAGTAATATTCCATCACGTATATATACCATACTTTCCTTATTCATTCACCTACGAATGGACGCTTAGGTTGTTTCGATTTCTTGGCTACTGTAAATAATGGTGCAGTGTACATGGGGCTGCATATATCTTTCTGAGCTAGTATTTTGTTTTCATCAGATAAATACCCGGAAGTGGAATTGCTGGATCATCCTATGTTTCAATTTTTCAGAAAGCTCCAAACTGTTTTCCACAGTGGCCGCACCAATTTGCATTCCCACCAATAGTTCACAGGGTTTCCTTTTCTCCACATCCTCCCCAGCACTTGTTATTTCTTGTCCTTTTGAGGACTGCCATTCTAAGATGTGAGGTGATACCTCATTGCATTTTTGGCTTGCATCTCCTGATGATTAGTGATGCTGAGCACCTTTTCACATACCTATCGACCATCTGTACGTCTTGTTTGGGAAAATGTCTATTTAGTTCCTCTGCCCATTTTTTTGTTGGATTGTTTTTGTTGTTATTATTATCTAGTTGTATGAGTTCTTTATGTATTTTGGATATTAACTCCTTATCAGATATATGATTTGCAAATACTTTCTTCCATTTGGTAGGTTATCTCTTCACTTTGTTGATGGCAAATGTAAATGTTAAAAAATATTAAAAGTTGGGCTTCCCTGGTGGCGCAGGGGTTAAGAATCCACCTGCCAGTGCAGGGGACATGGGTTCGAGCCCTGGTCCGGGAAGATCCCACATGCTGTGCAGCAACTAAGCCCGTGTGCCACAACTACTGAGCCTGTGCTCTACAGCCCATGAGTCACAACTACTGAGCCCATGTGCCACAACTACTGAAGCCTGCATGCCTAAAGCCCATGCTCTGCAACAAGAGAAGCCACTGCAATGAGAAGCCCGCGCACCGCAACGAAGAGTAGCCTCTGCTCGCCGCAACTGGAGAAAGCCCGAGTGCAGCAACAAAGACCCAGTGCAGCCAAAAATAAAATAAATAAAATAAAAAATATTAAAAGTTAATTTGTCTGGCATCCCTCCATAAGAATAAGAACTGTTTCCTAAAACTCACAAACTGTGACCAGTATTTTGATTCGTAGAGACTAGAATCTGACAGCATTTACTGATGGCCAGCCAGTTTTCATTGCTTGCTCTGTACTCACTGAGCACTTTCCAGAGAATCAGGCATTGCCTAGTTTTATGTGTTCTGAGTATGGAATTCAAGATTTTAAGGTTTTTGGTGTTAATTTGTCAGGATTAGAATCCTTGTTCTACCAAGTACTAGAAAGATAACCTCTTTAAACCTCAGTTTTCTTATCTAGAGATAATGTTAGTATCTTCCTCGTTGGGTTGTGTAAATTTAATGGGTGATATTTGTCAGGTGCTTTAAAAATAATGCCTAACACACATTAGGTACCCACAAAGTATTAGTTTTTGTGATTATTATTATAGTATCAGGAGGCATGTCAAAAGTTAGGAATGTAGGAAGTGCGGGCTGCCAGTTTTTGCTTCGGACAATAGGGATTCTATTCCGACTGGAGAGGAATGAGAGCCTGCGCCAGGTCCCAGGCTATCCTTTGGGTCAGTCTGTGGAGGAGACAGAGAAGGGAAAGAAGAGAGAGTCCCCGCAGCTGGATGGAGAGGCCAGGCTTTGCTAAGTCAAGAGTTAAGGTAGGGCAGGCTGAAGCGAGAGAACTAGATGAATGGGACATTACACTCTCTAAATCAAGACAGCCCAGCAGCTAAAGAGACATGAGTGCCTTGGGGAGAGACAGATAAGGATGGTGAGGCAGTGGATGCAATGAGATGTGGATAATGGATAAGGACTCACTGCAATCGATCTCACGATCCCCAGCTCCGGGGGTGGGGGGAGGAATTTCTCTCCTCTCACGTGGGGTCTGGTACTGCTGCTGCTGACCTGGAGGCAGATGGTGAAGGTGAAGGAGCTGGTCGGATGCCAGCAGCTACCTGTCCAAGATGTCAGGGGCAGCCTCAGCTTCAAACCCACCTTCTCTTCTACAGTGTAGCTTGGCAATACTTTCTAGGTTATACCTCCCAACTTTTGTTATTGAAAACAATAGTGTTTTTAATATACCCCCTGAGATAATTAGCAAAATTAATGTGAGGAGATTTTGTTTCTAAAGATTCATTTTTTTTAAGCATTTTAAAAAATTTATTTTATTTTTGGCTGTGTTGGGTCTTCGTTGCTGCACGCAGGCTTTCTCTAGTTGCCGCGAGAGGGGGCTACTCTTCGTTGCGGTGCACGGGCTTCTCATTGCGGTGGTTTCTCTTGTTGCAGAGCAATGGCTCTAGGCGGGCAGACTTCAGTAATTGTGGCATGTGGGCTTCAGCAGTCGTGGCTCGTGGGCTCTAGAGCGCAGGCTCAGTAGTTGTGGTGCACGGGCTTAGTTGCTCCGTGGCATGTGGGATCTTCCCAGACCAGGGCTCGAACCCGTGTCCCCTGCATTGGCAGGCGGATTGTTAACCACTGCGCCACCAGGGAAGCCCATGTGAAGAGATTTTAAATCGCCTTCTAGCTAGTCCGGAAGGGTTTCATGGAGAAGTTAAGAGGCGAAAAGAATATAAGAAAAGGGAGACGGATTGGTTTGTGAAAGAGAACTCTGTTCCAGGTGTGAAGAAAGGCCTCAGAGAGGACTGGGGACAAGAACAGAAGGAAGGGATCAAGATAGAGCCGGGGGTGATGAGCAGCCCAAAGTCTGTAAAATTGGGATTAAGGAGTCTGCCAAGGAAATACAGGAAGGGGCTGGCATTCCGAAGGGGACAGTCAGGATTGAAATGCTAGCGCCGGATCTGCAGCGAGATGATGGTAGAGAGATCTATGGGCTAGTGCATGTGAGACTTTTAATAAATAGTATCTTCCTTAATCACACGAACCAATGAAGGCAGAAAGGACGGCTTTCCCGGAGGGGCCACCAGGAGTCTGGTCGAGGCCTGAGCCTCAGGATGCAGCCCGGGAGTCTGACTTGTCTGGCAGGAACAGTGTTCACCTTTCAGAGACACATGCTCTACAGAGTGCAGATTTGTAGGGGGCCGAAGAGAACGCCTCTCCTTTATGTTTTTCCTTAACTTTGCATTCGACGCTACTTGAAGCATACAAGACAACGTATGTAGGTTATGAGGAAAAATGCAGAAATGAATAATGGTACAGTGGTAACCGGAACACTACCAGCACCACCATTTAAGCTGCCCGGGCTCCTCTGGTTCCATTCCATCCATGCCTCTGGGTGGGGCACTGGCTCTGCTCCTCTCAACGTGGGTCTTCCATCGCTGAGTCAAAGCAGCCATCCAGCTGTTCTGTGTCCCAGCCACCGGGACAGGGGAAAGAGAATCTGGAATCTTTAAAGACATGGCTTGGACGTTGCACAAATTGCTTCTCACGTCCTGCTGCCAGAACTCACTCTTCTAGCCACACTTATCTGCAGAGACTAGGGAGGCTACTCTGTAGCTGGGTGGCTCTACGTTCAGCTAAAAGTTGGGGGTGTTCTGTTAGTAAAGGAAGAACAGGCATGCAAACACTGGGGGACAGTTCACAGCCAGCTAGTGACATAAGTATTCAGGTGTTCAGCTTCGCAAGACAATGTCAAATTGTTTTTCAGGATGGTTAAATCAATTTACACCCACCAGCAGAACATAAATTTCCATTAATACACATTCTCAGCAATAGTTGCTGTTGCCAGATGTCATATATTTATTTTTTAACCCATTTAACAGGTGTAAAATGGTGTTTCATGATGATCTTAAGCTGCAGTTCCCTGATTACTAATGAAGTTGAATGTGTTTTGATTAATATTTTCTCTTCAGAGTAGCACTGACATATATACACTACCAAATGTAAAATAGATAGCTAGTGGGAAGCAGCCGCATAGCACAGGGAGATCAGCTCCCTGTGGGGTGACCACCTAGTGGCATGGGAGGGAGGGAGACGCAAGAGGGAGGAGATACGGGGATATATGTATATGTATAGCTGATTCACTTTGTTATACAGCAGAAACTAACACAACAATGTAAAGCAATTATACTCTAATAAAGATGTGAAAAAATAAATGGTGAATTTTGTGGCAAAAAAATATATATTTTTTCTCTTCAGTGAAATAAATACCTGGTTCAGATCTTTTGCCCATTCCTTCACACCCCCATTGTGTATGGGTTTTTTTAATTCACTTGTAGGAGGTTTTTAGATTTTTGTATAAAATTTTGAATACTGATCATTTGTCAATATGTGTTATAAATACCTTCTTACTTTTGTGGCTTCTCCTTTCACTTTACGGTGTCTTCTGTTTAACATAAGTCCTTAATTTTAACAGCATAATTTTGAATATTTTACAGTTAGAACTTCATTGTCTTGTTGAAGATGAATTTCCCTACTTGAAGGTTGTAAAAATGCTCTTTCATTTCCATCTAAAAGTTTTACTTTATATAGTTAAGTTTTTAAAATACCTAGAATCTATTTATGTAGGGTATAAAATTGGGATCCAATTTGGCCTGTCTTTCCTACGGATGTGTAATGCCACTTCTATCACTTAAGTTTCTAGGTAGGTGTGAGTCTCTTTATGAATTCTACTTGGATCCACTGACAATATGTCTATCCTTACATCCAATTAAACAATGTTTTAACTACTACAGACAGAATAAGTTTTGAGATCTGGTAGGTCAAGTCCTCTCATCATCTTCTAGCTACTTTTTTTTTTTTTTCCTATTTTCTTTTCTACATATATTTTGGAACGAATTGTCAAATTCTCTAACAGAATGCCAGTCTGGATTTTGGCAAGCACTGCAAATAGTGTATAAGTAAATTGGTGGAAATTGGTATCTTTATAAAATTTACAAATTTACAATCTTTACAATAGTACTGATATCTTTACAACGTGGAATCTTTCTCCCCATTAAGTATATCTTTTCATTTATTTAAGTAATCTTTAATGTCTTTCAATAACATTTAAAAATATTCTCTGAGGCTGTCCTGTATATGGTTCGTAAAATTTATTCCTAGGTACTCTTTTATTGTTGTTACTGTTGTCAGTAAATTGCTTTCTCTTTTAAAACTACAATTTCTAACTTGTTTTACAGAAATTGTGTACAGAAATGAAACTGACTTCAATATTAATTTTAAACTTGGTTACCTCTATTATTGATTATTATAATTTGTAGGTTGTTTTGGGATTTTTATGTACACAACCTGATGTGAATAATGACAGTTTTATTTTCTCATTTCTAATCCTTATATTCTTTGTTTCTCTTTCTTGTTTTAACTCTCTGTCCAGCGTCACCAGAACAATGTGGAATGGATATGGTGGCGGTGGCCACAATTTTCTTACTCTTGATTTTCAAGGGAACGCTTCTAATGTTTTACCATTATGATGTCAGGTGTAGGTTGTGAGTAGATAACGTTAATCATATTAAGAGAATTCCCTTCTATTTCTTACCATGACTTTGCCAACAGTTGTTTTTTTTTAATTGTGAACAGGTATGGAATTTTATCAACTGTCCTTTGGGTCCCTATTGAAATGTCTGTACTTTTTTCACCTGTGTTAATGTGATGAATTATGTTTAGACATTTTTTAATGGTAACTACTCCTGTATCTCCAGAATAATCCCAACTTGGTCAGAATGTAGTTTTTATTCTTTATATTACTGGATCTACTATGCTCTTATCATGTCTAGGATTTTTTTTCACGTAGATTAGTAAGTGATATTGTTCCATAATTTTCCTTTATTATACCATACTTGTCTGACTTTGGTGTCAGAGATAAGTTGGGGAATGTCCTCCTATTTTCTGTTTTCTGGAACAGTTTATATTATATGAAATTGCTATTCTTGTAAACAATAATGAAAATTCTGGAATTTCTGGAAAAAAGTTTTAGTCAACCCATATGCACCACTAGCATTAAATTTTTCTTATACTAACATATTAAATATTACATTCAATTTTTTAAAATTGGGTAGTTTTAGACAGCACAAATTGTCCTAGCTCTCCAATCTACTACTTCTTTACTGAGGGAGGTTTTTTTTTTTTGGAGTCCAAATGAGGAATGTGAAGGTAGTCCACTGGAGAAAGTTCCAGTGAGTCTGGTACATGCAAATGATGATGCTGGTAGTTGTTTCACATGGGTTTAACAGACCACAATACTGTCAGTGAAATCTTTTCTAGTTGCAGTGGTGCTTTCTATGTATATCATGTGCTTTAACAACATCCAGACCCTGTCCAGATAGCTTTTTATTGTCATACAATTTCTATTTTGCTTGTCACAGGCATTGATCCTCTCCAAAACAGTTCTCAATTTTTGATCACCTATCAATTACTGTGCCCATCTTTCCCATTTTTTCACCTTCTCTTTTGTAGCCAAGTATTGATATACTGTCTTATTGGACACTCCTTAAGTTTGCAACAAGTTTTGAACTACTGTTTGTGGGTTAGCTTTCAATTAATTGATTTTTATTTAAAACAAATTTAGATCTCTTTTGAGACTCAGTTTTGAAAATCAGATTCCCAGAATGAAATTTAAAAAAATTTTTTTATTGGAGTATAGTTGATTTACAATGCTGTGTTAGTTTCAGGTGTACAGCAAAGTGAATCAATTATACATATACATATGATCCATTCTTTTTCAGATTCTTTTCCCAAATAGGTTATTACAGAATATTGAGTAGATTTCCCTGTGCTACACAGTAGGTCCTTATTAGGTATCTATTTCATATATGGTAGTGTATATATATTAATCCCAATCTCCTAATTCATCACTTCCCCCCCATGTTTCCCCTTTGGTAAACATAAGTTTGATTTTGAGGTCTGTGAATCTGTTTGTTTTGTAAAGTTCATTTGTATCATTTTTTTATTAGGTTCCACAGATAAGTGACATCATATGGTATTTGTCTTTCTCTGACTTACTTCACTTAGTATGATAATCTCTAGTTGCATCCATGTTGCTGCAAATGGCATTATTTCATTTTTTATGGCTGAGTAATATTCCATCGTATATATGTACCACATCTTCTTTATCCACTCCTCTGTCGATGGACATTTAGGTTGCTTTCATGTCTTGGCTATTGCAAATAGTGCTGCAATGAACATTGGGGTGCATGTATCTTTTTGAATCATGGTTTTCTCTGGATATATGTCCAGGAGTGAGATTGCTGGATCATATGGTAGTTCTATATTTAGTTTTTTAAGGAACCTCCATACTGTTCTCCATAGTAGTTGTTACTAATTTACACTCCCAACAATAGTGTAGGAGGGTTCCCTTTTCTCCACACCCTCTCCAGCATTTATTGTTTGTAGATTTTTTTGATGATACCCATTCTAACTGGTGTGAGGTGATACCTCATCTGTAGTTTTGATTTGCATTTCTCTAATAATTAGTGATGTTGAGCAGTTTTTCAACTGCTTTTTGGCCATCTGTATGTCTTCTTTGGAGAAATGTCTATTTAGTTCTTCCACCCATTTTTTGATTGGGCTGATTTTTTGATATTGAGCTGCGAGCTATTTTGTATACTTTGGAGATTAATCCCTTGTCAGTCGCTTCATTTGCAAATATTTTCTCCCATTCTGTGGGTTATCTTTTTGCTTTGTTTATGGTTTTCCTTGCTGTCAAAAGCTTTTAAGTTTTATTAGGTCTCATTTGTTTATTTTTGTTTTTATTTTCATTTTCCTAAGAAGTGGATCAAAAAAGATATTGCTGCAATTTATGTCAGAGTGTTCTGCCTATGTTTTCCTCTAAGAGTTTTACAGTATCTGGCCTTACATTTAGGTATTTAATCTGTATTGAGTTAAATTTTGTGCATGGTGTTAGGGAGTGTTCTAATTTCATTCTTTTACATGTAGCTGTCCAGTTTTCCCAGCACCACTTATTGAAGAGACTATCTTTTCTCCATTGTATATTCTTATCCCCTTTGTCATAGATTAGTTGACCATAGGTGCGTGGGTTTATCTCTGGACCTTCTATCCTGTTCCATTGATCTATATTTCTGTTTTTGTGCCAGTACCATACTGTTAAACCCACAGCTAATGTCATTCTCAACGATGAAAAGCTGGAAGCATTCCCTGTAAGATCAGGAACAAGATAGGGATGTCCACTCTCACCACTATTATTCAACATAGTTTTGGAAGTCCTAGCCATGGCAATCAGAAGAAAAAGAAATAAAAGGAATCCAAACTGGAAAAGAAGAAGTAAAACTGTCACTGTTTGCAGATGACATGATACTATACATAGAGAATCCTAAAGATGCGACCAGAAAACTACTAGAGCTCATCAGTGAATCTGGTAAAGTTGCAGGATACAAAATTAATACACAGAAATCTCTTGCATTCCTATACACTAACAGTAAGAGATCAAAAGAGAAATTAAGGAAACAATCCCATTTACCATCACATCACAAAGAATAAAATACCTAGGAATAAACCTACCTAAGGAGGCAAAAGACCTGTACTCAGAAAACTATAAGATGCTGATGAAAGAAATCAAAGATGACACAAATAGATGGAGAGATATACCATGTTCTTGGTTTGGAAGAATCAATATTGTCAAAATGACTATACTACCCAAAGCAATCTACAGATTCAGTGCAATTCCTATCAAATGACCAATGGCATTTTTCACAGACTAGAACAAAAATGTTTACAATTTATATGGAAACACAAAAGACCCTGAATTGCCAAAGCAATCCTGAGAAAGAAAAACAGAGCTGGAGGAATCAGGCTCCCCGACTTCAGACAATACTACAAAGCTACAGAATGAAAGTTTTGAACTATCACCGAATATCTTTTCACTAACAGAGGTTTTCCAGAGGCCAAATGATGCTTCTACCTGCTTCAGCTGTATATGATGTTTCAGTTTAAATAGACATAAAAAAAGATTCTGCATTTCTTTCAAAGACATTACGTTGTTTACTTCTGTGGAAAAATATAAAAATAAACTCAAGAACCAAACAAAATAAAAAAAGACACACTACTGTTGTAAATTCTCAAAAGTAGAAATAGAATTATATTTATATCAAATTTTTAACTCATAGTGAATTTACAACTGACCAAATGTTGACATTTCATGTGATCCACTCTAATATATGACTGGAATAATCTGTTTCTCCAGAATGTGGTAGAACTTGCCCGTAAAACCATATAAGTTACACACGCACACGCACAATGAGTTCATGTAAAAAGTGGTGAAAACTGAATAAGGCCTGTAATCTAGTTAATAGTATAGTGCCAATGTCAATTTACTGGGTTTTATAACTACAGTTATAAAAGGTTATCACCACTGGGGAAAGAGGGGTGAAGGGCTCACAGAATTCTATTCAATTCTATTTCTGCAACTTCTTGTAAGTGCAGTTATTTAAAAAAATAAAAAGTTAATAAGAAAACACATGGGCCTGTTGTTTACTACTTCTATGTATTAAAAATGCTTTTTTGGGGTCAAACATATAGAAAGCATGTAGCATTTACTTCTCCATCCAACTCACCGTTGCTCACATTAATCAATGCTGCCAGAGGTCTCTGACATAAAAAGAATGAGTCTCTTAAAAGGCCTGTGTCAAAGAAGTAGTTTTTACATTTATCTTTCTCAAACTTTGCTCTATAGAGTTTGATCTCTGGGAAAGCAAGAATCGTAGGTATTAAAAAAAAAAATCCCAGGGAGGTTACGTACTGTTGTCTGTCATCCATCTTAACTCTACATTAGTATAAATAATCTAGGTTTGACTGTAATTAAAGAGGTAGCAATGAAAGGTGTTATCTACTCAAAGGTGTCCACAGCACTTCATAAAGATGATAGTTTAATCCATCAACAAGGAGTAATAATCGGAGAGCTACTGTAGCAAATCCTCTAACAAGCTTTACATTCTTAGATTTCTAATACTAATTTAAAATCACTTTGATTCATCTGGCACCAACGTGTCACCATTCCATTTCTGATCCCTGAAGTTTCAAAGATTATTCTGTGCTTTAACTTGAAAATCCTCCCTCTGCTCCCAGGTGTAGAGGCATCTTTACAACTGACTGGCGGAAACCTTTTTTGTCACCTCTCCCGTCAGTGTTGCGCTAAGGGCAGTCAGCCCCGCCATGTGGCCCCTTGCTTGTCATTTTAATGGATGGCTGGGCAGCTGTTAATAAAGGGAGTCTATACAGAAACACCATGATCAGAGACCACATTCAAAAGAAGCTCAAAAAGGGGTGACTAATGTGAGGTTTTAGCTCTTATTGAATGTCATCCTTTTTAAAGCGGAGAGTCAAAGGCTTTGAAAAAAGTGACTTTGTGAAATGACAGTTCTATTCACTCTCTTTTTTTTTTTTGAGAGATGAAGGGTCCAGTTTCATTTATGCATTTATTAAGAAAACTAATAGATATTTCAAGTCATTGGCTACTTTCAATTTTAAAAGTCTCTTTCTAATGTTCTAAAATTGAGACGGCAGAAACATTTTTACACGCTTGGTAATTTCTTTTTCTGCCATGGGGTTTCATGGATATCTCAGGCTGGTCAACCATATTTATGTGCCTTAAATCTTTGCTCTGAAGAGACCTGCCACAATGATGGGAAAAGAAATCCAAGCACCAGTGGAGTATTCAATGCTGCCAGAGGTCTCTGAGGTAGAAAGAAGGGGCATGCTTTCCCGCACCTTTGTACAGTGGGAAAGGAGTAACAGTAAACATGATCCGGGGACAGTGTCCCAAGATAATCCCCGTCTATCTGGTCTCAAGCCTTTCATGTACACAGCAGGGGTTGACTCAATCTTAATTTCTTCAATCTTCCACCAAGCTTTTGTGGATTTTTCCTTTTCTTCACACATGGACCATCTCCTTAGATTCCCAGGAAGCAGGTCATTTGGTGGAAGAAAATTGAGTAACTTCCTCTAAAGGAATTCAAATAAATCATTTTTTTAGTGCTGTCATTTACTTCATTAAAAACTGACTCTAAGTTAATATTAGGAAAAAGAATTCTAATGATTTTCAAATATTCCCTCTCTTTATCCTATAAACACATCATCTTATTTCCAGTGACTCATCTTTGAGAAATAGGTGACATTTCATAGACAGATGCTCATAGAAGACCAGAATCCTGCTTTTAAACTGCCAAAGCACTAGTTCCCAGGTCTCAATGCCACCCTTGATTTGACCTGCATCATCTCCAGCGTCTCAGCTTTGAGGGTAAAGTGATCACTAATGACCTCTGTTCCTGAATCTCTTATTTGAGAGCCCAGTCACCTGAAGCTGACAAAATATAAGGAGTAGAATCCTGGCTGACTTTTAAGAATGATAAGCAAAAATGACATTGATGGCTCTTATCTTTACTGGATTTCAGTTTAATAAAGTGAAGACATCTTTCTCACCATCTGAAGATCCTCTGACAACGGTGTTTGAATCCTTCATGATTATTAATGTACTCTGATGGTTAGATGCAGAGTAGTAAGGAGCTGGGCCATAGGGATGGAAATAAGTGTCACCCTGTGGCCATGTCTCTCTGGTCCCCTGCAGGTGACACTCCATTAAGCCAGGAGCCACATCAGAACTCTTCTATCCATTGTTCCAAGGGAGACACAATTGTCTAGAGCTGACCCTCCAGATACAACCCACCTGCTATCCCTGAGTTGACATCTATAACCTGGAGCAGACCCAGCTTTGATTTCAAAGAGCTTTCTGGGGCTTCCCTAGTGGCACAGTGGTTGAGAGTCCGCTTGCCGATGCAGGGGACACGGGTTCGTGCCCCGGTCCGGGAGGATTCCCCATGCTGCGGAGCGGCTGGGCCCGTGAGCCATGGCCGCTGAGCCTGTGCGTCCGGAGCCTGTGCTCCACAACAGGCGAGGCCACAACAGTGAGAGGCCTGCGTACCGCAAAAAAAAAAAAAAAAAAAGAGCTTACTGAATAACCATGAGTTACAGATTTGTAAAGGCTGAAAGAGTACAATGATTTCAGAAGTATAGAAAATGATATTTTTAATGAGATAAAGTGAGAGAACATTTACTGACCTCTTGCAGAATGTCTGAGGGACAATGTAGTAAATGTACGCGGGAAAGGACATTTAGGAAGGCAAATTGCAGACAAAAATCCTCTCCATATTGCTCTAGCATATTAGATATTCACAGGCCAAATGTAAATGACTGGCTATCACTTGCTTGTTCTCTGTGTTTTGTCAGTTTGGCTAACTGAGCATTAACTGTGTGACAAGTCAGCAATCAATATGTGTATCTGCATACCGCATGCTACAAAATTTGGTAGAGAGTAAAAATCATTAAGCACAGGTATTATTTAATGTTGGATAATGTAAACTGTTGCTTCAGCACAAGTGACTGTCCTTTTTAGTAAGGTATGTTACTTTCTTATCCTGTTAAAACTTTACATCTAATCCCAAATATAAGGCAGCATGCGTGGTGGTGAAGAACACAGACTGTGGCCAGAATGTGCTCTTCAGTTCGAACCCCAGCTCTGCCCGTTATGGCTCTGTGACATTGGGTAAGTTACTCCACCTTTAAAAATGAGAAAAATAATACCCACATCTTATTATTGTTATTAAAATTAAGCGAATTCATGTTTGTATACTGCTTAGAACAATGGCTGGCAAATAGTACCAACAGAGCTTGTTAAATCAACAAAAAAATCTCTTCTTAAAGTGTGTTAACGTGGAATAACTGCAGATGTTATCAAGTCTGGTTGAACTGCAATAAATGTAATTATTTCTATCGTTCAGCTAAAGAAACGAGTAATATCCAGAAAATAAAATATCTTGCCTGTGGATCCAATACTTGGCAAAACTGATACTTAAATCAATTTACACAGAACACTGCCTAGCAGGAACACACAAGTATCCTTTCTCTTGCTTCTCTAATTTTTTAAAAAAGGGACTCATTAAAAGAACAAAAAAGACAGGGAAATAGGTAAGGATTCCATCATTCATGCCTTGACAATGTGGGTCAGCACCTACCTACATAGCTGGATCAGAGTATGTGACAGCCCCTCCCTTCTGCTGACTCTCTCTGCCTTATTCATGGCAACTAGCAGTGAAAAAGACAAAGGAGGGTTCCCACTGTGTCCACTAAATTAATACAGTAGCATAACTGACATGACAGAGACGCTAGCAGGGAGAACTACTGTTTCCTTTGCCCTGGGTAATGGTGCTCAACATTGCGAGCGATGGGATTATTTCTCTGTGTTGTTTCATTCCACTGACTGAACTAGTTTTGTCGCTAGTCATCTTGTCTGCATGATCACAACTATCACAATAAGAATAGCAAACAGGCTTCCCTGGTGGCGCAGTGGTTGAGAGTCCGCCTGCCGATGCAGGGGACACGGGTTCGTGCCCCGGTCCGGGAAGATCCCACATGCCGCGGAGCAGCTGGGCCCGTGAGCCGTGGCTGCTGGGCCTGCGTGTCCGGAGCCTGTGCTCCACAGCGGGAGAGGCCACAACAGGGAGAGGCCACAACAGTGAGAGGCCCGTGTACCGCAAAAAAAAAAAAAAAAAGAATAGCAAACATATTCATCACCTTGCTTTTGGAGTTCTAGCCTCCAGAACTGTGAGACAATAAATATCTGTTGTTTAAACCACCCATGTTGTTATGGCAGCTCTAAGGAACTAACACATAGGAATATACAAAATGTGTTTGCCCATTCACCTACAGATGGACATTTGGGTTGTTTCCAGTTTTCAGCTATCACAGAAAGTTTCTATGAACATTCACAGCAGCTCTGTATAGACACAGGCTTTCACTGCTCTTTGGTAAACATCTAGGAGAGTAAGGATGAATCACATAGCAAGTGTATGCTTAACTTTTCCAAAAAACCACCAGATTGTTTTCCAAAGTGATGATACCATTTAGAATTCTGAGCAGCAGCCTATGAAAGTTCTATTTCCTCCACATCCTTGCCAATGCTTGGTTTGATCAGTCTTTTCAATTTTAGACATTCTTATGGTAAGTAGTGGTACATCGCTGCAGTTTTTAATTTGCATTTTTCTAATAACTAATGACGCTGAGCATCTTTTCACATGCTTATCTGTAAATCATCTTTGGAGAAGCATCTGCTCATTGTTTTTGCTTATTTCACTGGGTTGTATGTTTTCTATTATTGAATTTTGAATATTCTTTATATACTTTGGATACAAATCCTTTATTGATTTATAAATGTTTTTAAACTTTAAAAACCTTTTTAGGGCTTCCCTGATGGCGCAGTGGTTTAGAGTCCGCCTGGTGGCACAGGGGACACGGGTTCGTGCCCCGGTCCGGGAGGATCCCACGTGCCGCGGAGCGGCTGGGCCCGTGGGCCATGGCCGCTGAGCCTGCGCATCTGGAGCCTGTGCTCCGCAGCGGGTGAGGTCACAACAGTGAGAGGCCCGTGTACCGCAAAAAAAAAAAAACAAACAAACAACAACAACAAAAAAACCTTTTTGACTTTTATACCTTGCACTATATAATAACTCAAAATGGATTATAGTCCTAAAAGCTAGAACTGTAAAACTTCTAGAAGAAAATACAGTAGGAAACATTTGTGACCTTGGGTTAGGCAAAGATTTCTTCAATGTGACACCAAAAGCATGAACTATAAATGAATAAACTGATAAAACAGATTTTATCAAAAATAAAAAAATAAGAATGTTTCCTCTTATCTTTCAGGATGGCTATTTCCTAGCATCAAGTGGTTTCCTTAGAAACATGCACTCATCAGTCCTCTCCAGAATACTCAGAGCGGGTCATCTGCAGATCTCCAGAGTCCCCTCTTTGGGCAGTTTTCTCATCTCTGTTATTTGCACTATACATTCCTACTACCTTGGTCTCTCAGGATGCTCAGCTTAATTTCCTCAATTCAGGGAACCCACTGAGCTCTGCTTTGGCTCCCACTCTCTGCATCATGTCCTGATCACTCTCTTAAGGAATTAAAAGGGACAACTGTAGGGCTCATCTCATCTGTTTTCTATTCCTCATGGACTGCTGTCTTTCACTGCCTCATATCCAGTGTCTTGCAAACCACTGTTGCGTATATTTTGTCTCATTGTTTGAAAGGGATGGTGAAACTGGTCTCTGTCACTAAAACTAGAGTGGAACTGGAAGTCCCTCTTCCCAGAGGATTTTAACAGGACCACAGTCTCATAATACTATATTCAAAATATCTAGGATACAATTCAAACTTACTTGATATACAAATAGAGAAAACCTCAACAACTCATACGGAAAAAGATACTCAACAGCTGCCTACCCTGTGTTGATGAGTCTCAGTAACATAAATCTAACAAAACTTTAAAGCAGCTATAATAACTGTGTTCCATGAAGTAAAGTTGCACACTCTTGAAACAAATGGAAAGATAGTAATCCTCAGTAGAGAAAGAGAAGCTGTAAAAATAACCAAATGGACATTTGAAAACTAAAAAATAAAGTAACTAATGATGACAGAGGAAAGAAGCTATGAACTTGAATAGAGCAACAGAAATTATCTAATCTGAGCAACAGAGAAAAAATACTTTGGAGAAGAAAAGTTAACAGTCTCAGGAACCTGTGGAATAGTATAAAAAGGTATAACATTCATGCCAGATGAGTCGTCGGAGAGGAGAATGTGAGTGTGGTTGGTGCAGAGTAATATTTGAAGAAATGATGGCTGAAAACTTTCCAAATTTGATAAAAGACATACATTTACAAATTCAAGGAGCTAAGAGAATCCCTAACTGGATAAACTCAAAGGAAACCATGCCCAGACACATTTTAATCAAACTGCTGAAGACCAATGTTTAAAAATAAAATCTTGAAAGCTACAAGAGAAAAAAATGACACATTGCATTTGGATGACTGGATTTCCCATGAGAAACAATGGAGGCCAAATGGAGGTGACACAGCATTTTAAAAGTAGTGTAAGAAAAGAACTGTCAATCCAGCCTTCTCTATCTCGTAAAAGTATCTTTCAAGAATGAGGGAATAATAACAGTCTCAGACGAAATACAATTAAGAGGATTAGTCAAAATCAGCCCTTCTCTAAAAGAAATGTTAAAGTAAGTACTGCAGGAAGAAAGGAAATTATACCACAGGGAAACTGGGAAATCTAGGGCATAAAGGAATAGCATCAGAAATGGCAAATAATTAGGTTAATATGGCAAATTACTTTCTCCTTTAAAGTTTTTGAAATATGTACGAAGATGGAAGGTCAAAATTATAACATTGTCTGGCAGGCTTTTAAATGTATGTAGATGTAATGCAAATAACAACTACAAATATATATATATATATATATATATATATATATTTATTTATTTATTTATTTATTGCAGTACGCGGGCCTCTCACTGTTGTGGCCTCTCTCGTTGCAGAGCACAGGCTCCGAACGCGCAGGCTCAGCGGCCATGGCTCACGGGCCCAGCCGCTCTGCGGCATGTGGGATCTTCCCGGACCAGGGTACGAACCCGTGTCCCCTGCATCAGCAGGTGGACTCTCAACCACTGCGCCACCAGGGAAGCCCGACAACTACAAATATTAATACAACATAAAAGGGGGAGGATCAAGTTTCTACATTTTATTTGAAGAGATAAAACATTAATTTTAGTAGACTGTAAAAAGTGACATATATAATACCTAGAACAGCCACTGAAAGATAAAAGAGATAAATACAAAAAGCTGATAAATTTAAATGGGATACAAATATATATTCAAATATTTCAGAAGAATGCACAAAAGGAGAGAAGAAGAATACAAAATAGAGGGACAAAAAGGAAACAAATAAAATAATAGTAGACCAAAATACCACCTTATCAATAATTATATTAAATATAAATGGTCTAAGCATACCAAATAAAAGTGAACATTAAATTGAACAACAAAATAAACCTAAGACTCAAATATATGTGGTCAAGAAACTCACTTGAAATATACTGATATAGACAGGTTAAAAGTAAAAGGATGGAAAAATATATACTAAGCAAACACTTATCTAAAGAAAACTAGGTTATATCTATTAGTATTAGACAAAGTGGACTTTTGAACAAGGAAAATTACCAGGAACAAAGAGCCATCATTACATAATGATAAGAAGGTCTGCACTAAGAAGACATATAATCTTTAATATGTATGCACACACAGAAAAAACAAAACCAGAACCAAAAAAACGTATTAAAGTACAACTGGAAGAACTGCGAGGAGAAATAAATCCACAATTATAGTTGGAGGCTTTCAGTTTCCTCTTCGAGCAATTGAACAAGTAGACAAAAAATCAGGACTACCACAGAAGAATTGAACAACACCACTCCACCAAAGAACAGCTGAATACACATTCTTTTCAAGTGCACACGGCACACTTGTCAGGATACACCATATACCAGGTCATAAAACCACCTTAACATATTTTTAAAAACTAAGTATTGATATCATACAAAGTATATTCTCTGACCATAATGGAATTAATCTAGAAATCAATAACAAAAATATCTGGAAGATCCCCCAATTCTTAGAAATTAAATATTTCTAAATAATCCCTGGGCTAAAGAGCAAGTCTCAAAGGAAATAAGAAAAAATTTTAAACTGAGTGACAATGAAAATACAACATATCAAATTTGTGAGGTAAAGCTAAAGCAGTGCTTAGAAGAAAACATGTCATTAAATGCATGTATTAGGAAAAAAGAGAGGCCTCAAATGAATACTGATTCCACCTCAGGGAACTAGAAAAAGAAGAGCAAAATAAACCAAATTTATCAGAAGAAAGTAAATAAAGGTAAGAGCAGAAATCCATAAAATTGAAAACAGTAAAACAATAGCAAAATCAATAAAACCAGAAGCTGATTCTTAGAAAAGATCACTAAAATTGTTAAACCTCTTAACAGACTGACCAAGAAAATGAGAGTAGAAACAAATTACTATATCAGAAGTGAGAGAATGCTATCATTAGAGACCCAACACACACTGAAATATTATAAGGGAATACTGTGAATAACTCTAAGCACATACATTCTAAAGCTTAGATGAGATGAAGCAATTCCTTGGAAGACACAAACTACCAAAACTCATTGAATAAGAATACAGTTCTATATCTGTTAAAAATTGAAGTCATGGTTAAATGGCACAAGTCAGTATGGACAGAGAAAAATAACTAAGACTAACTTGGGGATGTAGAGCTCCTTATTTTCCCCCTAGTGAGGAACCGACTGGTTCCCAAACCTGAGATTTTTGTTGTTAATTTAGTGAAAGGTGCTAAGTAGTAGGCTGAGAACTACGACTTTGAGCAAATGTCTTGAAATAGGAGACTGATATGATAAATGGCTCTTAAGGTCTTACTCTCCTTAAGTTAAGGAGATTATTTTGCAAATGCGTTTTGGAATAGACAGCATCTATAGACAAGAATACCAGGAGGATGTTAGCAAAATGTACTGGTTAAGATGTGAGTTAGGAAGGCAGTTTTCAAAAATGAATGTAACAGATAAATGTAAGATTTGGTATAGTTTATACAAAACCAAATGTTTATTTTTATTTTTCTCCAAATAAGGTATTTTCGACAAAAGATAATGTATAGCTATGTTTTGGGGTGAAACGCAATACACAGTAAATATTTCTAAAGCACCTGGGAAAAGCTGGCTAGTTTAATACCCCTCTCCCCCATCTGTTTTAGGCAGTTTAACATGCTTTGGACCAGTTGTATTTTCCAGAATTGTTTTCTTGGATATTAAAATGACTGAATTCGCTAGGCAGAAAATGAAAACCCTGAAATAGAGGCAGAATAACAAGTATTACTTCTGCTCAATCAAATACAGAATTTAAATACACACTTAAGCTGCTTCTGTTTATGTGCCTGAACATTAAAATCTCACCCTATACAATAACTGAAATTGCATGAAGGAAAATAACCAATTCGAGACTGAATAAAATGAGCCTGGTGGTCTCAGGGACAAGCACATTTAGTCAAAAAGTGTTGGTAAAATCCACTTTTATGTGTAATTTTGAGAGTAAGCCTTTAGGTCAGCACTGAGCTTGTGCTTGTGCCGAGAACTAAAACAAATGCGACCAAGAGAACAGCTGTAGCATAATATTCTCAGTGTTTCTAACTTCAGTCCCATCTGTTTGAAATTTCTGCAGTGGTACCCAGAACAGCTTGTTGGTAGCACTGAGGCATTTTCAAGGGGCAAATTTTTCTAAGCACCAAATCATCATTAAAATATTCAAAAGGGAAATAGAATGGTCTTCTAAGCTCTTGCTACTCGAAGCGTGGTTCACAGATCAGCACTGACATATCCTGGGAGTGTGCTTAAAATGCAGGATCTCAGGCCCCATCCCGAACTACTGAATCAGAATGTCACGTCATTTTATCAACACCTCCAGGTGATTGATATTAAAATCTGAGACACTGGGTTAAGCTCTTTGAGCAGGTTTTTTTTGGAGGGTGAGTTGGGAGATGAGAGGGCGGTTGCTGTTTAAAGAAGTAAGTGTGGATTCTTTGGGGGGGGTGGCATCACACCGTGCGACTGAACAGCATGCAGGGAAAATACAGAAAAGGAAAAGGCTTCTTTGAGAACAGCCTCTGCTGGCAACGATGCTCAGAGGACACTGCTGTGGGATAGCACAGTTCCTGGAGGCCTCTGGGATGCTTGTGAAGTTCAAAGGCAGGAGTTTCAATATCAGGCAGTTGGTGTTAATGCTTTCTTCACATACACACAAATCCACTTGTTTTTATAAGTATGTACTTACGAGTTAACAACTCTCTTCAAGGGGCCAGTCCTTCAGCACTTTTATCAGACCAAGATAAAATGATTAGATTTGTAAACGGTCTAACTTTGTAATCACACAAAAAACAACTCTTTCCCACAGGAGGGACACAAAGTGAAAAGGTTCACTTCATAATCCACAATCTGGAGAGATGCTGAGTAGTGTAACAGGGTCCAAATTTGGTCCTTTTCCAATTTCCAAAGTGCAATTCTTAGTCCAAATCTCTGTACACGTATAGAACTCTGCCAGTAGCACTCTGTGCAGGACAAGGGACTCCTTCCCATTTCAGTCTCTGGCAGTCAGGACCCCTCTACTTTGTCTCAAGATGAACTTTCTAGTTATCTCGTTGTACATTTTGTTCTCAAAGATCTTTAGGGAGAGGACAGACAGATCTAGATGATCTAGATGAGTCGGCCCCGTGACTTCAAGCGTGACGGAGCTCTGAGCTGGGCCTGGGGAGGAGCCCTCGTTTCTCCTCCCTGTAGCAGCTACTCGCATGACCTTTAGCTGATTCATCAATGGGATTCCATTTAGAAATGACTGTATAAAGTGGTATTTCAAAGTCAAACAATGGTGGTTTAACCATCTGCTTTTATTGATTGCTCACCAGTCGGTCATTTCAGGACTCTCTTATCATGCTCTGCTTGGATATTTAAAATGTTCTTCATTCAATCATCTTCAAAGGTTCTGAGAACTCTGCCGATGAATTACCACATGGAAACTACATAAAATCCCCAGGCCCCACTGTCCTCACACAGAGGCAGGAATGAGCAGCGGGAGGAATGCCAACTCTGAAGCAAGACACGGCGGCATGAGCATCTGAGCTCCGCCCTCCTAGCTGTGCCGTCTTGGGTAAGTTACTTAAGCCTCGCGGAGCCGCAGTTCCTCTCTCTAATAGGGGGAAAGGATATCTACCATACCGTTTTCTTTGAGGATCAAAAGAGAATAACGGTAAATCATTTAGCAAAACCGCAGGCACTTAGTAGGGAATCAAGAGGACTGTATTTTTGATGGTTAATCTTTCACCCTGGTTTCCCAAGAAAACTGAGCCTAAGTCAAAACTTAAGTGCTAAAGCTTAGTTGAGGGTGCATTCCAGGGAAGAAGATGTGAAGGAACCAGGCGAGTGAGGTAGGAGGAGAGAGAAAGCAGGTACAAAGGCGTGCATTCCAAGCTGTCCAGACTCTCCAGCAACCAGGTTGCTGGAACATCCTGGTTGCTTGGACACACAGAACCTCCCCAGAGAGGGATATGGAAACACTGTGTCCCAGAACAGTCTCTGGGGGAGGAGTAAAGGAGGAGAATCTATCTGCTGGCTCTTTCTGTCTCCTGTTGCTTACTGGCCAAAGTCTCCCCCATCTCCACTGCTGGGCATCAGTTCCCCCATATTTCTGGGAAATTCTGTCCAGAGCAGTGGCATCAAACTTGTGAAAGGGCATGAGGCAGCATCATTTTATGCCTGTCTCTCTGCAGCCTGCAGCCCTGAAGACCCTCCTGAAAAGCCAGTGGGTGGCTGGAGCTCTCAGTAAGGCCCTGGCATTTGTACGGCAGCAGTGAGAGGGAAGCCCAAGGGCAGGAGAGGGCCCTGCAGTGAGGTCAGAGGTGGTGTGAGAGGAGGCACCGTTTGGTCCTGCCCTCAGCAACATGGGCGATCGGGACCACCTGCTGGGCAGCCCAGGGCAATGACCAATCAGCCACCAACACGAAGGCAGGGAGACAGCCCAGTGAGCCCCTCCCAGTAGAGATGGACATCACCTCTCTGTTCCCACAAAAATGCCATTGGTGCCAAGTGATCTTCCTGGAGGGTCACCAGTAGCATCAAGCAGAAAAACATGCCCAGGCAAATCTGACAAGTGCATAAACTGGGTCTGGTATTATGAGAACAGGAGGCGTGCTTTCACCAGTTTATGAACGTGCAGTGGTGCAAAATTGGCTCATGATAGACACAGGTGTGATCTGGGTCAAGTTTACTTTCAGCGCCCCTCTGATTCATGCTCAGGAGAAAGGCTGGGTTCAGAGCCCCTGCTTTGTGAGTTAGCCCATCAACTGACTTCAAAGCCCAGGCTCACCCACATTGCCGTACTTCCTGCCTCGGCACAAAGATGTGCTGAAGCCATGAGACCAAATATCCTCGCCCATCATGAAGAGAGACAGGGCCCCAGCACCCAGTGTACCTGCAATGCCAGAACAAGAGGCTTTGCAAGACACTGGGAGAAAAAAAAGGTTTTAGCAACAGAAAGAGAACCAAGAGAGTAATCCGTTAAGAAGAGATTTTCAGGTTGAAGGGAGGGACAACCAGTGTCAGATGTGCCGAGAAGCCAGTCTAGTAGAACAGGAATAAGAAACAAGATAACAGAGTTTTGTGCTTGCTGCCCTGACCAGAACAATTTCCGTGGTAAGAGAGCAGCTGGAAATATTGCTAAGAATTCAGCAGTGCAATGGGAGTGAGGAAATAGAGCTGGTATTTTTTTTCCAAAAATATTTTTACTTAAAATTATCATACAGGAAAAGAAAGAAAAGTTTTGGTAGCTTGAGGGGGAAGAAGAATTGAGGCAAGGTATATTTTTTCAAAATATCACATTTATTTGATCTGCCTTGATATCATTGGGTTATTTCCAACTTTTGACAATTACAAATAGTGGTGTTATAAGTATTCTTATAAATTTCTTTGGGTATATATGTGTGTCTCTTTTAGTTGAGCATATCTCCAGGAATAGTGATAGTGTATCTATATATTCAATTGATAACCCAATTTATTAATATGTCAGTTAGATCACCTTGACCAAACCATCTGTAATCTTACTATTTTTGTGTGTGCATGTGTCCATTTGTTCTGTAAGTTACAGATGGAGGTATATTAAAACCCACAGAACGTTATTGATACACATTTCCTCTTTCACTTTCGTTAATTTTTGCTGTCTATATTTAGAAGAGTATATACATTTAGAATTGTACACTATAAACATATACAGATGTAGAATTTTCTATAGCTTTCTGGTAAATTGAAATTTTTATCACTGAGAAATTTCTTTGACCTCTAGTAATATTTCTTATCTCAGAGTTTTCTTTATCTGATAGTTACTATCTTTTTCTCAGAGTTTGGAAGGAAATTTTTTTTCTATCCTTTTATTTTCAATCTCTCTATATTTTTATATGTAAAATGTGTTTCACAGAATCAAAATACAGATGGTCCCTGACTTAAGATGGTTCGACTTACAATTTTCCAACTTTCCTGTGGTGTAAAGGTGATAGAAACCATAGTTTGGATTTTGATCTTTTCCCACTCTAGTAAGATGTGATATGGTTCTCTCTCACGATGCTGGGCAGTGGTAGTTAGCTGCATCCCGGGGCCAGCCACGGGATTACGAGGGTAAATAATCGATACACTTACAACCATGATGTTTTTCACTTTCAGTACAGTATTCAGTAAATTACATGAGATATTCAACACTTTATTACAAAATAGGCTTTGTGTCAGATGATTTTTGCCTAACTATTGGCTAATACAAGCGTTCTGAGCACGTTTAAGGTAGGCAAGGCTAAGCTGTGATGTTTGGTAGGTTAGGGGTATTAAAAGCATTTTTGACTTAGGATATTTTCGACTTATGATGGGTTTATCAGAATGTAACCCCATCGTAAGTCAAGTAAGATCTATACAGTTTTCTTTTTTTTACTCCCATCTGCTCTGTAAATTTTCCCATTTATAAAGCATTTTAGTCCATTTATGTTTCTTGCAATTATCTAGAAGCAAGGTAGTTTTTAAGATAGTGGAAGCATTTAGTATATTTGTAGGCAGAGGGGAAAGGAAAAACTAAAATGATTGAAAATATAATGAGGGAAAGGAAAGTGATGACTGATGGGGCAAGTTCTAGAGGTGATGGATGCCAATGATAACCAAAGTGCAGAGCACAAGACAAGGGATACTCTTGCAGAGGAGGCTGCAGAAAACTGGTGCAGCTCATCTATGTTTGGTGGTGGTATGAAGAGATATTTAGGAAGGTTGTCTCTGCTGGCTTGTATTTTTCTTCTAAGGTGGAAACAAAGTCTTCGGCTAAAGTATCTGCAAGCAGAGCTGAGAGCTTTAGGGACATGGAGAAGTTTCATAAGTGCCACCACGGAGTATGGGATAGGGAGGGTGACAGTGGGAGACACTCATTTGTTTAGGAGGTGAGGGAAAGTTCTCGGGCAACTGTAAAATTCCACCCCAGCTAGCTGTCAATTTGCGTTTCCCTGGAGATCCCAAGTCCCACATTCTTCTATATTCACGTTGTCACGGCTCCCAGAGGGCAACTTTCCCAGATACTGCTAATGCTGCTGTTCTGGTTGGAGTGGAACTTTGGAAGGAGTCTATTTGGAATGGCAAAAAGAAGGAATTTTTTATTCTTCTCCCTGATGTCTCTCTTGATGTACAATCCAGTTTGATCTGATGTTTTTCACACAAGCTGGTACCTCCATACCTACTATGTTATAACCTTCCCTCTACTTACAGAGTGGTTCATTTAATAAGTACTCAGCTTATGTTTACTGCATGGCAGGATGGCTGTGAAGCCTATGACAATGGAGAGCTAGTGATTCTCTAATGCACAAGAGCTGGCTTTACCTCTTGCTGGCTTTTCCCTACTCAACTCCCATATCCTTAGCAGAAAATCCTTGCTACTTGGTGAGACAGAAGATCCCAGTGGTTAAATTCACTGGCTCTCAAGTCAAATTCCCTGGTTTCAAAGCATGGCTTCATCCTTTGCAAACCGTGTGATCTTGAACAAGTTCTTGACCTTGAGCCTCCATCTCTTCATCTGTAAAATGGGTATACAATAGTACTATGCGTACAGCTTTTTCATGAGGGAAAAATGGCATATATACTGTGACAGCTAGTTTTACCTGTCAACCTGGCTACACCACAATACCCATTTATTCAATTAAACTCTAATTTATGTGTTGCTCTGAGGGTATCCTATAGATGTGGTCTAACATCACAATCAGTTGACTTTGAGTAAAGGAGATTATCCTCTATAATCTGAGTCAGCATCATCCACTCAGTTGAAAAGCCTGAAGAGCAAAGCTGAGGTTTCTTGAGGAAGAAGAAATTCTGCTTCAACATGACAGCTCCTGCCTGAGACTTTCCAGCCTTCTGACTGCCCTGTGGATTTTGCACCTGCCAGCCTCACCACCATGTAAGCAACTCCTTGAAGTAAATCTCAATGTCTGTGTGTCCCACTGCTTCTGCTGCTCTGGAGAAGCCTGACGGATACACACATGCTAAGCAGTTAGCACAGTGCCTTGCCTGTTACAGTCCTCAGGAATTACTGACCTACCATTATGATTTTAGGTAGATCTTTTTAATATAGAGAATGCTTCCTGAAACACAGGCTTCCCGAGGATTCCTATGATGAGGCAATCCTGACGTCACTTGCTCTCGTTGTGCCGCTGTTTTATTTTATTTTTCCAGGGTAACGAGGATGCTTTGATGCTGTCATAATGTCGCAGGTCTTGCACTGCTCCCTGCTCGGTAGCTGATTTTCACCCTGTGCCTCTTTGACAGTCCCTTGGGAAGGCTACCTGCCACCTCTGCGTCACCTGAGGCACTGTCACCTATGCATACTTTGCTGATTTTTGTGAGTCAAAACTGAACCTCAAGAACATACGATAATGGGAGAGAGACCACAGAGAGCTGAACCTCATTCTGACTGAGCGAAGGCCCTATGAGAAGGTGGTTCACTGGCTGAGAACTTACGATGTACTTACATCGACTGTACCCACTTTGTATAAGAAAACTGGTTTTTGCTGGCCAAACAGGTTGAATGTTGGTAATTACATATGCTTCACCCTAATACTCTTCCTCACTATAAAAGATCTATAAATATTTTAAAATAAAAATATTTCTGTGATGAGAGTACTATAACAAATCAGTGCTGCATAGAGCAGCGCTAAGTAACATATGTATATTATTGTCGTTGTTAATTTCACTAGCCTTCAGTTGTAGCGAAAACTAATCCAAGGGCAACCAGAGAGGAGCTTGTACTTAACAGGCCACGTCCCTGGTGCTGGTCTCTTGAGGATGGGCAGTGGGCTCCGCATGGGGGCTCGGGGGGCTCTCTCATTGCTGATGTCACTACAGGCCGGCTGCAGCACAGACCTCCAGCCCAGAGAGCCGTCCCTGGGCAGCAGGTTTGCTCCAGCTGATTCAGGTATTACCCAGAGATAAACGAGGATTGGGTGTCTTGTGATCGGCTCTTCTCTGCCAGTGAGCTATTTTCACTGTTTGAGGAATTTTCAGTATAGGTCGCACCAGAGGCTACATGGTGAATTGCTAAGTGTATGTGTACACGGGCTTTTAGAAAGTAGAAAAATACTGAACTTACTAAAACTTAGAAAAATTCCTGTCTCATACGTCACATTATCTACGGCAACAAGCCAAGTGCCACGTCTTTAAAGATGCCCAATAAAAACAGAAGCTGCAGTGTGTGGTGTCACAGCGTAAACGCCTCGACTTGCAAGCTGGGTTAACTGGCTTTGAATCTAGTTCTGTCACTGAAGAGTTGTAGAACCTTGGGCCAGTTAACCTCTCTGTGACTCACCTACAAAATGCGGATGGAAACAATCCCCTATCTTAAAGGGTTATGGCGAGATATCATCTGCAAACTACAATGCCTGGTACAGAAAAAGCATGGTATGTATTGACTACTATTACTAAATGAATGACTTTTAGTATACAGGAGAAGTTTTAAAGTTCAAACTGTGTTACAAAGCAGCAGGAAAATTCTGAAAAACACCAACCTACAAAATGCCCAAACTCCAGAAACACTATGATTTTGTTCTTGCATTACAATGGCGTGCTACTGGTTTCTGTGGGCTGTTATGTAGGGCGTGGCCCAGCTTAGGTCTCTTGGTCTCGCGAGGACTTTTGTTGTCATTGTTTCTGCTCTTTCCCATTTTTCCTTCTGGCATTTGATATATCTTTGCCAAATCCTTGAAATGGCTGATACAGTCATTCCCCTCCCTAATAAGTGACGGCCACGGCATCGGTGATGATCGTTAAGATCAGTCAACAAAATTACCTGACTGGTGCACCCACGTCCACCTCCTGAGCCTCAGATTGGAGACTGCAGCTATGCATTTTGTCCACAGTGAGTTAAAAATGAGTATATCTTGCTCTTACATTGCTATGTGACATTTTAGAATTCAACAGCATGTAATTATAGAAAAGTGTTCCAAACTACCAGTTTCTTTGAATACCGTACTTCACAATAATTCAGAGCCCTAAGCATCTTTATCAGTTACTTTCAAATGATTTCTTGAAGGAAGCTTGGTATCTCAACACTGCATGATTTTTCTCACTGCTCTGAAAGCTGCATTCAGATTCACTCCAAAGCTACTGAACTTGCATCAAAGAATTCAGCCTTAGAGCAAAGAAATGGCCTTTTCAATAAAGGTGATAAAAATTACTGAAATTTCCAGGGTGCCTTCTTCTGAAAAACTCATAAAAGGCTTTACATGATCTGGTGAAAGGATTTTGATCCAGAAGGGATGGCATTTGATTGATAAAGTTTCTCAAAGTTTAAATATATTTCTGAATATCTTTCTCATCTTTTGCTACTGTATTTTCAGATGCAACACATTTCAAGTTAACTTATTATGACACATATTCCTTTTTCAACCAAAAAACCAGAAACAAAACAACAGTTTAAGAGCTGAGTCACTCACTTTTCTTAGTTCGCTATGGTTCGGTTTCTCTGGACAACATTTGGTTCCCAAGTCCTTTCTTGTTCAGCCACTCCTAACTTCATCCTTCCATTTCATTGGGGGTATCCCCAGCTGGGGCTGATGAACTGACACAGTGCTGAAACACTAGGGCCCCAGTTCCCAATTACCAGCCTTATTTTTTAATAGAGTGTCATATTCCACTGCCTAGCATTCAGACCTCTGGGCTTGGCTCTTCCAGTCTAGTTTCCTCCCATCGTGTGACGGTTAATATTCTTACCTGTACTCCTGCCCCACTGTGTGCCTTGCACATACATTTATGATGTTTCAGGAACCAACTTACATTCCTATACGCCTGAGTTCTCAACTTCTTAGTGTTTTTCAAGTTTTCTTTAATCTCATCCACATTACCCCAAATTTCCAACTCTGCTTTAATTGCATACTCTAAAAACAAGTATTTCTATTTTTCGGAATCTTAATTTTTGCCTATTATAAGAGTCACTGCAAATAAAAGTTAAACATGCCAGGGAGACAGGGAAGATGGCCGAAGAGTAAGACACAGAGATCACCTTCCTCCCCACAGATACACCAGAAATACATCTACACGTGGAACAACTCCTACAGAACACCTACTGAACGCTGGCAGAAGACCTCAGATCTCCCAAAAGGCAAGAAACTCCCCACGTACCTGGCTAGGGTAAAAGAAAAAAGAATAAACAGAGACAAAAGAATAGGGACGGGACCTGCACCAGTGGGAGGGAGCCGTGAAGGACGAAAGGTTTCCACACACTAGAAGCCCCTTCGCGGGCAGAGACCGCGGGTGGCGGAGGGGGGAAGCTTCGGAGCCGCGGAGGAGAGCACAGGGGTGCGGAGGGCAAAGTGGAGAGATTCCCGCACAGAGGATGGGTGCCGACTGGCACTCACCAGCCCGAGAGGCTTGTCTGCTCCCCCGCCGGGGCGGGCGGGGCTGGGAGCTGAGGCTCAGGCTACGGTCGGAGCGCAGGGAGAGGACAGGGGTTGGCTGCGTGAACACAGCCTGAAGGGGGCTAGTGCGCCACGGCTAGCCGGGAGGGAGTCCGGGGAAAAGTCTGGACCTGCCGAAGAGGCAAGAGACTTTTTCTTACCTCTCTGTTTCCTGGTGCGCGAGGAGAGGGGATTACGAGCGCTGCTTAAAGGAGCTCCAGAGACGGGCGTGAGCCGCGGCTAAAAGGGCGGACCCCAGAGACGGGCATGAGACGCTAAGGCTGCTGCTGCCGCCGCCAAGAAGCCTGTGTGCGAGCACAGGTCACTATCCACACCCCGCTTCCTGGGAGCGTGTGCAGCCCGCCACTGCCAGGGTCCCAGGCAACTTCCCTGGGAGAACACACGGTGCGCCTCAGGCTGGTGCAACGTGACGGTGGCCTCTGCTGCCGCAGGCTTGCCCCGCACTCCTTGCCCCTCCCTCCCTCCCGGCCTGAGTGAGCCGGAGCCCCCGAATCAGCTGCTCCTTTAATCCCGCCCTGTCTGAGTGAAGAACAGACACCCTCAGGTGATCTACACACAGAGGAGGGGCCAAATCCAAAGCTGAGCCCCTGGGAGCTGTGAGAACAAAGAAGAGAAAGGGAAATCTCTCCCAGCAGCCTCAAGAGCCGTGGATTAAATCTCCACAATCGATTTGATGTCCCTGCATCGGTGGAATACCTGAATAGACAAGGAATCATCCCAAATTCAGGAGGTGGACTTTGAGAGCAACATATATTATTTTTTCCCCTTTTCCTCTTTTTGTGAGTGTGTATGCAGATGCTTCTGTGTGAGATTCTGTCTGTACGGTTTTGCTTTCACCATTTGTCCTAGGGTTCTGTCCGTCCATTTCTGGTTTGTTTTGTTTTATTAAAAAAAATTTTTTTCTTAATAATTATGTTTTATTTTAATAACTTCATTTTATTTTATCTTTATTTTATCTCCTTCCTTCCTTTCTTTCTTTCTTTCTACTTTTTCTCACTTTTATTCTGAGCTGTGTGGATGAAAGGCTCTTGGTGCTGCAGCCAGGAGCCAGTGCTCTGCCTCTGACGTGGGAGAGATAACTTCAGGACACAGGTCCACAAGAGACCTCCCAGCTCCACATAATATCAAACAGCGAAAATCTCCCAAAGATCTCCATCTCAACACCAACACCCAGCTTCACTTAATGACCAGCAAGCTACACTGCTGGACACCCTATGCCTAACAACTAGCAACACAGGAACACAACCCCACCCATTAGCAGAGAGGCTGCCCAAAATCATAATAAGACCACAGACACCCCAAAACACACCACCAGACGTGGACCTGCCCACCAGAACACAGGCACTAGTCCCCTCCACCAGGAAGCCTACACAACCCACTGAACCAACTTTAGCCACTGGGGACAGACAGCAAGAACAATGGGAACTACAAACCTGCAGCCTGCAAAAAGGAAACCCCAAACAAAGTAAGATAAGCAAAATAAGAAGACAGAAAAACACACAGCAGATGAAGGAGCAAGATAAAAACCCACCAGACCTAACAAATGAAGAGGAAATAGGCAGTCTACCTGAAAAGGAATTCAGAATAATGATAGGAAAGATGATCCAAAATCTTGGAAATAGAATAGAGAAAATGCAAGAAACATTTAACAAGGACCTAGTAGAACTAAAGAGGAAACAAGCAACGATGAACAACACAATAAATGAAATTAAAAATACTCTAGAAGGGATCAATAGCAGAATAACTGAGGCAGAAGAACGGGTAAGTGACCTGGAAGATAAAATAGTGGAAATAACTACTGTAAAGCAGAATAAAGAAAAAAGAATGAAAGAAATAAGGACAGTCTCAGAGACCTCTGGGACAACATTAAACTCACCAACATTCGAATTATAGGAGTCCCAGAAGAAGAGAAAAAGAAAGGGACTGAGAAAATATTTGAAGAGATTATAGTTGAAATCTTGCCTAATATGGGAAAGGAAATAGTTAATCAAGTCCAAGAAGCATAGAGAGTCCCATACAGCATAAATCCAAGGAGAAACACGCCAAAACACATATTAATCGAACTAAAAAAATTAAAAAGAGGGGAGGGAGCTGGAAAAAAAATTAAAAAGAAAAGAAAAAATATTAAAAGCAGCAAGGGAAAAGCAACAAATAACATACAAGGGAATCCCCATAAGGTTAACATCTGATCTTTCAGCAGAAACTCTGCAAGCCAAAAGGGTGGCAGGACATATTTAAAGTGATAAAAGGGAAAACCCTACAACCAAGATTACTCTACCCAGCAAGGACCTCATTCAGATTTGACAGAGAAATTAAAATCTTTACAGACAAGCAAAAGTTAAGAGAATTCAGCACCACCAAACCAGCTTTACAACAAATGCTAAAGGAACTTCTCTAGGCGGGAAACACAAGAGAAGGAAAAGACCTGCAAAACCAAACCCAAAACAATTAAGAAAATGGTAATAGGAACATACATATTAATTACCTTAAATGTAAATGGATTAAATGCTCCAACCAAAAGACACAGACTGGTTGAGTGGACACAAAAAAAAGACCTGTATATATGCTGTCTACAAGAGACCCACTTCAGACCTCGGACACATACAGACTGAAAGTGAGGGGATGGAAAAAGATATTCCATGCAAATGGACATCAAAAGAAACCTGGAGTAGCAATTCTCATATCACATAAAATAGACATTAAAACAAAGACTGTTGCAAGAGACAAAAAGGACACTACATAATGATCAAGGGATCAATCCAAGAAGAAAATATAACAATTGTAAATTTTTATGCACCCAACACAGGAGCACCTCAGTACATAAGGCAAATGCTAACAGCCATAAAAGGGGAAATAGACTGTAACAATAATAGTAGGGGGCTTTAACACCACACTTTCACCAGAAGACAGATCATCCAAAATGAAAATAAATAAGGAAACACAAGCTTTAAATGACACATTTAACAAGATGGACTTAATTGATATTTATAGGACATTCTATCGAAAAACAACAGAACACACTTTCTTCTCAAGTCCTCATGGAACATTCTCCAGAAAAGATCATATCTTGGGTCACAAATCAAGCCTTTGTAAATTTAAGAAAATTGAAATCATATCAAGTATCTTTTCCGACCTCAACACCATGGGACTAAGTATCAGTTACAGGAAGAAACCTGTAAAAAATACAAACACATGGAGGCTAAACAATACACTACTAAATAACCAAGAGATCACAGAAGAAATCAAAGATAAAATAAAAAAATACCTAGAAACAAATGACAATGAAAATACGACGACCCAAACCTATGGGATGCAGCAAAAGCAGTTCTAAGAGGGAAGTTTACAGCAATACAATCCTACCTCAAGAAACAAGAAACAACTCAAATAAACAACTTAACCTTACACCTAAAGCAATTAGAGAAAGAACAAAACACCCCAAAGTTAGCAGAAGGAAAGAAATCACACATATCAGATCAGAAATAAATAAAAAAGAAATGAAGGAAACAATAGCAAAGATCAATAAAACTAAAAGCTGGTTCTCTGAGAAGATAAATAAAATTGATAAACCATTAGCCAGACTCATCAAGAAAAAAGGGAGAAGACTCAAATCAATAGAATTAGAAATGAAAAAGGAGAAGTACCAACTGACACTGCAGTAATACAAACGATCATGAGAGATTACTACAAGCAGCTCTATGCCAATAAAATGGACAACCTGGAAGAAATGGACAAATTCTTAGAAATGCACAACCTTCTAAGACTGCACCAGGAAGAAGTAGAAAATATAAACAGACCAATCAAAAGTGCTGAAATTGAAACTGTGATTAAAAATCTTCCAAAAAGCAAAACCCCAGGATCAGATGGCTTCACAGGGGAATTCTATCCAACATTTAGAGAAGAGCTAAACACCTATCTTCTCAAACTCTTCCAAAATATAGCAGAGGGAGGAACACTCCCAAAATCATTCTACAAGGCTGCCATCACCACGTAGTGTGTGACACCAATTTCTGTCACAAAGAAAGAAAACTACAGGCTAATATCACTGACGAACATACATGCAAAAATCCTCAACAAAATACTAGCAAACAGAATCCAACAGCACATTAAAAGGATCATACACCATGATCAAGTGGGGTTTATCCCAGGAATGCAAGGATTCTTCAAGATACACAAATCAATGTGATACACCATATTAACAAACTGAAGGAGAAAAACCATATGATAATCTCAATAAATGCAGAAAAAGCTTTTGACAAAATTCGACACGCATTTATGATAAAAACCCTCCAGAAAGTAGGCATAGAGGGAACCTACCTCAATATAATAAAGACCATATATGACAAACCCATAGCCAACATTGTTCTTGATAGTAAAAAACTGAAACCACTTCCACTAAGATCAGGAACAAGACAAGGTTGCCTAGTCTCTCCACTATTATTCAACATAGTTTTGGAAGTTTTAGCCACAGCAATCAGAGAAGAAAAAGAAATAAAAGGAATCCAAATCGGAAAAGAAGAAGTAAATCTGTCACTGTTTGCAGATGACATGATACTATACATAGAGAATCCTAAAGATGCTACCAGAAAACTACGAGAGCTAATCAATGAATTTGGTAAAGTAGCAGGATACAAAATTAATGCACAGAAATCTCTTGCACTCCTATACACTAATGATGAAAAATCTGAAAGAGAAATTAAGGAAACACTCCCATTTACCATTGCAACAAAAAGAATAAAATACCTAGGAATAAACGTAAGGAGACAAAACACCTGTATGCAGAAAAGTATAAGACACTGATGAAAGAAATTAAAGATGATACAATTAGATGAAGAGATATACCATGTTCTTGGATTGGAAGAATCAACACTGTGAAAATGACTGTACTACCCAAAGCAATCTACAGTTTCAATGCAATCCCTTTCAAACTACCAATGGCATTTTTCACAGAACTAGAACAAAAAATTTCACAACTTATATGGAAACACAAAAGACTTCAAATCACCAAAGCAATCTCGAGAAAGAAAAACGGAGCTGGAGAAATCAGGCTCCTGCACTTCAGACTATACTACAAAGCTACAGTAATCAAGACAGTATGGTACTGGCAAAAAAACAGAAATATAGATCAATGGAACAGGATAGAAAGTACAGAGATAATCCCACGCACCTATGGTCACATTTTTTTTTTTTTGGTCATCTTATTTTTGATAAAGGAGGCAAGAATATATAATGGAGAAAAGGTAGCCTCTTCAACAAGTGGTGCTGGGAAAACCGGACAGCTACATGTAAAAGAATGAAATTAGAACACTCCCTAACACCACACACAAAAATAAACTCAAAATGGATTAAAAACCTAAATGTACGGCCAGACACTATCAAACTCTTAGAGGAAAACATAGGCAGAACATTCTATGACATAAATCACAGCAAGATCCTTTTTGACCCACCTCCTAGAGAAAGGGAAATAAAAGCAAAAATAAGCAAATGGGACCTAATGAAACTTAAAAGCTTTTGCACAGCAAAGGAAACCATAAACAAGACAAAAAAGACAACCCTCAGAATGGGAGAAAATATTTGCAAACGAAGCAACTGACAAAGGATTAATCTCCAAAATATACAGCAGCTCATGGAGTGTAATATCAAAAAAACAAACAACCCAATACAAAAATGGGCAGAAGACCTAAATAGACATTTCTCCAAAGAAGATATACAGATTGCCAACAAACACATGAAAGAATGCTCAATATCACTAATCATTAGAGAAATGCAAATCAAAACCACAATGAGGTATCACCTCACACTGGTCAGAATGGCCATCATCAAAAGTCTAGAAACAATGTTGGAGAGGGTGTGGAGAAAAGGGAACCCTCTTGCACTGTTGGTGGGAATGTCAATTGGTACAGCCACTATGGAGAACACTATGGAGGTTCCTTAAAAAACTAAAAATAGAGCTACCATATGACCCAGCAATCCCACTACTGGGCATATACCCTGAGAAAACTGTAATTCCAAAAGAGGCATGTACCACAATGTTCACTGCAGCACTGTTTCCAATAACCAGGATATGGAAGCAAACTAAATGTCCATTGACAGATGAATGGATAAAGAAGATGTGGCACACATATACAGTGGAATATTATGCAGTCATAAAAAGAAACAAAATTGAGTTATTTGTAGTGAGGTGGATGGACCTAGAGTCTGTCATATGGAGTGAGGTAAGTCAGAAAGTCAAAAACAAATACCATATGCTAATACATATATATGGAATCTAAGAAAAAAAAAAGGTTCTGATGAACCTAGGGGCAGGACAGGAATAAAGATGCCAACGTAGAAAATAGACTTGAAGACATGGGGAGGGGGAAGGGTAAGCTGGGACGAAGTGAGAGTAGCACTGACATATATACACTACCAAATGTAAAATAGATAGCTAGTTGGAAGCAGCTGCACAGCACAGGGAGATCAGCTTGGTGCTTTGTGTCCACCTAGAGGGGTGGGATAGGGAGGGTGGGAGGGAAATGCAAGAGGGGAGAGATATGGGGATATATGTATAGCTGATTCACTGTGTTATACAACAGACTCTAACACAACATTGTAAAGCAGTTATACTACAATAAAGATGTAAAGAAAAAAAAAAAAATCACATGTTGAGTCCTGACCCCAAGGACTTCAGAATGGGACTGTGTTTGGAGACACGGTCTTTAAAGAAGTGATTAAAGTAAAACGAAGTCAGTAGCGTGGGCTGTACTCCAATGTGCCCTTATAGGAAGAGGAGATTAGGACACAGACACACACAGAGGGATGATCATATGAGGACACAGGGAGAAGATGGACATCTACACAGCAAGGAGAGAGGCCTCAGCAGGAACCAGCCCTGCTGACACCTTGCTCTGGAACTTCCAGCCTCCAGGACTATGAGAAATAAATATGTTTTTTAAGCAAAAAAGTAAAAAAGGCACTAAACATCACTAACCATCAGGGAAACGCAAATGAAAACCACAATGAATTACAACCTCACACTTCTTAGGATTATTATTATCAAAAGAAAAAATAAAAGACAACTGTCGGCCAGGATGTGGGAACCCCTGTACCCTGTTGGTGGGAATCAAAAATGGTGCAGTTGCTGTGGGCAACAATATGGATATTCCTCAAGAAATTAAAATTAAAACTACCATATGATCCTGCAAACTCACTTCTGGGTGTTTATCCTAAAGAACTAAAATCAGAATCTCAAAGAGATACTAGCATTCCCCCATTTACTGTAGCACTATTCATGATAGCCGAGACGTGGGAACAACTTAAATGTCCATTGATTCATGAATGGAGTTTAAAATATGGTATATATATACATATACACACAGTGGAATATTATTCCACCTTAAAAAAGAAGAAAATCCTCTATTATGTTCCAACATAGATGAATCTTGAGTCATTTTGCCGAATGAAATAGGCCAGTCAATCCAAAATAGCTTAAACCCAAATGGCGTTTGTTTGCTCGCGTGGCTGGGAAATGCATTTTGTCAATTCAGGCACGGTTTGATGAAGTAGCTCAAAAGATGCCATCAAGTCTGTCTTTCTCTCTTACACTCCCTAGCCCTCCCTTCTCCTCCTGCTCTCTCTCCATTTCTCAGCTCTACTCGCCTCCGCTTGTCCTCACCTAAGTGGAGGCCAGACTCTCTCACTGTGTAAAAAGATGCTCATGGCTGCTCAGCAGTCCCTGAAGGTGATGGTCTCAGAAAATGAGACCTCCCCTCTCCTGCTCCTTACCCCCAGTGTCTGAACCAATCCCAGAATCATCCCTGTTGGATCAGATGCCCACCCACACCCCTAGGGGAAATAGCTGTGTCCACGGAGACAGAGTATTCTATTGGCCACTCTGAGTCATGTGCCCATGCTGCCCGGGAGATAGGGAATTCTGTTATATGATGCTGATACTACTGCTACTAATATCAATTCACCTCTGTCCACAATCTCAATCAAAAACAATTTGGCCACAGAAGTATATGTCATCTTATCAATAAATTGATAAAAGTATCAATTATACATCAAAAATACAATCAAATATGTATGTATGTGCTGGGAGGGACCTCAGAATAAAAAGGAATGAAAATACATGTGACACTTTAACCAGACTTACTTCTTAATCATCAAAACCCTTTTACTATTTTGATTGGGCATAATAAATTTCAACAGAGCCAGAAAAGCAGGAATATGGTGCTGGTGCTACTTAATCCTAATTTAAAGTTTGACTCTATTTTAGAACTCAATTATCAGGGAGGTCTGTACATCTCACTAATTATTTTCAGAGAAGGAGACATTAGAGAACAATATATTATAACTGAAAATGAAAAGTAATGCAGGTTCATCATCTGTCTCCCGAAATCCTTGGAGTCATAGGTGCTTCCTTATTCAGAATTTTTCATGTGTTCTAAGGCAGTATCAGTAATCAAATACAATAATAATTCTGCATAGAAATGTATGAATATTTACATAAAATGGGATGAATAAAGACTAACTATAGCCTCATGTCAGCTAAGGTTGTCTTGTAGCCAAATGAGTTCAGATCAGATCAGGTTTTGCAGCCAAATGAGTTACGAAAAGATCTTCAATTTTCAGGGCTTTTTTTACACCCTGGAAATGCAGATAAGAGTTTGAGAACCTATACTGAAAAGAAGAACTTTGTTTTTCAAGAGCTTTACATTGTTATTGAATGATTTTCTTTAGAGCTTTTATACAGAATCTAAAGTGACTGTAAAATGCTGTAATTAACTTACATTATCACAGACAAAACCAAAAAAACTCTTAATCTTTAAGACCAACTAGCCTGTACAAATAATTTATAGTTCTCTCTAATTTTCTATACGTTATGTCCATTTTCAGAACATCAAAATCAGTAAACACCAATGTGGTTATTTTAAGATTTTGACTACTGACAATTCCAAAGGGACACATGACTGCAAAAAAAGTGAAACTATGTATGACTGTGTGTGTTTGGGGTGTGTACAAGTGGTGCAGCTGTAAAGTAAATATTTCCTTCTCTTTAATTCTACGGCACAAATTAAGAAATTGTTTTCAGTTGCAGAAAATTAAAAGATTCTAGTGACTCACTGTTAATAGTTACCATTTCTTTTACTCTTTCCTTTGTCCCCCATCTCCAGGCAATTATATACTTACCACCTATTCACACCCCCTCTCATTTTGGAAGAACTAGAAAAAGTTGTCTAGACTTTTTGTGAGACATTAAGCCATTCTGAAGCAATAAGCAGGACTGTCAGAAAAGTTCTATGTAGGAAGTTAAAAAACATCAGTTCCATAGATAACAACTGAAAGATCTAGATAAAATCCCTCACCTGATGATGCTTTCTTTTCAGCGTAACTCAGCTCTCCCACTGGGGAACTTCATAAAATATATATAAAGCAAAAAGTACACTTCTTGGCAGTGAAATTTTGTCAACTGCTTCTAAGCAATCTTGTTGAAGTGATGTGGGACCATTTAGGGCATTTTTCTGAGCCTCCAATATTTTGCCAATACATCAGCATGACACGGAGCTAGAAGTCGGCTCTAGAAAAGCTGCTATTTTCTTCGAAAGAAAAATGTTTAAATTCCAAACTGAAAACTTGGAAGATGAGTTTTGGAAAGCAAATGTGTCAATATATGAGACTTTAAAATATCTAAACCTCTCAGCCAGAAATGATAAAAATAGACAAAGACAGGGAGACAAATATAGACAGATGCTCCTCCTAGCATTAATTATAGTAGCAAAAAGAGTAACCAGCCCAAACACGTAACATAAGGAGAAGGCTTCTATAATCATTATTATTTGTTCCAGGTAATGTAATATAGCCATTAAAGCCATCTACAAAAATTAAAGTAACAGGAAAATGTTCATAATGTCAAGCAGAAAAAAACAGGATCCAAAATCTATAATAAAGTGTCATCTTAGTTGTCAAAGTTTTCCTTCAGTATTGGACCATTTCTACAAGCAAACATACATACCTGCTCTATTATTGACCAACTTTAAAAAAATCCCTTAAGCCAAATATCTACCTCAAGCTCCTAAATCATTTCTCTGCTCCCCTCCACAGTAAATTTTCTTGAAAGAGCTGTCTATACTTGCTTTCTCTCCTAAACCTATTCCAATCAGGATGTTGCTTTCACCATTACACCAAAATGCATGGCCTCACTGTTGTCAAATACAGAGATCAATTCTCCTGCCTCATGGGAAACAACCCACCAGCAGTGTCTGATACAAGTGCTAACTCTCTCCTCCTAGACTTCCTTTTTCTTCTTGATTCTAGAACATGCTCTGTCTCAGTCCTCCTACTTTACTGGCTGACCCTTCTCACTGTCCTGTTGCATGCTTCCTCTTCACTTTCTTGCCATCTAAACACTGGAGTGCCCTAGGGCTCAGCCCTCAAACTTCTGTTCTAATACACTAACATGCTTTAAATCATCGGGTCTCATGACTTTAAATGTCATCTATGTGATGACTCCCCAACCTACCTGACATCTCTACTTATAACTTCCACTTTCCTGACTAATGTGATTCTCCCACAGTTTTCCCCATCTCAGTAAACGGTTTCTAGTTGCTCAGGCCAACAAATTTGGATTCATTCTTGTCTTCTCTCTTTCTTATACCCCACATCCACACCATCAGCAGATATGTTTGACTTTACCTTCAGAAAAACTCCAATCTTCCCACTCTCCTCACCTGTACCTCTACCTGTCAGGTCCAAGCCCATCCCCTTGCATCTCACCTACTATTTACAATATCCTCCAACTGGGCTGTCCCCCTCACTTCCTGTCCTCATCCTCTCCTGCTCTCTCCTGCGGTCCTTTCCCAGAGGTGCCACAGTGATCTTTGGAAAGGTTAAGTGAAATCATGTCTTCGTTCCTCTGCTTAAACACTTAGAAATCTTCCCACCTGTGCTTGATACTGTGAATCAATACTCAGCATTAATTCTGAACCTCTCCAGTACGCAGAGCCTAAACCTACCTTGCGGTTGTGTTCTGGACACATGTAAGATTCTGCTGATTAAGATGAGGCTAGCTAGCAGCTGCCTTAACTGCTGCTGGTGGCAAGCACCGTCGTAAACAGTGTGGGTGGTTTTTGTTTCTGTTTTGTTTTCTGTAGCAGCAGCTCAGTGTCCAGGAGCCAGTCTGCTAGATATAGTGAGGCAGGTGCAGAAGCAGCAGCTTCTTGATCCCTGATCCCACTGCCAGCCGTGTGCTCCAGAGAAGAGTGGATGCTATGTGAGCCTGATTCCCTTCCTTCCTGATACTGGTAGAAGAGCAGCTTCCATGGCATGCCCTTGTGGGGGAGTTTTTCTGAAAGGTACTCCCAGAGGTCCACTGAGAACCCATTCCTCCAACTTTTCCAAAGATTTTATAAGGACCAAATTCACTGAA